>NC_055996.1:127090036-127401204 GCF_018446385.1 Zingiber officinale
GGATATGATGTGTTTAGTTTTGGGATGATTTTTTTGGATGTTGGATATGGATGTATTGGATATAATTTGTTGAAGATATCGTAAGTGTAATATGTAAACAGGATAACAGAAAAATCAAGAAACATTGTGGATTTTTTTTTTCTTTTGGGACAAATTTTGCGACAAATCAATTTTTGTCGCAAATTTATATTATGAATTTATCCCAAAATTCGTCCCAGATTTGGGACAAAAATTATTTTTTTGTCGCAAATTAAAGAAATAGATGAATCACGTTCGTTCTAAAATTCGTCGTAGATTTATGACAAAATTTAGCTTTTCATCGCAAATTAGGAACAACTTTTGGGACAAATCTAGATTCGTCGCAAATTTGTAAAGTCATGGTTAAAGGGACATTTTTTTGGGACAAATCTAAATTTGTCGCAAATCTGCGACGAATTCAGATTCGTTGCAAATTTGCGACGAATCCAGATTCGTTGCAGATTTGCAACGAATCCTTGTTTTTGTCGCAAATTTACGCAGAAAATTGGATTTTTTGGCCGGTATTTATTTGTAATTATGTAACGTTTTTGCCACGAAAAATTTTCGTTGCAAATTTGGGACGAAAATATTTGTTTGTCGCAGATATAAAATTATGAAATTTGCAACGAATTAATGTTCGTTGCAGATTTGCAACGAATTCTGCGACGAAAATTGAAATTTGTCGCAAAAATTTCCAACGAAAATTATGTATTTGTCGCCAAAATTTCGCAACGCTATTTTTGGGACGAATATAAATTCGTCCCAAAATTCGTCGCAAAATATTTTGCAACGAATTTTTTTAAGAAATTCGTCCCAAAATTTGTCCCTAAAAAGCAATTTTTTTGTAGTGTTACCTTATTGCTAAACAATAGCAGAACCAAGTAATTGTTTACCCGGGCTTTAGACCGGGCTCTTTTTGTTTTTAACATGCAATAACAAGGTATCCCAATCAACAATTGGGCCTCACATGAACTTCCAGACCGGGTACATTACACTCGGTCAATATTAGGGTAGATTTTTTTTTTCCTGACTTCGTAGCTAAATATCATAAAGTTGTTCCAAGAAATCCTCTCGAATGGATCTAGTGATTATCGTATAAAGTGTTATCATAATGAAATCTGGAGTTTGAATCTTGATAAATCCGAGGTAAATACTGTTGGTGCAACCTTAGGTCAAGGTTGACCTGGTTGACCCGACTCGAGTTGACCTGACTCGAGTTGTATTTTGATGTTTGACGAGAACATGATGGGAGATTGTTGGTGCAACCTTAGGTCAAGGTTGACCTGATTGACCAGACTCGAGTTGTATCTTGATGTTTGACAAGAACAAAAGAGTTGTATTTTGATGGGAGATTGTGGGTGCAACCTTTGGTCAAGGTTGACCTGGTTGATCCAAGGTGAGTTGACCTGACTCGGAAAAGTCCAAGCAGGGGGTTTGGCACGGGAAAAGTCCAAGCAGGGAGCTTGGCACGGGAAAAGTCCAAGTATGGAGACTTGGCACGGAGAAGTCCAAGTATGGAAGCTTGACACATGGGAAGTCGGAGAGGGCTCGGTAGCTCGTTCTCCGGACTGTGGTCAGAGAGGGCTCGGGAGCTCGTTCTCTGGACCGGATGGAAGTCGGAGAGGGCTCGGTAGATCGTTCTCCGAACTGTGGTCAGAGAGGGCTCGGTAGATCGTTCTCCGAACTGTGGTCAGAGAGGGCTCGGTAGCTCGTTCTCTGGACCGGATGTGGAAAAGTCCTGGTGAGTGAAGCCAGGCAGACGGAAAAGTCCTGGTGAGTGAAGTCAGGCAGTTGGAAGTCCTGGTGAGTGAAACCAGGCAGTCGGAAAGTCCTAGTGAGTGAAGCTAGGCAGTTGGGAAGTTCTGGTGAGTGAAGCCAGGCAGTTGGGAAGTCCCGGTGAGTGAAGCCGAACAAATTGGAAATCCTGGTGAGTGAAGCCAGGTGAAAACCCTAGTGAGTGAAGCTAGGTGAAAGTCCTGGTGAGTGAAGCCGGGCAAGGGAAAATCCAGATGGATCAAGGGAGATCGGACATCTGGTGTTGAGAAGGTCAAGTAGGTCAAGGGAGTGACCGGATACTTGACATGAAGAGAAAAGTCCAAGTGGGTCAAAGGGATTGACCGGACACTTGGTGGGGAGTCTTAGCAGGTCAAGGGAGTGACCGGATGCTAAGCATGATGTACCAACAAGTCAAGGTTGACCGGATGTTGGTTTGGAAGGCTTGGGACTTGGTTTGGGCAAAAACCAAGCTCTGGATCGATCAGTGGATCGATCGGTGATCTGAGTATCTGGATCGGTCGATGACCGATCGGTAACTCTGATGAGCTTCATGTGTTATCCGATCGGATGAAGACCGATCGAGGCCGATCGGAAGAAGGCAGTGGGAAGAAAGCGGTGATCGGTCGGGACCGATCAGGAGTCCGATCGGTCACCACGACCGATCGAGACGCACCACCTCTCTTGCAGGTGGGATCGGTCCAGGACCGATCGGTGACTGATCGGTCCCAGACCGATCGAGTTCCTGACCGATCAAGGCTTACCGATCGGTCAGCTATCCGTTGTGAGCCAACGGTCTTCTGTTTCTGGCTTCTTCTTCGCAGGTGGATGCAGGTATAAGAGGCTGAGGCTTCTACAGTGCAGGGATACTTCTTCCTCTTCTTCGCTCTCGCTTCTGCTTGAAGCTTCGCGTGAGCTTCCTTTCGGCTGGGTTCCTGCTGTTGTAGGCGTCGCTTGAAGCTGCTGCTTCATCCAGTCGAAGAGAAGGCAAGTAAGCGAAGGTGTTTCATACATTTGTATTGTATTTTGCTTCTTGCTGCTTTCTACTCCTGTATTGCTGTTGCAAAGTTTGTGGCGAGGTTTCTCCACCCACAAGGAGTATTTATTAGCCGGCTATCCGGGGACTCATCCACCGACGGATTGATAGGCTTCGTCCACCTTACGGACACGCCGAGGAGTAGGAGTATCATCTCCGAACCTCGTTACATCTTCGTGTTGAGGTTTGCTTCTCCTTTTGCGTTTCTATTTAGTTATTTCCGCTGCGCTAACCCTAATCGTAGGAAGAAACGCGAAGATTTGGGGTCGGCTATTCACACCCCCCTCTCTAGCCGCGATCATCGGTCCTAACAAATACCTCCCTTATGTGTCAGTCACTATTCCAAAGGCTAGTAGTCGCCCGTGATTTACCTCTTCCGTGTTGGCCTTGGGGCGGATTGATGGGGACGCTAGGGGCGAGTGTATTTATTTTTTTGCCGCAATGAAGTTGCTCGAAGCCAAAAACTTGATGATTATAATTTTATTCTTGAAATCTTTATGCTTTCTGATCCGGTGGTAAGACGGGGGACCCTCATGGGCGGAGGGTCAAAGACACGTGGAGGTCAACCCCAAGTTCGCGCCGAACGGAAGCATGCCGGGCCGAACGGAAGCATACCGGGCCGAACGGAAGGGTGCTGGGCCAAACGGAAGGATGGCGCGCCGAGCGGAAGCATGACGGGCCGAACGGAAGCATGCCTGCCCGAACGGAAGGGTGCTGGGCCGAACGGAAGGATGCCAGGCCGACCTGATATTCGGCCAGGAGCTTCCCGGGCCGAACAGAAGGCAACCCGACCATGGGCGGGTTTCCGACGCTCATAGTGAAAAGGATCACCGGACCGAGCAGATAGCCAGCTCGGCCGAAGCATAAAGCATCGTTGTTGTGGAACACTCTCAGCTGAGCACCTGGTCGAACCTATGCCTGCCGAGCGGATGAATGCTTGGCGTCAGGAAAAAGGAGACAAGGGCAAGGGGACATTAGGGAACATCATTTTCTGACAGCAGGCATGTTCGACGACCAGGCCATACATAGAATCGTACGACGGAAGGACCTGCTGTCCCATCAAAGAGGTGATCAGACTGTATAGTATGGTGTCAGGCATGTTCCTCTGATAAGCCCATGCTAAAGTATGGTACCAGGACACGTGTACGCCTCAGTAGGTGTGCCCGAGCCTCCCCACAGCTCTATATAAGAGCCTTCATACTTCGCCGGAGGTACGCGTTCTGATAGTTTGAAAGCCACTTCTTCACTGTTTGCTTGCCTGACTTGAGCGTCGGAGGGTCGTCGTCGGAAACCCCTTCCCGGCCAGACTTCTTTGCAGGTTCGCCGGAGCGCCGTCCGACCGGCCGAAGATCTACGTCAGCGACAAGGAGAGCACCACGTGCCCAGCGTCCATTGATTCAGCGATTCGGACAGGATCAATTTGGCGCCGTCTGTGGGAACGCACCTGCATCCGACCGGAAACAATGGACGAAGCTGGACGATCGCATACGGTGATGCTCTCCACGGAGGAGCTTGACGCTCTGATCGAGGCAAGAGCGGTTAAGCTTGTGGAGCAACAGAAACAAAAGTCGCAAGCCGAGCGGATGGAGCAACAAGCGACGTCAGAGTCAGGAGGCCGAGCGGAAGCCGAGTTTCGACCGGAGAACATCTCACCAAGGGGCCGAGATAACGATCCGATCGGCATTCAAGGGGAAAGAGGATGGCCGAGCGAACCACCTCCAGCCGTACCGAGCTGGATGAAAGGTGCGCCGATGTAATTCATTTTATGTGTGTCTTGGTCGCCTATGTATGCAGGAGGCAAAGTGATAAAACGCATTTTGGAATTATTGACCGAACGGTCGACTACACGAAGACCACGTGCCGCTCGGACCATGTTGAAATTAGCCTTGAAGGTCGTCGAGTTCCGACGTTAAAAATCGAGAGACAAGCCGGCGTCTATAAACCCTCCGTGCGGAAGACCGTCGAGCTCTGACGTTAAAAATCGAGAGACAAGCCGGCGTCTATAAACCTTCCGAGCGAAAGACCGTCGAGCTCCGACGTTAAAAATCGAGGGTCGGGTCGGCGACTATAAACCCTCCGACTGGAAGACCGTCGAGCTCCGACGTTAAAAATCGAGAGACGAGCCGGCGTCTATAAATCCTCCGAGCGGAAGACCGTCGAGCTCCGACGTTAAAAATCGAGAGACGAGCCGGCGTCTATAAATCCCCCGAGCGGAAGACCGTCGAGCTCCGACGTTAAAAATCGAGAGACGAGCCGGCGTCTATAAACTCTCCGAGCGGAAGACCGTCGAGCTCCGACGTTAAAAATCGAGAGACGAGCTGGTGTCTAAAAACCCTCCGAGCGGTAAGACCGCCGAGCTCGAGGCGTTAAAATCGAGAGACGAGCCGGCGCTATAAACCCTCCGCGGGGAAGACCGTCGCTCCGGCGTTAAAATCGAGACGAGCCGGCGTCCTTCCGGCCGGAAGACCGCCGAGCTCCGACGTTAAAAATCGAGAGTCGGGCGGCGTCTATAAACCCTCCGGAAGACCGCCGAGCTCCGACGTTAAAATTCTAGAGTCGCGGCGACTATAAACCCTCCGACCGGAAGACCGCCGAGCTCCGGACGTTAAAAATCGAGAGACGAGCAGGCGTCTATAAATCCTCCAAGCGGAAGACCGCCGAGCTCGGCGTTAAAAATCGAGAGACGAGCCGGCGTCTATAAACCCCGGCGGAAGACCGCCGAGCTCGGACGTTCAAAATCGAGAGACGAGCCGACTTCTATAAATCCTCCGGCGGAAGACCGCCGAGCTCCGACGTTAAAAATCGAGAGACGAGCCAACGCCTAAAACCCTCCGGCGGAAGACCGCCGAGCTCGACGTTAAAATCGAGGCGAGGCGTCATAAACCCTCCGTCGGAAGACCGCCAAGCTCCAACTTTAAAAATCGAGAGTGGCCTATAAACCCCAGAGCGGAAGACCGCCGAGCTCAGACGTTAAAGAGACGAGCAGGCGTCTATAAACCCCCGAGCGGAAGACCGCCGAGCTCGACGTTAAAAATCGAGAGACGAGGCGTCTATAATTCCTCGAAGCGGAAGACCGCCGAGCTCCGACGTTAAAAATCGAGACGAGTTGGCGTCTATAAATCCTCGGAGCGGAAGATCGCCGAGCTCGACGTTAAAAATCGAGAGACGATCCGGCCTATAAATCCTCCGGCGGAAGACCGTCGAGCCCGACGTTAAAAATCGAGACGAGCCGCTATAAATACTCCGAGCGGAAGACCGCCGAGCTCGACGTTAAAATCGAGAGATCAGCCGATAAATCCTCCGAGCGGAAGACCGTCGAGCTCCGACGTTAAAAATCGAGAGACGAGCCGGCGTCTATAAATACTCCGAGCGGAAGACCGTCGAGCTCCGACGTTAAAAATCGAGAGATGAGCCGGCGTCTATAAATCCTCCGAGCGGAAGACCGTCTAGCTCCGACGTTAAAAATCGAGAGACGAGCCGGCGTCTATAAATCCTCCGAGCGGAAGACCGTCGAGCTCTGACGTGAAAAATCGAGAGACGAGCCGGCGTTTATAAATCCTCCGAACGGAAGACCGTCGAGCTCCGACGTTAAAAATCGAGAGACGAGCTGGCGTCTATAAATCCTCCGAGCGGAAGACCGTCGAGCTCCGACGTTAAAAATCGAGAGACGAGCCGGTGTCTATAAATCAGGCGGCGTTTATAAATCCTCCGAGCGGAAGACCGTCGAGCTCCGACGTTAAAATCGAGAGGCAGTGGCGCCTATAAATCCTCCGAAAGAAGACCGCCGAGCTCGACGTTAAAAATCGAGACGCAGCCGCATAAATCCTCCGGCGGAAGACCGCCGAGCTCGGACGTTAAAAATCGAGACGAGCCGTCTATAAATCCTCCGGCGGAAGACCGTCGAGCTCGACGTTAAAATCGAGACGAGCCGGCGTCTATAAATCCTCCGAGCGGAAGCCCGCCGAGCTCGACGTTAAAATCGAGAGACGAGCGGTGTCTATAAATCCTCCGAAGGAAGACCGCCGAGCCCGGCGTGAAAATCGAGACGAGCAGGCCTATAAATCCTCCGAGAGGAAGACCGTCGAGCTCCGACGTTAAAAATCGAGAGACGAGGCATCTATAAATCCTCCGGCGGAAGACCGCCGAGCTCAGGAAGTCGAAGACGAGCAGGCGGTTTATAAACCCCGAAGGAAGACCGCCGAGCCGACGTTAAAAATCGAAAGGCAGGCGTCTATAAACCCTCCGAGTGGAAGACCGTCGAGCTCGACGTTAAAATCGAGAGAGGCATCTATAAACCCCGAAGGAAGACCGTCGAGCTCCGACGTTAAAAATCGAGAGACGAGCCGGCATCTATAAACCCTCCGTGCGGAAGACCGTCGAGCTCCGACGTTAAAAATCGAGAGACGAGCTGACGTCTATAAACCTTCTGAGCGGAAGACCGTCAAGCTCCGACGTTAAAAATCGAGAGTCGGGCCGGCGACTATAAACCCTCCGGCCGAAAGACCGTCGAGCTCCGACGTTAAAAATCGAGAGTCACGCCGGCGACTATAAATCCTCCGACCGGAAGACCGTCGAGCTCCGACGTTAAAAATCGAGAGACGAGCCGGCGTCTATAAATCCTCCGAGCGGAAGACCGTCGAGCTCCGACGTTAAAAATCCAGAGACGAGCCGGCGTCTAATAAACCCCCCGAGCGGAAGACCGTCGAGCTCTGACGTTAAAAATCGAGAGACGAGCCGGCGTCTATAAATCCTCCGAGCGGAAGACCGTCGAGCTCCAACGTTAAAAATCGAGAGACGAGCCGGCGTCTATAAACCCCCCGAGCGGAAGACCGTCGAGCTCCGACGTTAAAAATCGAGAGACGAGCCGGCGTCTATAAACCCTCCGAGCGGAAGACCGTCGAGCTCTGACGTTAAAAATCGAGAGACGGCGTCTATAAACCCCGGCGGAAGACCGCCGAGCTCGACGCTTAAAATCGAGACGAGGCGTCTATAAACCCCCCGAGCGGAAGACCGTCGAGCTCCGACGTTAAAAATTGAGAGATGAGCCGGCGTCTATAAACCCTCCGTGCGGAAGACCGTCGAGCTCTGACGTTAAAAATCGAGAGACGAGCCGGCGTCTATAAACCTTCCGAGCGGAAGACCGTCGAGCTCCGACGTTAAAAATCGAGAGTCGGGCCGGCGATTATAAACCCTCCGACCGGAAGACCGTCGAGCTCAGACGTTAAAAATCGAGAGACGAGCCGGCGTCTATAAACTCTTCGAGCGGAAGACCGTCGAGCTCCGACGTTAAAAATCGAGAGTCGCGCCGGCGACTATAAACCCTCCGAGCGAAAGGCCGTCGAGCCCCGACGTTAAAAATCGAGAGTCGAGCCGGTGACTATAAACCCTCCGAGCGGTCTTAGATATATTCAGTCGAGCGGACTAGCTATACAAAATACTTCGTGAGAAATCCCTTGCAAAACGCAAGAGAGGTGGGATGAGAGACGATTAACGAGGAGAAGCGGAGGATGGTTTTTTGGATGCGCCGCTCGGCACTACGGGCGTCCAGTCAGTCGGACTATGCGCCTCCTTTGACTAGACTTAAAGGGGAGGCATATGATCCGGTGGTAAGGACGGTGGACCCTCATGGGCGGAGGGTCAAAGACACGTGGAGGTCAACCCCAAGTTCGCGCCGAACGGAAGCATGCCGGGCCGAACGGAAGCATGCCGGGATGAACGGAAGGGTGCTGGGCCGAACGGAAGGATGACGCGCCGAACGGAAGCATGTCTGGCCAAACGGAAGCATGCCGGCTCGAACAGAAGGGTGTTGGGCCGAACGGAAGGATGTCAGGCCGACCTGACATTCGGTCAGGAGCTTCCCGGGCTGAACAGAAGGCAACCCGACCATGGGCGGGTTTCAGACGCTCATAGTGAAAAGGGTCACCGGGCCGAGCGGATAGCCCGCTCGACCGAAGCATAAAACATCGTTGCTGTGGAACACTCTCAGCTGAGCACCCGGTCGGACCGATACTTACGCCCGGTCGGACCTATGCCTGCCGAGTGGATGAATGCTTGGCGTCAGGAAAAAGGAGACAAGGGCAAGGGGATATTAGGGAACATCATTTTCTGATAGCAGGCATGTTCGACGACCAGACCATACATAGAATCGTACGACGGAAGGACCTGCTGTCCCATCAAAGAGGTGATCAGACTGTATAGTATGGTGTCAGACATGTTCCTCTGACAAACCCATGCTAAGGTATGGTACCAGGACACGTGTACGCCTCAGTAGGTGTGCCCGAGCCTCCCCACAGCTCTATATAAGAGCCTTCATACTTCGCCGGAGGTACGCGTTCTGATAGTTTGAAAGCCACTTCTTAACTGTTTGCTTGCCTGACTTGAGCGTCGGAGGGTCGTCGCCGGAAACCCCTTCCCGGCCCGACTTCTTTGCAGGTTCGCCGGAGCGCCGTCCGACCGGCCGAAGATCTACGTCAGCGACAAGGAGAGCACCACGTGCCCAGCGTCCATTGATTCAGCGATTCAGATACAGTGTATTCAATAGCGGCGAATAGCGCGCTACATAGCGCGCTACGACCAGCGAACGCTGCAGAGCGTTCGCTGAATCGCGATTGTCCCAAATAGCCCACGCTATTCGGGACAAAAGCGTCGATAGCGCACATAGCGTGCGCTATCATGCCCTAGCGCCCCATAGCGGGCGCTAAAATTACAAATTGTGACTGTGGCAGAGGCGAAGGTAGGGCAGACTGCAGAGGCGACAGGCGGCGATCGGCGAGCAGCGAGCGGCGAGCGGTGACCTGTGAGTGGTGGCGAGGGACAACGATTGGAGGTAAGCTTTTCTCCTTCCTTTCGTTTTCTTCGTTTAGGTTTTCCTTCTCGTTTTTTTTCTCGAAGGAGCAGGAGCAAAAACGATTTCGCGATTTCCAGAAGTCGGGCATCTGGATCGATCCAGCGATCGATCTAGGGTCGAACAGAAAGGATCTGGATCGATCGCTGGATCGATCCAGATCCTTTCTGTTCGACCCTGGATCGATCCAGAGACCGATCCAGGGTCTGGATCGATCCAGCGACCGATCCAGATCCTTTCTGTTCGACCTTGGATCGATCGCTGGATCGATCCAATTCCTTGGATCGATGCAATGATCGATCCAGATGCCCTGGATTGATTTTTTTTTTTTGCTGATTTGTTTCTAATTAATTAATTATTTATTCTGATTTTTTTCTTTTGTTTTTCTAGGATTTTGATTGTCTAGTTAGAATTTGCAATGTCTACGAATTTATCAAAAAAAGATAAAAAAGATATTGGTTGGAAATATTGTAATCAAAATGAAGGGGGAAAAGCTGTTCGGTGCAAATTTTGTCATCATATATCGAATGGAGGGATTACTCGCTTGAAGGAACATTTAGCTCAAACTCATAAAGCGGTTGCACCTTGTGTTAGTGTTCCGGATGATATTAAGAAAGAAATTAGAGAATCACTTGACAAAATTAGAGCATCTAAAAGTAAACAAACTGAATTGTTACGAGAGATCGGTGAAGGTCCCCAAAGTATGAGTACACAATCATCAAAAGTTGGAAGTGTAAGAAGTGTAGGGGGAAATTCAATTGGATGTTCTGGTAGTGGTGAATCAAAAGGTAAAGGTACTCTTCATGGGTTTGTTAGTTCCGAACCTCGACAAACAACCCTAAATTCGACATACAAAAAAGATTTGTTGGTTGATGTGAAGCGTAGAATTGGTCGTTTTATTTACTCTGCCGCACTTCCGTTTAATGTTGTGAATGATCCTTATTGGCTGCCTATGGTTGAGGGCATTGCGGAATATGGAAGAGGGTTCAAGCCTCCTTCAATGCATGAGTTAAGAACTTGGATACTTAAAGCTGAGGTTGATGGCATCAACCTAATATATGAGGAGCATAAAAAGGCATGGAAAAAATATGGATGCACTATTATGTCCGATGGTTGGACGGATGGAAAGAATAGAAGTTTGATCAATTTTTTAGTAAATAGTCCCGCCGGCACTTTCTTTTTGAAATCTATTGATGCATCAGATTCTATTAAAAATGGGGAATTGATCTTTAAATATCTTAATGATGTTGTTGATGAGGTGGGAGAGGAAAATGTAATTCAAATTGTCACAGATAATGCTTCGAATTGCATTAAGGCGGGGAAAAAAATTATGGAGACTAGACATAAAATTTGGTGGACACCTTGTGCGGCGCATTGTATTGATCTAATGTTGGAGGATATTGCAAAGTTGAAGATTTTTTCTGACACAATTGAGCATGCTAAGATGGTTGTGAAGTTCCTTTATGGTCATGGGACTATACTTTCTTTGATGAGAAAGTATACAAACGGTAAAGAAATTCTTTGTCTCGTTGTTACTCACTTTGCTACTTCATTTCTCACTCTTCAAAGTATGTATAAGGTTAAAAGGTCACTCGAACAAATGTTTACTTTCGAAGATTGGGTTAGTTCACCACTATCTCAAACAACTCAGGGGAAGGTCGTGAAGAGAATTGTTATTAATGATCCCAACTTTTGGCCACATGTTGCATTTTGTGTTAAGAGTGTTGTTCCTCTTGTAAGTGTATTAAGGGAAGTTGATTCGGAGGAGAGATCAGCCATGGGATATATTTATGAACTTATGGATAAGGCAAAAGAGACAATAAAATTTAATTGTGGGGGAGTTGACAGAAAATACAAACCCATTTGGAAAAAAATTGATTCACGATGGACTCCACAACTTCATCATCCTCTACACGCGGCCGGGTACTATTTGAATCCGCAATTGCGTTATGAAGAAAGATTTTCTTATTGTGATGAAGTTAGAGATGGATTGTATACTTGCATGGATAGGATGTTGTCTTCTGATGATCGTCTTAAAGCAGACATCCAATTGGACTTATATAATAAAGCTGAAGGAGAATTTGGAACTCCAATAGCAAAACGAACAAGAATGTTGCGAACTCCGGGTAAAATTTTCTTCTTGTAACAATTCTTGTAAAATTATACTAGCATTCATATTTTAAAATTATATACACTCTTGTAATTTTTTTTAATGTTATTACTTATTAGTCTCGTGGTGGGAACGTTTTGGAAGTAAGACACCCGAGCTTACTACATTTGCAATTCGAGTGCTTGGTCTCACTTGTAGTGTTTCGGGATGTGAAAGAAATTGGAGCACTTTTGAATCGGTGAGTATTCTAAGTTTCTAACTCTACTTGAATTTTAATTGTTTTATAATTTTCATATCATTGTTTATTTTTATATATATATGTTTTCTTTTTTGTAATATTAGATTCATACAAAAAAGAGAAATAGGCTTGAACATGCAAAGTTGAATGCGTTGGTGTTTGTGAAATATAACTTCAAACTTAGGGAGAGAAGTATTAGGAGGAGAGACAAGATTGATCCCATTGTAGTTGATGAAATTAATTCAGATGATGAATGGATAACTGAGAAAGAAGGTCCAGTTCTCCCCGTAACTACTAAATGGCTTGAAGATGATGAATTATTTGAAAGTGATCCTATTGTGAGTGTGCCATCTACTACCTTTGAAAGTCTTTTCGACTCAGATAAGCGAGTCGAAGATGTTGAGGATATAGTTGAAGTTCCTCCTACGAATTCAAAAAAAAGAGTTGCTGAAAATTCAAGTAAGCACTAAGCATATGCAAATTATTTATTTATATCTACTTCATCTATAATTGATTCTTAAATGTTGTATCTCTTATTCTCTTATATAATATGTGGAAGCAAAGACAAACAAGCAAGGTTGAGTCTTGTTGATGTGGAAGATAATCATCTTGATGCTGAAAATTATGGAGTAATTCCAACTTTTGATAGTGGAAATTTTCCAACCATAGACACTATTGATGATGATAGTGATATAGAGTTGGATGATACTGATTATTTTTAAGTTATGTTGTTTTAATTATAAGACTTTTTAAATTGTTGGTATGAGATATTTTGACATGTAATGAATTATTATGATTAATTTTAGGTTATGTTATTTTTATTTTACTTATATAAGTATATTTTATTTTTTAAAATTTAAACATTGACGTGCACGAAAAGCTTACGCTATACGCTACGCTATTTACGCTACGCAATGACAAGACAAAAACGCTATGAACCAACGCTACGCGATTTAAAACACTGTTAGGATAGGATCACTTTCATTTCTCTGGATTCAATTGCTCAATGGTGGTAAAAAGGTGAATACGCTCGCCCTCAGCGCCCTCGCCAACCCGTCCCAGGGCCAACACGGAGGAGGTAAATCACGAACGACTACTAGCCTTTGGAATAGTGACTAGCACATAAGGGAGACATATACCTTGGCTTTGTCAAGATTCGAACCTCAAACTTCATGATGACAACACCTGATATACTAGCCACTATACCCATCCAAAGGGATTCAATTGCCCAATGCTCATTGTACTGGAGTTCAGCTCGTTTTAGGTCTTATTTTAGATGTTCTTTATCATTGATCCTTAAATGATATGAAATGACAGAAAGGAGATAAATGATCAATTTATATCCAACCACTAAGTTACTTAAAGGGCACGAGAGATTTTTTTACCGATCACTTCTCTAATTCATTTAATGCACCAACACTTACTATCTATTGTTGTAAACTTATAATTTTTTTTTGAAAAAAATAATTATTTGAATGAGACTATATGGTAGTAAAAGGTAGACATCATCGACTCTACGATGGGAGATAAATCGAAAAATTATAGTTAACTAATGCGAGAAAAACTTTTAAATTTTTTTTTTTTTTTTACCGAAATTCAAACTTTTATCCTATAATAATAACTCTGTCTTACACTAACTACTTAAATCATGTCCTGAGACTACAATGAGGCTATAAGAACTATATAAGATATATATATATGACAATATAACCACGCAACCCCTTATTTCTACCTTTTTCTCAAGATGTTATATTTAACCATTTCATCAACCTTCCGTATTGTTTTCTTATTATATGTTATCTTTGTTTAAAAAAAATTTAAGATTTTCTTTCATTTCTACCACAATAAATAACCTTGTAGTACTCATTCTTTTTTTTAAAAAAAAAAACTAAAATTATGATTAGATAGAAAATTTTGAATTTTACCAACTCATAATTGATATTTTTCATTATATTGTTGTTATTATCAGTTTTGTATAACCTCAATATGTTAAACAAACAACTTCAATTGAAGCTTTATTTTTATTATTATCAATATGATTGACTTTATTTTTTAAAATTTTAAAAATATATATTTTTATCTTAAAAAAAATACTCTTATTCCAATATATTTGATCAAAACAGTTTTGGCTGTTGTAGCAATTGTTTAGACTACCTTTGGCCAATATTTGATTTGGCAATTCCTACTAAAATTTAATAGAGAAACATATCACATTTTGGGTGAGAATCATATAATTAAGGGCATTAGCATTATGGTGCAATCGTCTTTAGTCTAAGTTATCAGGTTGATTAAATCTGAGTTGAAATTTTAATACTCGATTAATATGTTAGTTAAGTGAGATACCAAGTAAGTCAAGGTTGATCGAAAATTTGACAGTTGATAAATATGTTAAGTTGATTGAGCCAAGAGTTAAATATATCAAAGTTGATCAAATACTTAACAAGATATAAAAAAATCCAAGTGGATTGACTGAAAGCTTAGCTATCAGAAAGTATGAAATGAAAAGTCTAAGTGGGTCATAGGTGACCGAATACTTGGAGGTCAGAAGTCCAATAGAAAATTGGCATGAGAAGGGAAGTCCAGGTGGACTATGAATGACCGAACACTTAACATGAGAAGTGAAATCCAAATGGGTCATGAAAGACCGAACACTTTGCATGAGAAGCGAAGTTTCGATAAGTCAAGATTGACCAAATGCAGAGCAAAAGAAGTCCTAATATGTTGAGATCAAACGGATACCAAGCAAGATAAAAATTCAACCATAGTAAAACTAAAACATGAATTGGTCGATCGACTAGTCTAAATCCCAAAATTAAGGTTTGAGGTATTTTTATGGTTTACTATATTAATTTGGGTTATTGCTACAATACTTAAGGTTGCTATAGTAATCAAAATTCGTTACAAATTCTAACCACAAAAAATGTGATTTGCTACAATAGTTAAGGTTTGCTACCGTAACTAAGTTTATGGTTTGCTATTACAGTCTCAATCAATTGGTGAGTTTTAACAATCGATTGGTGACATAATAACAACAAATGGAATGTTTCTAAATTGATTGGTCGCTCGAGTATTCATTTACAATTGAGTGGTGACTTCTAGCAATTGATTGATAAGGTAAAAAAAATTGTTCTATACAATCGATTGATGAAGGTAAGCAATCGATTGCTAGGCGAAAAACAGTTCGAATGCAATCCTTTAAAATAGGGTTTTAGAGGAAATCAAAGGTATCAATTCTTGAAGGTTTGAGAAACAAATGTTGTTGCATTTGGAGATGAACAACCAATTCCAAGTAATAAAATGCATCCAAAGTAAAATTTCATTTGTAAAGTTGTTTGTGATTCTATTTGTATTTGTTACAAAAATAAATTGTAAAAAGTTTCTCCATATCCAAAAGAAATTCGATAAGAAGAAGATTTAATAGTGATAAAGCATTAGAATTAGACCTTAGAGTAGTTGTCTTAAGGGACGAATATCAAGTAAAACTAAGCTATTATACATGTGATGTCAAATTTAGTTCAAATATTCTACTACATATTCAAACGACGAACCCACAATTAAGACAAAATAATTGAAGTTATTTGCCGCTCTAGCTGGTAGCAATGTAACAATTGCAACCAGATTAACTGATTGACAAGTTCCACATCAATGCGGTATTAAAAATAAAAAAAATTACTATTCTCTTTTTAATAAGAAAATCTTCTTACAACTTTTTTTACCGACCCTATATTAGAAATCATAAATTAAAATACAACATTACTTTATCATTAATTACAAACTCAATCTTCAAGAGAAAAAAAATATATTTGAGTTTTTCAATACTGGTCTTGAACTACAAATCTCAAAACCTCACTTTTATAATGGTTCAAATTTTTTTATTGAATTTTTTTTATTTATAAACTTCTGACAAATTTACATTGGAAATGCCCTTACTATGAAGAAGTGACCAATTCTCAATAAATGCATACTTTCGAGGAAAAAAACTCCTCGCACTCCTAGTCAACTTGATAGTTGGATATAAATTGACCTTATAATTTATCTCCCATAACATAACCCAAGGACGAATTGTGAGGGATGTCTAGATTAAGATACTCACCTTTTGCTACATATTAAAAATATATTGTGCCAAAGTGTCTATCGATAATCTATCCACCAATTCACATTTACACATACATCTCTTTCACTTGCAAATCTTTAATTTCAATTCTGCATCGATGGTGATATGGAGTGTTAAATGAGAATCTCGGGCTGACGTGTAAGACGAAGTCAAGATGAGATGGAGGTCCAAGTCAAGGAAAAATGACGGTCAAAGGGTCGCGCTTGGACAGAGCTTAACCTCTCATCCAGTACTAAGACCTCCAATTCAAGAACGATAGGTCTAAGGACTGATCTTGCTTGAGAAATGAGCATCTCAATCCTAGGTGTAGTCGGATAGATCTCAATAATCCGACCGAATCTGAATAGCTCAAGATATTACTTCAATGAATAAAAATCAGTCCCCAAATATTCGGGTGTCTCTATCAAAAGATTAGTTTGGTCCATTGAAATTTAGTTTCCCCTTCTCTAAAAAGAAGGATAGCCATGTATATGACAGAACGGCCATAAAATCATTCGGCCTCGAGGGACTTATTTATATGATTTTATCCAAAATCATAACAAATCTTCGAACAAGGGCGGATGCACATGAGGTCCTCCAACAGATGCTATGTCTCGATTGGAAAGGAATCCTTTTGACCTGTTATAGCTATTTTCTATGTTAGTACAATAATACCCCTGAGTACACTCATCCTAATTTTATGATTGTTCTAGCTGCTACCAAAACCTTGATCCATGTAAAACTTTATTTTAGCGCTACATGCATTAATTTTCACATCTCACCTTAGCCTGCCACCACCACTCATCAAATTGTGCACTTATACATTAGTAAAAAATGTCATTTTAGAGTAGTGATACTCTAACCACAATTCATGTGACGAGTATCTAGGGCGGATGGGCTAAAACTATTTTAGGAGATATTGGTACTTACGTATGAATAAAAAATTCAAATGACATTTTATTTAAAAAATAAAAATCTTCAAAAAAAAAAAATATTAATCTCATATTTTTATTTGATTGATCCTTAATTACGTACTAATAATATTATTAGCTTATTATTGTATAGAAATTTTACCTAATTTACTAAGCAGACAGTCTCTTTTCCAATGGCGGGATATCCTAATATTCCTCAATTCACTCCAAAACTCTTACCACTTCTTTCTCCATCGATTATGTCAACGTTGATCATTGAAATTCAAAATTGATTACATTTTCGAAAAGTATGCGACCTAAGTTTTCTATTGTTAGTTTGGTACTAAAATCTTGAAGAAATATCGTGACCTTGAGATGAGCCATCGGCCTTGTTTCGTGTCGGAGCTACACACAAACTTATTTGACGTCGTCATCTCGTCTACCACCGTGCAACCTAGGACGATAATTTCTATGAACTTTTGAGCATGCCCTAAATTGAGAATTTAGAGACTGCTAATTAATATGCGGTCGTTTAAAGGTAAACAAATTTTTTATAATAATTATTTTTATCACTTAATATGCGGCCCCCTTCTAAAATTTAAAATCCTGAATCTGCCCTTATGTTCAGATGTCCCTAAAGACAGGGCGGTTTTCACTCAGATCTCCAGAATGTTCAGCGAATCATAACATATGTTCGGGTGTCTCTAAAGGCAAGGCAGGATTTCACTCAGATTTCCAGAGTCAATAGATATTCGGGTGTCCTTAAAGACAGAGTGAAATTTCACTCAAAGCTCCAGCATTACCACATATATATCAGGGCAGTGCCAAGTGCTAGCCAACCTTATAAAACTTAAGGTTCCATTCATTATTCGCCATAACATGTACCCAGGCATGACAACTCCCAACAGAGATATGTTCAGGGAACAATATTGTAGAGAATCCTAACAACTTATCAGAAAATAACAGTCGTTTGTCAATGTATATTCTTCTGTGATGATACAGGTTCAGAGAACCTTCTTCGAAGATGATTATGCTTTCCCTAATCGACACATTAACATTATGACTACATATTCCTTCAACCGTCTCATTGATGACGTTAGCTACAAAAAGGGTACAGACGAACAGCGAAAGATTCCTTAGACGGCTATACGCCTTCCAAGATGCATATATTCTACCGTGCAACAACTTTTGACACCCAACATTTTTTGTCATCTCATGATTACGGAGGTCATAGAGGTGATATATAAATAACTCATCTTCGACGGAAAGGTACGCACTTCATACATTGTACTACATGCACATCCTATTATTCATTTTTAATGCTTCTTGCTAGGGTGAAACACTAACTTAAGCCTCGAAAGATATTTGTCATGGACTTCTTTCCTAATTCTTGGCACTGACGTTTCATTGACTCATTTGAGTGTGTGCACGGAGCTTAGCGTACCGGCTAAGAGTCCTTGATTCAAACGAAAGATCTTCACCCGTCAACGCCATAGTCACCTACCTATAGCTCTATCTTCAACTTTCAAATAGGATCACATGACGATCCGGCCTGGGCGCCCTGCACTTGTTCTTCCTCGGGCTACTGCTCGCCGGACTTGAATGTAGCCCATCCAACAGTTGCACTTGCCTCCTCGCCGGAGCTCTAATGGAAAATCACTCTCCCTAACACTCCGATCCCTTGCAGCGTTCACCCTCCTGGTTCGTGTGATTTTTATCCGTGCAATTTTTTTTTATCAATGTGTGATCTTGTTGATTTGGTTCCAATGTTGATTTTAACTGCAGATAAGAACTCCGTCGAGTCGGCGTCGTCAGAGCCGAAAGAGGAAGCGTTTATTCCTGTAATTTCCTCCATTTACTACGATGCCGCCACTGCGGAGCAACTCCGCGACAAGACCTCGCGGTTTCCAGGAGCCGGCTTCGAGTTGCGATTCAGGCAGTCCACCCCTAAACACGCCGATCTCGATCCTCGCCCTCCTCTCCGTCGACCCCGGCTCGAAGAAAGCGCGGGAGATGATCGCGACCCTGGAACGGTGCGAGCACGCGGCGATGGCGCCGGGGGAGACGAAGCACTGCGCCCACCTCCATCGAGTCCGTGGTCGACATCGCCGTCTCGACTCTCGCCACCAACCAACCACATCAGTGCGGGGTCGACGGCGGCGAGCGCCACGCGGTCGCAATTAATTTGATAGCATTTAATGAAAGATGGAAACTCTTCGACTTCCGCGGCACTCGAATTCCGCTGCTCAATTCCCACCGAGCGTGCGTCCGTTCGTCCACCGCCTCCTGAGCGCTATAAATCCGACGTGATCTCTCCCTATTTTCTCCGCACCGGATCGAACTTGCCGAGACAGATGGCGGAGACGAAGATGACGTTGAAGCTCCTCGTCGACAAATCTTCCGACCAAGTGCTATTCGCAGAAGCAGGAAAGGACGTTGTCGATTTCTTGCTCGGCCTGCTAAATCTACCGCTATCCGCCGTCATAAAGCTCGTAACCGAGCAGGACACCATGGTCGGCTCCATCGCCAACCTGTACCAGACCGTACACACTTTAGAAGAGTCCTACTACCAATCTTCTCATTCAAAATCCGCCATCCTAAAAGTAGCAAACTCCCATCCTCCCTCCATCTCTTCCAAAGGCCTTCTTCTCATCGGAAACTCGGCAGTTGGCACCGAGGGCTACGTGAAGGGCGTGGTGACGTACACGATCACGGACGACCTCATTGTGACGCCCATGTCTTCCATATCTAGCATTACGATACTCAACAGGTTGCACGTCAAGAATCTTGCTGCTCTGCAAGAGCAAACTGTGACGCTCGGTCTTGAACAGGTTGAGAGTCGAATTCTTTTTTATTAATTAATTAAGTTGCCTAGTTTGGTACCGATTAATCTTCTATTTAATGCGTGGTTACTGTTAGGGCCTTAAGCTGCTGAAGGCGTCTCTCCAGTCAAAGACTGTGCTGACGGACGTGTTCTTGAGCCAGCAAGAAGTAGCAAGATGCTCATGACAAACTGTATCTTAGACTTAATTTTGTTTAATCATGAGGCTTAATGAAATTAAAAAAATGTGGGGGGTATCCGGAAATGTGATGGCGTAATTAATTTTGCTATATGATTTTTATGAAGCCCTGTTTTTTTCTAATCGAAAGTTTCAGTCCGATCTCATAAAAGTTTTATTCTTTAACTAGATCAAAGTTTTGATTAAATAACGTCGATGAGATTTAGTCCGAATACCCTAATTTTGTTTTTAAATATATTCTATTTTTTTTTCAATTTAAGAACCCTAATCGATACGCCGCTGTTCCCGGGGCAGGATTTATGGCCCCTGAAATCCCCAATCCCAATTCCGCCGGCGACTGGACCATCGTCTCCCGTCGCCGTCGCGGCCGACTCAAGCCGCACCCACCGAAGAACCAACTCACTGCCGTTCACCGATCACCGGAGGATCCCCCATCACCGTGGTTCCCCCTCGACCCCTTCGTCGACCAGGAGCTGCAGTCCAAGATGCTCCGCAGGATGGAATCCACCATCCAGAGGCTGGATGGATCCCCTTTCTACCGGAGGTTCCTTCACCGTCTTCGCGGCCCACTGGTCCAGCGCGGCCTCGCTAGGGCTCTGTCATCCGCCTCGGAAATGCGCATGGTCGTATACGGCGTCGGGAGCATCGAGTCTTCTGCCCCCTCGCGCTTCCAGCTCGCCCTCGCGGTCCTCCTCCGCCGGGATCTCGGCCCGTCCGTGCCGTCCCTCGAGGTCTTCGACCCGGTTCTGTCCGCCACCGAGTGCGCCGTGTTGGCTGCGCTCGGCGGCACGGTGATACCGGTGGACGAGAGGGGGCGGAGGGAGGCGAGCGAGCCTACGCTGTTCTATATGCCTCATTGCGAGGCGTCACTGTACGACGGGCTTTTGGAGGTGAATTGGAGGCCTTCCTGCTTGAATAGGATGGTGGTGCTGGGAAACAGCTTCACGGCATACGATCAGTATGTGGAGCTGGGTCGGTCGGCTGCTTCCGCCGCCGTAGAGATGGCCGCGAGGCGCCTTCTCCATGTTAGAAGGTATGTGACGGAAGTGGAGATGGAGGAGAAGGGGGAGGCTGGAGTTGTCCTGGAGCAGACGAAGCAGGACGAGGAAGATGGGATTTTCAAGGCCTTTCATGATACAAGTTGGCATTTCTTCGAGTTGGACGATGAAGCCAATTTGGATTTCCTAAAGCAAGGTAAGCAATTTTTTGTTGAACATGTTTGGAACCCTTGAACTATAAACCTATCTAGATGGAACTTAATCCTTGATCAAGTTAGTAAAGCCTACCCTAGTCTTGAGTTTGTTGCCTATAGGTTATAAGCCTATTCTTGAATTATATCTGGATTAGTCATTAGAATTTGAAATTAGTTTCTCATGCCCAAATTGAGATTACACTCTCTCTTGATTCATCTTAGTCCAAATTTTAGTAAAAGAGAGTTGGCATTATTTAAAATCAACTCCTAAATGATTGA
The DNA here is from genome assembly GCF_018446385.1 of Zingiber officinale. Taxonomy (NCBI): domain Eukaryota; kingdom Viridiplantae; phylum Streptophyta; class Magnoliopsida; order Zingiberales; family Zingiberaceae; genus Zingiber; species Zingiber officinale. The sequence goes on from NC_055996.1 coordinate 127,111,551, forward strand.
AAAGAAAACCTTGTTGCCATTTCACTCTTCTTTTTCATTTTACTCTCTTAAATAAAGACATAGATGGAAATAAAAGGAGGAGATGTGGTGTAAGACTTGGAGACATGCTTAAATATCAAGAGGTCTCACACCTATTAGCATTTTAGGTTGAACAGTGCTTAACATGGCATTAGAGTTGGGCCCAAGGAGATAGAGGAAGTGATAAGAGGTAGTGACTCTACCCCTTTAGCATCGCTATTGCTTAATGGGACTTATTAAGCATGATTAAATATTAAGAGATCATCTATTTAAGTACCTTGACACTTTGGATTAAATTGACTTTCCTCTATAGTTTTTTGATTTGATATTTGACTTTATATTTGTGAGAATACCTTGAACAAGTGTTACCAAAAGTAGTATATGCTTGTTTGTCATGATCAATCATACGTGATAATGGTAAACTTATTACAAGGGGTTTGATTCTTGTTAGACTGTGATGGATTTCTTCTTAACTGAGAGTCTAGGAGTTTGCTTCACTTGCAGTTTGATACTTTGTTTTATATATGCGTTCAGCATCTGTGTACTTGTGCTGAGAGTGTATTCAGACATCATAGTTGGTTGAAGTACGTTTATTTCCTACTATGTTCAAGATGGTCGATCATAAGGCTGGTAATTGATTGCTTAAGTAGTTTTTTTCTACCTGATTTATTGGCTCTAAATATTGTCTCGTTTATTGATATCTCATTTCATACTTTGTTTTGTTATTTGCGCCATTGTATTTAATTGGATCTTGACGTGTACTTATTTGTAGTAGCTATTTGTTCTTCAGTTATTGAATTTCTAATTGTTCATGCTTTGCTCGATCTTATTTTGAGCGGAATTCTACTCAACAACTTCGTTGACACTTCTCTATGTTTCACAGATTTTTGCGGATAAATATAATAGGCGTTTTATACTCGGCTAATTATAGCTGGAGCAATGATAAAACAGGTTGGACTACAAATTATATAGATGACTTTCATGATGCATTACATTGTAATTTCTTGTGGATTTTGAGACAGACAGAATGTTCTTGCTTTCTGGCGATTGCCATTTACGCATGGGAGATGAATCGTACTAGAGAGAGAAACAAATTTTTTTTTTTTTTTGTTGTCACATTGGCATTGTGGGAATTCGGAATCCAGATCATAACATTGAATATTTACCGTCAATTATACAGGAGAACAGCACATAGCAATTGCAAAGCAGATGCAATTAGCATACAGCACACTATGCTAATACTTGTACTAGTTTAGCAGGTCAGGCAAAGATCTGTGTCCGGAAAGCTCCCAGATTCGAGATCACAACCGCGCTGCTGGCAATATCTGAACACAGAGACGGGAATTTTGGTGTCACGAGTGAAGGTGAAATTTTTTGCTAACTACAAGTGAGGCTGTAAAATATAAGAAAAAAAAACTACAGTGAAGACATGAGACTACTGCATTAAACTGTTGTTTCACTTCATTGCTAGATTTTTAGGGAAAAAAAATCTAGCAAATCATACCTAAAAAACTAGTAAGGTGGATTCATCAGGCAATCTGCAAAAGGGATTAAAATAATAAAGAAATATAACAAAGTTTCTCCTTTTAAACATTCAAATGCAACTTGGGAATCAAAAGACAATAAAAGCCATATCTTACCCCTAAGCGCTTCTTCATGCTAGCCAGTAGCTCTTGAGGATCTTGTCGGGTATGTTTATAGGCATCGATCTTGTTCAACTCCTAAAACATACATTCTTGGTTAGATATCCAGAAGTGGAAAGTGCATATTGATGATTTTGGATCTTAGTTAGAAATGGTTTATGAGATTGACAATGAATTGATTTTATGTTCTTTAATGTTCTGGTATAATGTGACGGATGTTGGCAGCTAGAACATTCAATTTCACTATATAAATCAAAGCACCTCAATCCATAGTGCCAGTTTAGGCCTGCCACTGGTAATGTCATAGTTCTTCAACTCAGCAAAGAAGATCTGGAATCTCTCAATAAATGGAGCATATGCAATGTCAACCTGAAGAATGAACAGATTATCATGCATGCAAAATCAAACACCACCTCCAGTATAGTGAATCTCCTAGTGGCTAGTGCATACTAACCAGCAATTTGGATAATGCAAAGTGTTAAAATCTGTCATTCATATCTCCTGACGAAGATTACAAGGCATTGGCTAGTTGATGACAAATCTTTTTCGGTCTTCTAGACTTCTAGCGTGGCATGATTTTTTCCAGGCTAAAGATTTCCAGTTAAAATATGTAAAACATACATCTAGCAAGTTATTAAGTCAACAAATTAACAAAATGGTGATTATCTATTGGAAGGGCTTAATTAAGAATTCATAAATTCCCTCGTTCAGATGACAAGAAAATATTACAGGTATACAGAGTTGAGACAGAACAAGTAAATCTTTCACTGTGGCATGATTTTATCCAGGGTTAAAAATTCCAGTTAAAATATGTAAAATATAGATACATTTAGCAAGTCATTTAGTAAACATATAAGGAAAATTGTCATCATCTAATGGATGGACTCAATTAAGAATTTATAAATTTCCACGTTCAGGTGACAAGAGACAGGAGACAAGAGATAAGAGACAAGGACAAAGACAGATATAATGCATAATGAATTGCCATGGAGAGAAAAATATTAGGTTTATATACTTACCAAACTAAATTGGCCGAGGAAAAATGGTCCATCATCAAACTTTGAAAGGGCATCTTCTATCTTATCATAAGCAGCAACTAGCGCAGAATAGGTTGAAGTGTATCAATGCCTATAATATCATTTTTGGTGTATGAGGAAATTGCAGAAATTCAGAGTCAACCACTCACCTACTTCATCACCAATATCAGCCGGCGAAGGCAATGACTTGTAATTGGCCAAGCTGAAGTCATCAGTGTAAGAAAACAGCTCCTCTGCAAACTGTCGCTTTGCAGGATCCTATGGCTTCCAATATTAGATGCAAACAGACATGGCATCCCCATTAAAGAAAGCGTCAAGAAATCACTTACATCAGGCAGCAGAGCAGGACCTTCAAATGCTTCATCAATATATTTAATTAGATCCAAACTCTCTCCTTTCACCTCATTGTTATACTCCAGAGAAGGCACCTGATGAACAAGTGTTGCTCTCACCACTAAGATCCTAATAAATAAGCAGCAAAACGCAAACTAACGAAAAAAGAAAAGGAAAATCAAGGTGCATCAAACCTTATTGGCAGAATAAACCTTCTCCTTGTACCACGCTGGCCTATTTTGCAGATCGATCGGAACTAATTTGATCTTTTCCTGCAATCCCTGTCGATCGGAGCAAAGATTGTCATGTAAGTAATACCCACGACCGTCCAAAGACCTAATCTTCTATATAATTACTTTAAAAAAAAAAATCCTTATTTACTTCTTTAGACTTATCGCATCTTGTAACCAACGAAGAGAACATACCTTAACATTCCTAGTTATCCAGGTGCGTTGTGCAAATGGGCATATATAGGCTATATACAACCTACGAACCGATACAAAGGAAGCAAATCAACAATCTTCGATCCAAAAATGTTCCTACTTTAAACAACCGGCGGCGATATTACCTGGAGGTGCCGTCGAACAGAGCAGGTGGTTCCGAGGACGAATCGAGGGACGGAGGAAGCACCTCCTTCACAAAACTGCAAGAATACAACTACAAGATCAGCAAAACCAAGAATCAGGACACAAACTAATCAGATCAAGGACTTCAAAACAAAAACAAAAAAAAACTAAATATATTAGAAATCCACCCGGCGCCTGCGACCGCTGCCTGTGCTGCCATCGCGAAGAGCAAAGAACGCCGACGGTGAGGCACAAGCCGACCACTCGATATTTATGTCCGCACAAGCCGATTAGGTTCGGTGTCCCAAACCTGCCCGTGCGACGGAGAGCGATGACCACTCGGATTGGTGTGATTACCGCAGATATTTTGCTTCTTTGTCCATGGCGCAGGTATGCGTAACTGGTAAGTGGTAAGTGACAGGCTTGGGATCAACCGGTGATTCGTAATGGGCTAGCGCGATGTATTTGACTGATATCACGTCTTGGTGCGTCCATAAATCATAACTAATGAATTTTCAAAAAACAATTGATAAAATAATAAAGATAAATGAAAAAAGGGTCCAAAAGCCAAGGGACTGGTCCAGTTAGAGGACATCAAATCAAATTGACATTCAACTATATATGGCTTGATCCCTAATATATATATATATATATATATATATAAAGATTTTTTTTAGATGGGACGCACAGCCGTAAAATACAGGGCTTCTAAAGATTATTTTTTAATTTATCTAAATAGTTGATAGAAAATTTTAGAGTAAATTGATCATCCGATATTATCTGATTCATTATTATTTTTTAAAAATATCATATCACATCACATCAGTTTAAAAAAAATTAAAATGATTTTGATTAAATTAGTTCAATATTTTAATATAATATTTTTTACAGTTTAGAATTTTAGATTTAATATTTTATGATTTAAAATTTAGTACAAGTTTTACAACTTATAACCAAGGAAGAGCCATGTATTATCAATCCGTGCTTTAGCCTAGGGGACCGACTACATTGAGGAGTGTTGGTGTTGGATGCACAATATATAATCCATGGTTTTAATATATTATCAATCGGAAAATTCAAGTGATCGGATCGTATGGATAACTGTAGTAGTTTCTAAGTGATCGGGAGATGACATTATCAGTAATTCAAATAAGGTTGTCAAGATGAAGTTTGACCCTTACCCAGGAGACTAGAGGGTGTACGAGCGACCAGAGAGTTTCGTTAACATTATCTTACAGATAGAAGTTACAGTCATGTCAGTACCTCTACAGACGACCAAGAAGGCTCCAAGCGACCGAAGGAGTTCTATATAAGAAGTTTCAAGGCAGAACTTTGAAATAACTCATCCACATAGAATTGACTCTTGTTCTTGTGCTATAAGTACTCCTCCACCTTATGTGTTGCAATACGTTGCGACACACGTTTTATTTTTAATCGGTAACACCTAGAGTAACATTTTTATTTTCAGTGTTTGCTTAATATGTTTTATTGTGCTTAAACTTTTTAGATTCTTTTTCTGTAAGGATTCTCCACCTAGGAGAAATTAGAAATAAAAATCATATTTTACATATGTTGCATGTTTATACTTCTAATTTGGTTGATCAACTTGCTTGTTTAAACTGCTAGCTAAATTTATTTGTATGCTTTCATTATCTTTGTCATACTTGATTGAATCAGTGTAAGTTTAATTTATTTCCAATATATTTATTATGATTGATTTAACTACTTTAAATTATTATCTGCTCATTTTTAAATTCTTAATATTATTCACCCCCTCTAACATCGATTTTGATTATATAATTTGATATCAGAGCAGATTGAGCCGATAGAAACTAGGAAAAATTTGGATAGTTGCATGTCTAGGCTAGGTTTCCTTACCTGGTGTATCTAGTCAAGTGGAATTAGCATAAGTTATCTCACCTCACTCTAAAGCAGTTAGACTAAGGCATTGTATTAAAGTTGGTTTAACTTCTATTTCTTAAAAAAGTTTTGTCTAAGAAAGTGATCATTGTTACGATACTCAAGAAGATCGATATGTCTCGCCATGATTTGAGTAAATTCGTCTAAAGCAAAACTTGAATCTAAAATAGGACCAACTTTGTGCTCTGAATCATGCACAAATAATCAATTGATTAATAATCTGAGTCTAGCCCGTATCAAAATTCAAATCCTAATTACAACCATACCAAACTCAAATCAAATGCATATCCTGTCTTAAGTATTAATACAACTTAAACAAATACTTGTTTTTAGATATGTCTTTGCAGGAAGGATTCAGCACAACCCATCCATCGCTTTTTAATGGCGATTATTTCACATATTGAAAAAATAGAATGAAATACTATCTAATGAATGATATAGGAAATTATCTTATTATCAAGATGAACTTTAAGCTGCCCAGAACTTTAGATGGCACCCCAATTCTTTTTGAAAACTAGACAAGCAATGATAAGAAAAAGGCTCAAGCTAATGCTAGAGCCACAACTACATTGCAATACGAGCTAACATAAGAATAGCTTACCAAAGTCGGCCAATTCAACAACATTAAATAGTTTTGGGAGAAACTAATTGAATTATATGATGGTTTAGTTGACTCAAGAATTGCTAACAAAGCTCTATTATTAAGCCAGCTTCAAAACATCTAAATGAAAGAAGGTGAAATGGTAAGTCAATTGTATAGCCGCTTTAAAGAGATACTAAATGGTATCCATGAAACTAGCAAACAGGTAGACAATTGTGACTTGATCAGGTATGCACTTAAGATATTTCCAAGAACTATCTTGTGAGCGTCTATAGTTGATGCATACAAAGTGTCTAAGGACCTATCTACTATTAAGATAGATAAATTCTTTTGTGATTTTGAACTTCATAAATAGACTAATCTTAATAAGAATGAGAAGGGTATAGCTTTAATTACAAAAAAAATCCAAATCCAAAGAAAAGATTGAATCAGAATCCAAGCCTGAATCAACATCTGACGAAGATGATCTCTCTTTAGAAGTTGCACACTTAATAAAAAGGATAATCCGACGGAAGAGATTCATTCAAAGATTCATAAAAAAGGAGATCTCGAATAAGAATTTGTTAAACGTTCGATGCTTTGAATGCAAGAAGAAGGGACATTTCAGAACCAATTGCCCCTTATTAGAAAAAAAAAGAATGAACCAGAAAAGAAGAGAAAGAAGAATAATGCACTAAAATGGACCTAGGATAAGTTATCATCAGAATCTGAATTAGAGTTAGATCAAGTTAACTTACTGGCACTAACGACGATCCAAGAAGATTCAAGTTCAGAATCAGAGTTAGAGTACAACTCAACATTAGATTTAAGTTAGGTCAACAACTTAGATGAGTTAGGTGACGAGATAACAAATCCAATTACTCAAAAATTATATGTCATTGTTACTTATTTGACTAAGACTCTAGTTAAATACAAGTCCAAAGTTAAGACTTTACTCAAGGAGGTCAAAAATCTTAAGGAAATGACTAACTTACACTCATTGACTCAGACTAATTAAGTTGGAACTTCAACTGAGATATTAAAACTTAAGGAAGAAAATTCTAATTTAAAAGCCAAGTTAATGAGTTAAAAACTACCTTAAACAAATTCATGTTTGGGTCAAAATATTTAAATATGATGAGTGGAACCAAATGGGCTGCTTACAATAAGCCTAAACTTGGGTTTAGCTCAAATCAAAATCATGTTTCTTATCTTATCTTAGTCAAAAGAAATGTCAGAAATAAGATTGCTTGAGTTCTAAAATCATGCATAATTAATCAAATATAAAATAACTGATTTTGGATACCCAAACAACATATACATGTGGTAAACGTTAACATTTCTTATGCTAACCCAATTGCCAAACTGAAATATGTTAGAGTTCCAACTTCGGGAGAACTAATTTTTGAATTGTTAGACTAGGATCTAATTATAATCATATTTTCATGTTTATTATTTTTAAAATATGATTTCAAAATTAACTATTTTTTCAAAATATGATCTCAAAATTATAATATATTATTCTCATCCCATTTATGTCATGCATAAATGGAGTTAGCATAGGTTTTACATTAGACAACATGTTTGTATAGATTAAGACAACCAACATCTCACAAAACACATTAGGAATATTATTTTTTTGTATTTGAAAAAAACATAGAATGTTGTAAAATGCATAAAGTTATAGTTTCTAAATTTCAGATGTTTATATCAGTGCATCAATATGAATTAAAGCTAAAAACTTTTAAATTGATCTAAGTTAAAAAATTTCACATGTTAACAACTTAATTTTCATAAGATTGATCTGGAGAGTTTTATTTAACTTGACCAATCGATTGATGGCTTGAACAATTTGAAAAAGGTTTTGAAAAGTTTATTTGATAAAACTTAGATATTTGTATTTTTTTCCATCTTGTTTTGAATTGCTTGACAACTTATTTTGGACCTGTAGTATTTGACTATTACTACTTATGTTTATTTTGGATCTAGACGTATATTTCCCTTATTATGCTTTGACATATGTTTGACTTGACTTTGCTTTACTACTTTTATTTTGGCTTGCATTTAGTACTTGGAGTATGATCTTGACTATCATTGAGTTATTGGTTTGACTTGAGTTGAATTCCTAGCTTGGTTTGCATTTTGATTAAATATTACTTGATCTTATTAACTTATTTTTTTTATTTAACTTGAATCCATCTACAGTTTAATCATCTTTATTAATTCCTGCAAAATTACACTTGATTATATGTCATGTTTTGCTTCCATTTTCGTGACCGAGCATAACCTTTCTCATATTTTAGCCATTTGCACTAATGGCTAGTAGCCACCCGTGATTTACCTCCTCCGTGTTGGCCTAGAGACGGGTTGGCGAGGGCACTGGGGGCGAGCGAATCACCTTTTACCACATGTTTTACTTACATTTTAACCTATTTTTTATATATGAAAAGGGGGATAGAAATAAAATAAAAATATCTAGTGATTCATTTAATTCCTTATTTGATTAAGGGGTTCAATCAGAAATTATTTATTCAATTATTTTATTCATGTATGACTGTACTAATTCTATCTTCTTTCATATATTGAATAATCCAACTTATTTATTTGATTACTGACTTTAATTTAGTTTTTATATTATCAAAAATAAGAGATTGTTGGTGCTAAGTGCACAACATGTAACTTAGAGTTTTTATATATGACTAAGGTTAGAATTAGATTAGTTATGTCAAATTTATAGGTGCATAATACTTTGACAAGTGCTAATATTTTAGCTTTGAACCATGCACTGATCAAGTTCTAGTGAATCTAGATATCTAAGTCTTGATTAAAATTTAGGCATGAGTTAAGTCTTGATTGGAGACCACGCAATAAAATTTCTAACTAGAGGCTAGGTGAAGTAACTCCAAGTAATTAAGGCTTGACAGATGAAATTTCTAGCTGCATGCTAGGTAAATCAAATCCAATTGGCTAAAGCTTGGCAAACCAATTTCTAGCTGGAGGTTAGGTGAATCAAGTCTAAGTGATTAAGATTTGACAAACAAAATTCCTAGTTGGAGTATAGGTAAATCAAGTCTAAGTGCATGGAATTAGTTGTGAGTTGATTGCTTGGCACACATTTAAGTGTATGGAATCAGCTGGAAGCTAATTGTTTGGCAAAATTGAGCTAGATGGGTTAAATCTAGTCAAGTAAGTACGAGTAACTTCACATTCTATATAATACTCATTACATGTAATAACTACAGGGAAGCATGTTCGACTATTCCAAGCAACTAGATTGAATTTGAGAGCGATTGACTGGTGATAACTCTCGAAGAAAGAATTTCGGAGGGTCCAAACAACCGTAGCTAGGTCAGGGCGACCAAAGCGTACGGGTGATCGGAGTAACTTTTAGGTGACCAAGAGATGACATTATCAGCAATCCGAACAAGGCAGTCAAGATGAAGTTTGACTCCTGCCCTAGGGATCAGAGGTGTGTAGGCGATTAGAGAGTTTCATTAAAGTTATTTTATTGATAGAAGTTGTAATCACTTCAGCACCTCTATAGGCAACCGAGAAGGCTCCAAGCGACCGAAGGATTCCATATAAGGAGTTTCAAGGCAAAGCTTCAAAATAACTCATCTACACATAATTCACTCTTGTTCTCGTGCTCTAAATGCTTCTTCATCTTTTACGCTGAAACATGTGCTTCATTTTTAATTGGCAACATCTAGAGTAACATTTTTATTTTTAGTGTTGTCCTAATCTCTTTTATTGTGCTTTAACTTTTTAGATTTTTTTTTTCTGTAATGTTTCTCCACCTAGGAGAAATTAGGAATAAGAATTATATTTTATATCTTCTGCGTGTTTATACTTCTAGTTTGGTTAATCAACTTGTGTGCTTAAACTACTAGCTAAATTCATTTGCATGCTTTCATTGCCTTTATCTTACTTGATTAAATTAATCCAAGTTTAATTTATTTCTGTTGTACTTATTCTGATTGATTTAACTATTTTAAATTACTATCGGTTCATTTTTAAATTCTTAATACTATTCATCCCCTAGCGTCAATTTTGATCTTACAAGGAGGAGCTACAGGTCAAATTTGTGACGAGAAAAAGAAAAAACATGTGAGAGAGAGAAGGTAATCCGAGGGCTTTCGATCAGCTTAGGATCAACTCAAGGGCTATAAAATTCATGGCTCCAACATTTTGTATAGTAGCTTCTTGGTAGTCACTACAACGTGAAAACTCATTTATTTGACTTTAATCAAACAAAATTGTAAACCCTGAATCCTAAATATATTATAGCAACAAGGTCACTTTTACCTATTTTAACAACTGTCGATAATTGTTACAACAACTTAAATGAGAGTATTCTCGTGATAAAAATGGGATGTACATTTGAATTTTTTTTATGATTTATATAATTTGAGAGACCTTTAATTTTTGCCCAAATAATAATTACAAATATTTTTAAAAAATGGTAATACATTTTATCCCAAAAAAATACATTTGGATAATCTCACTATTTTATTAAGTATTTGGACGTTTACTAACTAACTCTTAATTAAAGTCTAAAATTAAATTACATTAATATTTTTTTTTTCAAATTGAAAATAATTTCAAGATTTATTACTAATTTTAACAGACACATCAATCAGTGATCTAAAGTTTAAAACTCAGCTGCAGTGTATTATTAGAAATTTTTGTCATTAATCAATTTGGGATTTAGAGTGATCAAGACTCAATTGCAGCGTATTTTTGAAATTTTTTTTATTAATCAATCAGGGATTTAGAGTTCGAGACTCAGCTGCGATGTATTATTGAGAATTTTTTTCATTAATCAATGAGGGAATATGCATTGACATGGTTCTCTTTAGTCTCACATTTTAAGATTGGCAACACCGTAAGTGTAGAAGTTTCTACAAATATCTTAGGACAACGATATCAGTAAGTATAATTTTCTCAACTTTTTGGTTAAAATTAAGTATTATATTAAATTAATTTTTTATAAGAGAATTCATTAGGATTCTTGATTCTAAGTGTTGCATTACACTACTGTATGAGTTTGATACACTCTTATCAAATCCAATTTATAATTTTTTTTTTTTTTTTTTTTTTTTTTTTTTTTTTACTAAGATCAATTATAATATTTGTTCTGGTCATATTTACGTTGTACTACTACATAAGGGAATAGTATCTTTATAAGTCTAATTTATAGGTCTACGCGATGATGGTTAAATTATTAAATGTAGTCATAATATTATATTAAAATTTATTGTAAAATTTAAATAATTAGTCATCAAATATTAAAAGATTAACCTTTTAGAGTTTAGAAAACCATTTCCTCTCGGTTGAGAAATGTTTAAGAAAAAAAAAATGGAAGATATAAAATATATATATATTTTATTTTTTTTTTACATAAAAAAAATACTTAACCTTGATATATTTCCATTGCCAATCCCCCGATTCTTCGCAGGTGTCGTCCCGAAGCCCCAAGGGCTCGATAGAATCCGGGAAGGCCATGGATGCGCTTCGCTTGGAACCGGCGGTGGAGGATCCTTCCGTTGGAGTGGCGACTTCGGTGAACAAGCTTCCGCCTCCAGCTGTACCCCTGGGAAACCCTACTTTTCCCCTACGGCAGACCGAGGTTCTTGGAATCTCGGAGGAGGTCGGGGAACCGACGGCGGCTAAGCTTGTTGGGCCCCGCCCAACTGGAGGATCCGACTCAGCCATGACGAATGCTTCGGAGTCGAACCCTGTCACTGATCTCGAGAAGAAGCTGCGGCGAGCCGAGAGATTTGGGATGCAGGTCGTGCTTTCTGAAGTAGAGAAGAGAAATTCTCGAGCAGAGAGGTGAATGTTTTAATCTATTTAATTTTTTGATTCCCTTTGCACAGACGAATGCATAGTTTTTGTTTATCTTGCTTTTTTTCTTCCTAATGAAAAGGGACGCTTGCGGTTCTTGCAAAATGGATTCATTTATGCATCCAAATTGTATTTTGAACAGATTAGAACGTTTCTTGTTCTAGATCGATACTGTTGGATGTTCAAGTCCTTAAACCCTACAATCTCCTCGTCTCAAATTCAGTCTCTTAGTGAACTTCCCATTTATGGTATTGTTCATTGTGTTGTAACCTTTGGAAGGTCATATCTGGTTTATTTGATTGAGCTTTTAATAATTTGTGTTTAGTTTTTTAAGGGAGTAATTGTAGCATGTATATGGTATCTAAATTAAAGCTTCACTTTTGTGTTTGTTAAGTTCAATTCAAAGAAGACCTATGATGCATCTTAGGCAAGCATTGCAGAATAATGAACAAAGAGAGGTAGAGGATGATTCCAAGGAGAGGTGAAGACTTGATTATGATTATTAATGATAAACAGAGACTTATTTCTCTTTCTTAAGGCAACATATCTGTACTAAGTCAAGCTTCATAGTAGGAAAAGAAGATCTTGATGTTGAATATTTCAAACTTGGGACCTTCCTGTGTTTGTTTCGAAAACTAAACTCAAATGGTTGCAAATTGTACTATTTGGTTCTTTTCGTGCTCAAGATTTTTTGTTCCTTCCATTAAAATAATTTTTTTTCTAACATGAATTTCCTTTTTCTTTTCTCACTTAAATGATGATAAGCACTAGGGAGCAGTTGTGGTTTAAAATATTTTTGGATGTGAATTATTTTTTGGATGTTACAGCCATGCTTCTCTGTTTTGATGTCTTGGTAATATTGCATAACTGCTGATTCATAACTACTTTGTGCTTTAGGCATTGGTGTTATGAATCAGCTAATGGAATTGATTGAGTTTGGGAATGCTCTCCCAAAGGTTCTTCAGAGGCTGAAGCACTTTGGGATCGAGATAAGTGTTTGGTAACCTTATGCATGTAGTCCAATCTTCTCCAATGTACTGAATTCCCAAAGCCGCTTTTTCCAATGCATGTGGGATAGTTCCCGAAAATGCTTTGCCGAAGCAGTTTTCAAATACATTTAGAATTTGGTATAAAAATTAGATGAGCAGTAAAATATTTAAATTTAATACTATAAATATTAAGTGTAAATAATATAAATATAAATAGAACTTTATATTATATATTAGATAATATTTTAGTACTTTCAAATTTAATATGTGATTCTGCAATTGTATTAGTATAAAAATTAGAAAAATTATTTTAAGGTTATAAACCAATGAAAAATAAGTTATCAAATTATTTTGATGATTATTTTAGTTCTGAAGTGCACATATAACTAGCTACAATGTCCAATCTCGCTATTTATTGTGGATCTATAATATGTAGTTTCATGTTTGGTGTTTGCACATATAACTTTTGTCCTGATCATTATTCCACTTTGGCTTCATTAGATTTGAACAATTTTTAGCGCAAGAGCTATAAATTCACTTCTCAAAACAATGTGTATCTTATTACAAGGTTTGGAACTGGTTCAAACCTGAGTGGAAGTAAGATTGTTGGACAACCAGAGGAGGAAAAAAGAAAGGCACGGGCAGAGAGGTTCATACTTTTGCTTGTTGTAGCATGCATTAGCCTTTTTTTCCCTCCTGATTGCAAATCCTTGAAGCCTCTTCCTTTGCCATATCTTAGGTTTGGGCTTAAGGTAGATGATGTAGCTGATGAGGAAGCAAAGAAGAAGGCTCGATTGGAACGGTTTGCACCAAACTCAAAGCTGGATACATCAGAGGAGGAGAAAAGGAAGGCTAGAGCAATCAGGTATTTGGCTGTTTCTTTCATGTTTTTTTTTTTGGCGTTTCAAACACTAAAACACCATTTTATTGATTTACTAGAAAAAATGTTCTGTTTAAATAGATGTCATTACGCTTTTATACATCCGTATCTTGTTTTCTAAAATATTGTTACATTTACTTTTCAATAGGCATAAGCTCTTGATTCCAACTTATCTGCACTTAGAGGGAGGCCACACTGACACCCACAAAATGTTGATTTACTGACCATATTGCCTCCATAGCAAAATAGTTGGGACCCCATGCCTATCTCACAAATTAACTCAGCTAATTTGTTGCTTTATATATTCTCTTTTCAGGTTTTCACAAGGTTCAACGAAAGTTAGTGGCCAAGGCAACTCTTATCTGGTATGCTATTTAGCTAAAAAGTATTCAGGAAAATGGAATTTTTTTCTCTCTCTCTCTCTCTAAATGTATTGTTTTCCCTCTTTGCTTATTCTGTTACTGATATCAGAAGGCTATGGTTGTACCTCCCACTTGATTAGGGTTTGTAGCAGATCAGTGTTTCCATGAGAAGGTAGCAAGTTTCTCTGCGGGTTCACTATCGCAGCTACAAGAGTGCAGCATATGAAGTAAGCATCACTTGCTATGTAAAACATGGTATTCGTGACACTTGTGGGGCTTTCTCATGGCCGTAGGTGGTGTGAGATCTGTTTTGGCAAAATGTGCTTTTGAATCCAACTGGAATACTTGCTTCTGAAATCTTCATACCCCAAATTTTGTGCTTGACCTGCGAATTATTTCCAGCAGCGTTCTTGTTGACAGCCTTTATTTGGTTTCCCTTTGAGCTGACACTACTCTTGTTCATGTTCAGCAACAGCTGCACCTTGATATAGATACTGGTAGATCATGTGCTAACTGATCTAAGACGCCTCAGAAAATTTGAGAAATAGAACTATTTAATTTGGTTCGTTCTCAATAGCCATGATCTTATTACACTATCTTATTATTACACTATCTTATTACACTCTTAGTTTCAAAGGAGTATCAACTATATTTTTTGCTTTACCTATAAAACAAATTATTGAAGTTATTAAAATTGAATTAATCTCATGTTCTACTCCGGAAAAGATTTGTGAATTTTATTTGCAAACATAGGGCAAGTAATCTTTTGCCAACTAAGAGTCTTCAAAATAAATAAAAAAACTCGAACTAATAAATGTGAGCCACCATCTAAGATCTAAGCTAATTCATTCATGATCTTAGGGATTAATACCACAAACGCTCTATTACCAAATGTTCAAAGTTTGCTGAAGGTTCAAATAGATATACTCGACCCAATGTTCTTCGGCAACAGACTTACTAGTGTTCATCTAGAGCTAATACTGCATGCTACTTTATTACCAATTGGCTGATTATTTCAATGGCACTTCCACTAGAAATGGCACTGGATGTCGTCTCGCTTTCACCTCCTTGTTCTTTTCGTGCACGGTCTGTCTTACAAATTGTCCACGGACACGCGGCCTCTGCTCTGCAAGTATTTTCCTGCTCTGGTAACGCACCTGAGAACAAAACCAACCGAACGAACAGTCCACTTCCATCCAAAGCTTCAAATTACTCAAGTGTAAAGGAAACAGAGGGCAATATGATAGAAAGAGAATTCCATGAACCATCCGAGATGTTCATGATTCTAATAGGTCCTACTCTTCCAAAAAACATTAACAGAATCAAGGTTGACAGCATGCTACTGGCTCCATCACTAGAAAAATAAAGAAAAAAGGCCTTCTCGGAAACAAACTAGAAAATTTCCCATAAAATATTTCTTAAGTTACTTCTGAGATGGAAAGAAAAAAAAAATGTTGTCTACCTTTTTAACAAAGTTTCTTTCTTTCCTCTTTTCCCGGAACTTCTTCAAGGCTGCCTCTCTTTGAGAAAAACACATCTGAACTACTCCTCGACTGCTCCGATTGCCGTTTGCATCGCCAACTCCGAGTCTACTACTCGTCTCTGTAATATGATTAGCAACTAGTATTTTTAACACGACAGGGTTGGCAATTATTCTAAATCCATTATACCAATTGCAACGATGATAAATGGCGCAATTGCTTCCAGTTATGATATTTTTGCAGGACTACCTTCAAATGGCTCAATAAAGGCATTGGACGACCAACATTGCGAAGCTGGTGCTGCCATGTTAGGTGGCAAGTCATCTGGATCTGGTGACTGCAGCTGCTGTGACATATCATGGACGTGCAGGTGATGGTGATGATGGTGGTGGTGATGATGCTGCACTTTCTCATGGACAATTTGCTGATTTGTGGAGGTTCGAATCTGCTTAGGATGGAGAACTGCAGTGGTCCGAATGTAGTTGAATGCTGTTTCTTCCTTGTTTGATTTTGGTTTGGTGAATACGTTCATAGTGGATCCCATGGTGTTTTTGTTACTGCAAGCAGCAGAACCCGGTTTCAGAGCAGCTGCATTTGAGCTAGCCGTCACATTATTTATAGAATTCTTCCTGGTAGTGGTGCACATCTCATTGTTGTTACTACTGCCATTGGAACCTTGTTTTAGAGGAGCCGCATTTGAACTGGATATCATGTTGTATGTGGACGATTCCTTCCTTGCCTCGGAGCTGTTATCAGGAGGAGAGCAACTTCCTCCGCAACCATTGCACATTTTGTGCAGGAATTCTGCATGTGAAAATCAGTTTGCTAAGACATGATTAACAGTGAGCCTGCTATTGTTTGAAACAGTGGTAGGGAAAATGTTGCAAATTGATTACAGAAGTCGATTGAATGGTTTCATGAAGTTTGGCTGGGTTGTCATACAAAAGCCTTGTTTATTGAACATAACATTAATAGTTTATTGAGTAATTGTCCTCTAATTTTGACAAACAGAACTATTGTTGGACATAAAATTTGTGAATATGTGTTCCTGGGTATCTTCCTATTAAGGTCTAGCTCCATTATTATATGTTACTCTCTCTATGGCTATCAAGGTCTAGCTCCACTATTATAGTTCCTATTAAGGAGAATCCATGTTTCTAGTTCTAATATACATCCAATTACCACTTTTAGGCCACTTACCT
This sequence comes from Zingiber officinale, assembly GCF_018446385.1. Taxonomy (NCBI): domain Eukaryota; kingdom Viridiplantae; phylum Streptophyta; class Magnoliopsida; order Zingiberales; family Zingiberaceae; genus Zingiber; species Zingiber officinale. The sequence continues at coordinate 127,128,409 of NC_055996.1, forward strand.
TTTTGCCTTTTGAATCATCCCCTTGCTAATAGCATCTCCTCTTTTATTTTTTCTCTCTTATGCCGCCAACATATCCTATTATTGTCACAAGAATTAATGGGTCTAACTCAAAGGAATTGAGATTATTTCTCTTTCACCTCTGTTGTTTGTAATTTCTATTCTTTACATTTTCATTGAGCTTATTATCTATTATTAAACTCAGTAAATCTTTGAATCGTTTCATAACAGTTGATGCACTTCTGTTTTTATTCAGGATCAAAGGTGTAAATGCAAATCCTGTGTTTTATATACAAGCAACATTAGAGCATTCAAGATCAGTCATTCTCTTCTAGTTCCTTTAACAGTTGCAAGATTAGTGCTCATTAGGACTCAACAGATCAGTCAGGGTTGTTTCAACCGCACTCGGTCGGGATAGAAGGCACTACGCGACAACATATCAAGGAATCGTAACCATCTGTCGAAGAATATCTGCTGTATGTTAAGGAATATTCTAGCGGTTGGGATCATCTACGAGTAGAACCTTCCTCCAGTCTATAGGGGAAGGTCACGTGTCCTCCACCACTCGACAAGCCCTGACACCCGACATCCTCTGACAAGGGTCAATCTCCAGAAGGTACGTATTGTCATATAAAAAGGGGTGTTCTCTTCCTTGCGCAGGTACGCTGACTTGTACACTTGTCTACTTTTTTTCTTCCTTCATATATTATTCTTCTGGGGAAAAAGTACCTGACTTGAAAATCGGAGGGTCTGTTCCGGGGACTTTTTCCTTGGTTCTTGGTCTCTAACGTTCCGTGTGCTTGTCTGAGTGTGCGCAGAGGTCTGGTACTGCCGGCGCAAGCCTAGCAGTTCCTCAAGGCCACATGGCGGTCCGCTCTCTGAAGTCCGTGCGACCGCAATATCACAGTCTCCTCTCCGTCAACACCAACGATACTTTATTCGACCTACACAGACACCGGACACAGGACACAGACTCCGGACACGATCAGTTGCCATAGGTTCTTAAGTTCATTCTTACGAATAGGCTTCACCAGAAAGTCAACAGCACCTTTTGTCAAACATTTAAATGCAGTACCTATGGAGTCGTTGGATGACATCACTGTACACAAACTCATCAGTGTAGCAATTAAAAGTACCCAAAAAAGAAAATGGATACACAATGAACTTCAAAATGCCATGAACTACAATGTAGGAACGATACTCACTAATCACTGGAATATTCTTGCAGGCCTTGTGGCTCATGATCTTGCTTAGAAGAGTGACACCGCATAAGCCAGGCAGGAATACCTCAGTTAAGACAAGGTCAACATGATTAGAGAGATCTTCTATGATTTCCCATGCTTGCAGACCATTAGCAGCAGCTCTAACTGTGAAGGGAGTGGAGGGTTTCATTAGCTAACAAAATTCTATGATAATGTGGAGGTACAAAAAGGCAATTGTTAGAGATAAGTGTTAGGAATTATAAATGAAAAAATAATCAAAAATGTTTAAATGTCTTTTGGATGATTAAAGGGTGCATCTAATGAAGAGATAGTATGCCTCTTAGGAAAGGATGCAATCTACCTCACCCATTTTGAAATGGATGGATGAGATCTAATTGAACCAAGAGGTTCTTATACCCTTTCATATGTATAAATAAAGTCTCTCACATACTCATTCATTCATTCACTCACTTCCTTCCAAGCAAAGCAAGCATTGCATTCTTACATTGGAGAGTTCAAGAAACTTCCTCGGTTCGGAGGTCTTGCGATTTGCAGTGCTGTTATCGCAAGATAAAAATCGTTGTATCTTGGGAGACGATTGCCGTATTCTGTGAGCACTGTATGCGGGACACATTCGTCTTAAAGAGATAGAGTCTAACTCTAGCCTCAACTTAGCCGAAAACAGTGGTATACCATCAGTCTGCCTGCACTCAGTTTGCATCAGCAATAAAGGACCCAACATTTTTAAGACGAATTTTCTTCGTGCAAACTGATGGCTGGAATCAACGACATTCCAACCGCCGTTCCAACTGGAGAGAAGCCGGAAAAGTTCAACGGAGCCGACTTCAAAAGATGACAACAGAAGATGTTGTTCTATCTGACAACATTAACCCTCGTATGATTTTTACATGAAAACCCACCAGTCGCTACGGAAGGTAATTCCGATAGTAAGGCTGCATACGATGCGTGGTCACACGGAGATTTCCTGTGTCGTAACTACGTTCTCAACGCATTGGACAACGCGTTATATAACGTATATTGTTCAATAGAGAAGACAAAATCTCTATGGAAGTCACTTGAAAGGAAATACAAAACCGAAAGCGTCGGGTTGAAGAAATTCATCGTCGACCGGTTTCTGGATTTCAAAATGTTGGATTCCAAGAGCGTAACATCTCAAGTCCAAGACATGCAACTGATAATGCATGATCTGGATGCCGAAGGCATGAAGCTGAACGAGTCGTTCAAAGTAGTCGTGGTAATCGAGAAACTCCCTCCGTCGTGAAAGGATTTCAAAAATTACCTAAAGCACAAGCAAAAGGAGATGAGACTTGAAAACCTAATCCTGAGGCTACGAATAGAGAAAGATAATCGAAAGATGTCCGACTCTAAAGAAACGAAGCGGGCAGTCGACGAGATGCCCAACCTGGCTGAACCAAAAGCCAAAAAGCCGAAGCAATCCAAAAAGAATGCTCAAGGCAAGAAATTCAAGGGCACATGCTATAACTGCGGAAAGCCAGGACACATGTCCAAGGATTACAGACGCCCGAAGAAACCAACCAAGAGTCAGAAGGATGCTGCGAACCGAGTCGTAACTTCTGACGACATGGAATTGGATCTCACTGCGATCGTGTTTGAAGCCAACACGGTGGTGGATAACCTGAAGCAGTAGTGGATCGATACTGGAGCAACCCGCCATATCTGTTCTAATAAGGCGATGTTCTCCAAGTATACTCTGATAAGTGGAAGAAAGCTCTATATGGGCAATTCCATAACATCCCCGATTGTCGGATTCAGGAAAGTTATTTTGAAAATGACGTTTGGAAAAGAGCTAACGCTCATTGATGTGATCCATATCCCGACATCAAGAAAAACCTAGTTTCTGGATCAACATTTGTTAAGGCCGGTTTCAGACTAGTATTCCAGTCAAACAACTTTGTACTTACGAAAAATGGTGTATTCGTAGATAAAGGGCACTTAGAACAGAGTTTGTTCAAAATAGTTGTAATGACTGTACACCGTAAATTTGATGGTAATAAAATAAAAGCTTCCAGCTATGTTGTTAAGTGTTTTAATTTGTGGCATGATCGACTTGGGCATGTCAATAATAATACTCTGAAACGTCTCATCAAATTAAATTTATTACCAAACGTCAATGTTGACAAAACACACAAATGTGAAGTGTGCGTGGAATAAAAAATGATGAGATTACCTTTTCATTCGGTGGAAAGGTCAACGACTCCTCTAGAGTTAATACATAGTTATCTTAAATTTCGTGCATACTACAGGAGGTAAAAAGTATTTTATTACTTTTATCGATGACTGCACGAGGTTCTGATATGTCTTTCTTTTAAGAAGTAAAGATGAAGCCTTAGAAGCTTTCAGAACCTATAAAACAGAAGTTGAAAATCAACTTGATAAACGAATTAAAATAATTCGTAGCGATAGAGGAGGAGAATATGGTGCACCATTTGATGAGTTTTGTTTAGAATTTGACATTAACCATCAAACAACGGCGCTTTACTCGCCTCAATCAAATGGTGTTGTCGAACGTAAAAATTGGACATTAAAAGAAATTATGAATGCCTTGTTGATAAATTCAGGCTTATCCCAGAACTTGTGGGGGGGGAGCTATACTATCAGCAAACCACATTCTCAACAAAATCTCTCACAAGAAAAATGATAAAACACCATATGAACTATGGAAAGGCCGCGATCCATCGTACAAATACCTAAAGGTATGGGGGTGCTTAGCAAAAGTCAAAGTACCTAAGCCAAAACAAGTAAAGATCGGACCTAAAACGTTCGATGCAATATTTGTCGGATAAGCCCATAACAGTAGTGCATATCGATTCATAGTTCACAAGTCAGACATTCTTGATATTCATGTGGGAACAATCATAGAATCTCGGAATGCGATATTCTTTGAAAACATATTCCCAAATAAGAAGGGAAACGTTCAAAGTGATAACAATGGAAGCTCTAACGAAAATGATGTTTCTGAACTTAGTTGTCGTAAAAGGACTATTGACAATCAAAGCGAAGAGCCACGTCAGAGCAAACGAGCTAGAGTTGAGAAATCATTCGGGCCAGACTTCATGACTTTTATGTCGGAAATGGACCCAAGAACATTAAACGAAGCTCTCTCTAATCCCGACGCCCCAATGTGGAAAGAAGTCGTCAATAGTGAAATCGAGTCCATCATGAATAACCATACTTGGGAACTAGTAGACCTTCCTTCTGGTACCAAACCATTAGGTTGTAAGTGGATACTAAAACGCAAGTATAAAGCTGATGGATCAATTGACAAGTATAAGGCCAGACTTGTAGCCAAAGGGTACAAGCAAAAGGAAGGCCTTGACTACTTTGATACCTACTCACCGGTGACAAAGATTACATCCATACGAGTGCTGATAGCTATCGCAACACTGTATGACCTTGAAATACACCAAATGGATGTTAAGACTGCGTTCTTAAATGGTGAGATGGAAGAAGAAATCTATATGGAGTAACCCGAGGGGTTCGTAGCTCCAGGAAAAGAGGAAAAGGTGTGTCGACTTGTTAAGTCGTTGTACGGGCTTAAATAAGCGCCTAAACAATGACACGAAAAATTTAACAAAATAATGTTGTCAAACGAATTCAAAATAAATGAATGTGACAAATGTATTTATGTCAAAACCACACCTGAAGGTCATATAATGATCTGTCTATACGTAGACGACATGCTTATAATGGGTAGTAATCATGAGGTAATCATGAGTACAAAGAAAATGTTGACCAAGAATTTCGATATGAAAGACATGAGTCTAGCAGATGTTATATTGGGAATTAAAATTCTCAGGACATCCGATGGGATAGTTTTGACACAATCCCATTATGTAGAGTCAGTATTGAAAAGGTTCAATGCGAACGATCTCTCTACAATGAAAACACCTGTATATCTAAGTCAACACTTAGCGAAAAATCATGTGAGCCCATATCTCAATTAGAATATTCTCGGACAATAGGCAGCTTGATGTATCTCACAAACTTCACACGTCCGGATATTGCCTGTACGGTCAACAAGCTGAGTTGTTTTACGAGTAATCCAAACGACGCCCATTGGAAAGCATTGATACGAGTTCTTAGATATTTGAAATATACTATGAACTATAGATTACATTACGAAAAGTATCCCGCTGTCTTAAAGGGATATTATGATGCTAATTGGATATCATATACAAAAGATTTCAAATCCAGTAGTGGGTAAGTATTCACAATCGGTGGAGGAGCGGTATCTTGGAAATTCACAAAGCAGACATGCATAGCTCGGTCAACTATGGAATCCGAGTTTATAGCATTAGACAAAGCAGCTGAAGAAGCTGAATGACTACAGAATTTCTTGGAAGATATTCCGAGTTGGATGAAACCTGTGCCCGCCGTACTTATACACTGTGATAGTCAATCGACGAATGGAAGGGCACAGAGTAGTATGTATAATGGTAAGTCTCGACATATACGTCGTAGACACAATACCATTAGGTAGTTGATCTCGAACGGAGTGATTGCAATCAACTATATCAAGTCCAAAGATAATTTGGCAGATCCTCTTACGTAGGGGCTAAGTCGAGATCAAGTATACTGCTCATTAAGAGGAATGAGATTAAAAATCTACAACTAAAAATGACTGTAGCGGTAATCCAACCTTGTTGACTGGAGATCCCAAGATCTTGGTTCAATGGGACAATGAAGTTAGAGAAGTTGTGTTACAGCACACGAGATATATTATCATTATCTCTATCTCAATCCTAGGATGAACTTGTGCTGTCCTACCATATGTAGTGAGGTTAAGCTTATACTTTTAATGACTTCTATACCTTTATAAGGTGGAGTATGGTACGATACTCTTGATAGAAGTGTCACCTATGTGAGTATGAAAATTGACCGTTTTAATGAAACACTCATGAATCCAAGATGATATCCATGGCCAAAACGGAACCAACCATATGAACCCAAAGTAAGTGAGATAAATCTTTGTGTGAGTGTTATTTGTTGGGACCTATGTGCCCGCTAGAGGGGGGAGGGTGAATAGCGTCTCACCCAAATCGATGGCATCCTACGTATTCGTTAGTTGCACAGTGGAATAATACGAAACTAAATACGAATACGAAAGCTAAAGACAAAGAAAGGAAATGCAAACCAATACACGTCGATGTAACGTGGTTCGGAGATAACTTGCTCCTACTCCACGGTTATCCGTAAGGTGGACGATCCCTCAATCCGTCGGTGGATTAGTCCCCGGCAAACTCCGGTTATCTCAAGTCGCTCCTTGTGGGTGGAGAAATCTCACCACAACTTCAATCAAGAACACTTGGACACAAGAGATCCTTGAGCACTATGGTGACTACTAATTAGGCTTTAATCAAGTCTAATTTTGTCAACCATGCCCAAGCACCCCGAGATCTATTAAATAGAGCTTGAGAGAAAACACTAAGCTGTTTTTCCACTACCAGTCGACTGGTGTACGCACCAGTCGACTGGTCCTTTAAGTGAAGTTGACTGTTACCCAACGGTCGACTACCAGTCGACTGCTACAGTGTACCAGTCGATTATTACAGTGTATCAGTCGACTGCTACAGTGTCATAATAGTGCTTCTGCATTGTCGCTACAGTACTACTACAATAAAACCTAAAACCATAAGATTTCAACCCGAGTACATCACTCAGCACTCGTCCTCGCCCGACCAACCTAGACCTAGCCTTCTAGCCTCCTCCATCAGCCTCGCATCCCTCGAATGTCTCCCCATCCTTCATGTCTTACCTTCTGGAGCTTCCTTCGACCTTGTCCTTATTGTCGGGTCTTCCTTTTCCAAGAGGCTCCTCACCTCCGGGACTTTATCCATTGCCAAGTCACACTTGGACTTACGTTGCCAAGACTACATACTTGGACTTACACCGCCAAGACTCATCCTTGGACTTTTCTCCTCTACCAAGATTACACTTGGACTTTCCTTATTGTACCTGTATCCTGCACACTCACAATGCATATCAAATACAACAATAAACCTAACTTAAACTTTGCCCAAACATCAAAACCTAGGGCACCTAGATTGCTCCAACATTATTATCTTAGTATATACAAACAACTGAGCAGTTCAAGACATCACGTTCACTGCGCAATCTAATATGATCGATAGCATTCCACTACGAAAGGTTCAAAGCCACAAGCTACCTCTCCCGATGCATTGACTTATCGATTAAACTCTCCTTAGATGATAACATGCGTACATTGTTTTTCATTTATGTAGGGGATTGTTAGAAATTATAAATGGAAAAATAATCAAAAAGGTTTAAATACCTTTTGGATGATTAAAGGCTGCATCTAATGAAGAGGTAGTATGTCTCTTAGGAAATGATGCGATCTACATCACCCATTTTGAAATGGATGGATGAGATCTAATTGAACCAAGAGGTTCTTATACCCTTTCATATGTATAAATAAAGTCCCTCACATACTCATTCATTCATTCACTCACTTCCTTCCAAGCAAAGCAAGCATTGCATTTTTGCATTGGAGAGTTCAAGAAGCTTCCTCGATTCGGAAGTCTTGTGATTTGCAGTGCTGCTATCGCAAGATAAAAGTTGTTGTATATTGGGAGACGATTACCGTATTCCGTGAGCACTGTGTGCGAGACAAATTCGTCTTAAAGAAATAGAGTCTAACTTTAACTTTGACTTAGCCGAAAATGATGATATACCATCATTCTACCTGTACTCAGTTTGCATAAGCAATAAAGGACCTAACAATAAGAAACCAAACTGTTCAGGTATACAGCAAGGAATTAGAAACTGTTGGTTGCTACTCGGAAAACCTATAGGTTCCACTGTACAAAAATTTTGTACAAAGGTCTGAACCTTTTCCTAACTACCATGTGTTCTTTTAAATTAAATTTTGGATCGCCTGCGGAACATAACACGTTTGATCCAAAACTTAATCTATTTGTTATTTTAGGTTTTGACTTGGATCTCCTGCGGAACTTAACACGTTCGACCCAAGTCTCCTTAAGTTATTAATTCCATTAAATATTAATTTCCATAAAAGGTTCCCAGTACTGACGTGGCGAGGCACATGGCCTTCTTGGATATGGGAGCAACCACCACCGACTAGACAAAACCTTTAATAGAAAGCTAAAATTTAATTTCCTAAAATAACTTTAGGTTAACCAAAGAGAACAATCAAATCACAAGGAAAAGAAAAAACAAAAGAACACAACATCGAAAAACATATTCGAAATTCTAGAACGTAAGCCTCTTGTATTTGGTATTATTTCCATAAATAACTAGCATGATGCAGAAAGAAAAATTACTAGTTATACCTTGTAGAAAAACCTCTTGATCTTCTACCGTATTCCTCTTCTAACCTCGGACGTTGTGTGGGCAACGATCTTCCGAGATGAGAAACCACCAAGCACCTTCTTCTCCTCCTAGCTAGGTTCGGCCAAAACAAGAAAGCTCCACCAAGGAAGAAGAAAAACACCAACCAAGCTCTAAGAGATGCAAGCTTCCTCTCCTCCTTCTTCTTCTTCTCCAAGTAGTATCCGGCCTCCACAAGAGCTCCAAGCAATAGAGAGTTTCGGCCACCAAAGAGGAAGAAGAGAAATGATGGCCGACCACACCAAGGAAAAGAGGGAGAGAAAATAATAGAGGTTGTGTCTCATGAAGGCACCCTCACCCCTTCTTTTATATTCCTTGGCCTAGGCAAATTAGGAAATTTAATTACAATAAAATTTCCTCAATTTCCTTGACATGATTTAATTGAGAAAAATAAAATAAAATTTCCCAAATAAACCTACATTGGCCGGCCACATCATTGGAGAACAAATTGGACAAGTTTCAATCAACAATTAAAACTTCCTAATTTGTTTTCGGAAATTTTAAAAAATAAAATTTCTCTTTAAAAATCTCTTCATGGTTGATAAAAGGAAATTTCTATAATTTTAATTTTATCAACATGTGAATAATTTTAAAGAGAAAATAAAATATCTCACCAATCTACAAATAAGGAAAGAGATCTAATCTCTTTCTTTAATCTTTTGTAGATCTTTTATAAGAGAGATATTTTAATTTAAATTCTCTTTAATAAATTATTTCTTCCACATAATAAAAATTAAAATTAAAATTCCTTTTAAATTTAATTTGGCCGGCCCCCACTAGCTTTGGTTCAAGCTAGGGCCGGCCACCCAATTTTATACCTAGGCCGTAGCTTGTTCCCAAGCTAGCTTGGCCGACCCCTTATTGGTGGGTATAGAAGGTGGGTATAGGTGGGTATAGAACTCTATAAATAAGAGGCTACGATAGGGACCGAGAGGAGGAATTGGTTTTGGTCTCCCGATAAAATTAAGCATCCCGTGTTCGCCCCGAACACACAACTTAATTTTATCAATGATAATTCATTCCACTAGAGAACTATCATTGAACTACCGCACTAATCCCAAATTACATTTTTGGGCTCCTTCTTATTATGAGTGTGTTAGTCTCCCTGTGTTTAAGATATCGAATGTCCACTAATTAAGTGAGTTACTGACAACTCATTTAATTAATATCTAAGTCCAAGAGTAGTACCACTCAACCTTATTATCATGTCGGACTAAGTCCACCTGCAGGGTTTAACATGACAATCTTTATGAGCTCCTCTTGAGGGCATTATCAACCTAGTATCTCTAGGACACAGTTTCCTTCTATAATCAACAATACACACTATAAGTGATACCATTTCCCAACTTATCGGGTTTATTGATTCATCGAACTAAATCTCACCCATTGATAAATTAAAGAAATAAATATCAATCATATGTGCTTGTTATTATATTATGATTAAGAGCACACACTTCCATAATAACTGAGGTCTTTGTTCCTTTATAAAGTCAGTATAAAAGAAACGACCTCTAATGGTCCTACTCAATACACTCTGAGTATACTAGTGTAATTATATAGTCAAAATAAACTAATACCTAATTACACTACGACCTTCTAATAAATTATATGAATAACTACAAACAAATGTAGACAATTTGACCAAATGTGATTCTTTATTCATAATGAATGTTTACAAAGCTTAGGCTTTCAGTATACACTCCAACAAAAACTACCAACCTGAGAACATTAAATTCTTACAGGATAAAATTATATGTCAGTCAAACTTTGTTTCATTGAATGTAGATTTCTCTCACCGGTTATTTTTAGTGGAAGGCACAGGGCCTGCCTTAATATTATTGTTAGGAAACCATGTACATGGAAGAAAGAGAGACATATTAAGAAACATATTATATGAAAAGTGTAGAGGACAAGAATTAACAAGAGTAGGAAGGTGAGAACAACACTGATGTCATTAATCACACTGTCATGAAAACATTTCTGGTAGCCAACTGAAGATTGAAATGTTGTTCTTATCTTGTTTACATGCCCTTCTCCACAGTGTCCTTACCATTTGAATTAATCAAGATATGTTACTCCACTAGAGATGCTCACTCGAAAGAGTCGATATACTTGAGAGCTAGAGGATGAATTTGCGGTGGTAGCGAAAAGACACTAAGGTAGTCAGAGGTGAGCGAACAGCCAGAGTTAGTTCAAACCTATTCCTCTAGAGCACCTGTGGGTCAAGGTCACTTATAAAATTCTAGCTCTGTCTCATAAGTGCATCTTAGATTTGATCAGAGAGCTACTACAGTTTACCTTTATCAAAGGCAGGAGCAGTACCTTTAGATTTAATTTCATAGGCAATCAACTGGTGCAGTTTACAGCATAAGGAAGTGGCAGGTCTAAATTGGATTCCAAGAACAGAATCTTTTGATAATGTCAGTTGGACTTGTTGGTTGCTACTCAGAAAACTTAACGGTTCCACTGTACAAAAATTTTGTACAAAGGTCTGAACCTTTTCCTAGCTACCATGTGTTCTTTTAAATTAAACTTGGATCGTCTGCGGAACTTAACACGTTTGATCCTAAGTTTAATTTATTTGTTCTTTTAGGTTTAGACTTGAATCTCCTGCGGAACTTAACACGTTCGATCCAAATCACCTAGGTCACGAAGACAATTAAATATCTATTTCCAAAATTGGCTTCCAGTACTGCATGGCGAGGCACTTGGCCTTCTTGGATATGGGAGCAACCACCACGGACTAGACAAAGTCTTTTAAGGAAATTAAATATTTAACCTTCCCATAGTAACCCTAGGTTAACCGCTAAGAACAATCAAATCACAAGGAAAAGAAAAAACAAAAGAATACAACTTTGAAAACTAATTCGAAAAACTAGAATCGCATGCCTCTTGTATTTGGTATTTTTACAAAGAAACAAAACTAACATAATGCGGAAAACAATTATTAGTTATACCTTTCTTTGTGAATAATGACCTCTTGATCTTCTACCGTATTCCTCTTCTAATCTCGGACGTTGTGTGGGCAACGATCTTCCAAGACGAGAACCACCTAGCACCTTCTTCTCCTTCCTTCAAGTTTCGGCCAAGCACAAAACTTCCAAAGGATGAAGAACCTTTTCCACCAACCAAGCTCCAAGGGATGCAAGCTTTCTCTCCTTCTTCTCCAAGCTAAGATCCGACCACCACTTGATCTCCAAGAAAGATGAGAGGTTCGGCCACACCAAGGAGAGGAGAGAATTTGAAGAAGCCGGCCACACCAAGGAAGAAAAGAGGGAGAAAATAGAATAGAGGTTGTATCAATGAAGGCACCCAAACCCCCTCTTTTATAATCCTTAGCTTTGGCAAATAAGAAAAATTTAATAAAATCTTCCTTAATTCTTTTGTCATTGAAAAGGAAAATTTTAATTATTTAAAATTAAAATCCTTTTCTTAATGCATATGGCCGGCCACATCAAAATAAGCAAACAAGGATATTTTTCGCTAGAAAAATTAAAGCTTCCTAATTTGCTTCCAGAAAAATTTAAAATAAAATTTCTCTTTAATAATCCCTTCATGGTCGATGATATAAAAAGAAATTTCTATAATTTTAAAATTTATCTTTTCAACATGTGAATGATTTATAATGAAAGTTTTTACCAAAATTAAAATCAACCTTTTAATCTACAAATAAGGAAAGAGATTTAACTCTTCTCTTAATCTTTTGTAGAATCTTATAAAAGGAAATATTTTAATTTTTAAACTCTCTTTTAAATCATGTATTCCACATAAGAAAAAATTTAAAATTAAAATTCCTTTTCTATTTTTAATGGCCGGCCACACATAGGTTGAACCCATGCTTGGACCGGCCACAATCAATCCTATCTAAACATGGTTTGGCCGACCCCTTGCTTGGGCTCCAAGCAAGGCTTGGCCGACCCCCTTTAGATGGGTGTGAAGGTGGGTATAGTACTCTATAATTAAGATGCTACGATAGGGACCGAGAGGAGGAATTGGTTTTGGTCTCCCGACAAAATTAAGCATCCCGTGTTCGCCCTGAACACACAACTTAATTTTATCAATAATAATTCATTCCACTAGAGAACTATTATTGAACTACCGCACTAATCCCAAATTACATTTTTTTGGGCTCCTTCTTATTATGAGTGTGTTAGTCTCCCTGTGTTTAAGATAATGAATGTCCACTAATTAAATGAATTACTGACAACTCACTTAATTAATATCTTAGTCCAAGAGTAGTACCACTCAACCTTATTATCATGTCGGACTAAGTCCATCTGCAGGGTTTAACATGACAATCCTTATGAGCTCCTCTTGGGGACATTCTCAACCTAGATTTCTAGGACACAGTTTCCTTTTATAATCAACAACACACACTATAAGTGATATCATTTCCCAACTTATCGGGCTTATTGATTTATCAAACTAAATCTCACCCATTGATAAATTAAAGAAATAAATATCAAATATATGTGCTTGTTATTATATTAGGATTAAGAGCACACACTTCCATAATAACCGATGTCTTTGTTCCTTTATAAAGTCAGTATAAATGAAACGACCTCTAATGGTCCTATTCAATACACTCTAAGTGTACTAGTGTAATTTTATAGTCAAGATAAACTAATACCTAATTACACTACGACCTTCCAATGGTTTGTTCATTTCCATCTTGGTCGTGAGCTATTGTTTATAATTTATAAGGTACTGATAACATTATCTTCTGTATATGACACCACATACTATGTTATCTACAATATAAATTAATTGAACAACTATAAATAAATGTAGATAATTTGACCAAGTGTGATTTTTTATTCAAAATAAATGTCTACAAAAGCTTAAGCTTTCAGTATACACTCTAACAGGACTGTTTTGGAGCAGCTTCTCTCAACTTGGGGCTTCTCTTCACAGTTAAGTTAGGTCTAGCTATAATTACTACTGCTAGTGGTGCAGTCATCATTAATAGTAGTATCAGAGGCTGGTCAGATGCAAATGGAGCCCTTGTTAAGGGAATCCCTTAATGTCGTATTTGTTTATCCTCCTTTTCGAATGTCTTCATCATCTTCACAGTCAAGGACCCTAACTCTTTTGGCATTTAGTGGCTTTCAACTATGCAAAGTCACCACTTTCTGATATAGACAAATATCGGGTCTCATGTCAACTTGATTATTAGTACCAAGCTTTTCCATTCATGGGCAACCTGAGAACTCTTGTCAATTGCTACCTTATAACATTTTTTTTCTCCTGACACAACTTGTTACCTGATGGTTATCGACCAAGGTTTGACATTTTAGTCGTGCTGACTTTGACATGAACAATATTATTTGGGTACCATGCCTACGTGACTATGGTACCAATGGAGAATTGCAAGGGTAGAAGGAAGAGATGGAAAATAAGAAGATACAAATATCTTTCTATAATTGATGAATACTGATACGGTGCATAAAGGTACGATCTGGTCCAAGGGACGTGACAGTCAGAAGTTAAGAGGATGTGACAGTCAGAAGTCAAAGGGATGTGGCAGTCAGAAGTCAAGGGGGCGTGACAGTCAGAAACCAAGGGGACGTGGTATTGAGTCACGGGGGTCGTAACCCATCTAACAAGGGGTCTGGAGTTTCAGGTCAGGAGCTAAGGTAAGTTACACGGGTAAAACGCCTAGGTCAGAAGCTTACTCTGAAGGCTCGGTCGGGAGGTCCAGGCCAGGGGCTCAAAAAGGTCGTTCGAGTAAGAGATCTAGTTCTAGAGTACGAATGAGCGCGTTGGTTGAGGTGCTCTAGTAGAAAGGATGGGAGAATAACATTAAGAATAAGAAGGGGAAGGAACCATTCCGGTCGGGAGTTACAAAGCAGGACTTTCTGGTTCAGGCTATACAGGCTATGCAGGTCATGCTTTACAGACAGAGACTTACAGATCAAGATTTGCAACGGGATTTACAGAGCAGGGCTTTCTGGATTAGGTTATGCAGGTCAGGCTTTACAGACAGAGACTTACATATCAGGATTTGCAGCAGGATTTACAGAGCCGGACTTTCTGGGTCAGGCTATGCAGGTCAGGCTTTACAGACAGAGACTTACAGTTCATGATTTGCAGCAGGATTTACATATCAGGACTTTCTGGGTCAGGCTAGGCAGACTATATAAGCTATGCAGGTCAGGCTTTACAGACAGACTTACAAATCAGGATTTGCAGACCGAGACTTACAGGTCAGGATATGCTGGTCGGGATAGATTGGTCAACCAAAGCTTCTCCCATCAAGTCAGTAGGTCACTGCACGATAATTAAGCCAGAGAATCGCAACCACTTGTCAGAGAATAACCACTAGGTGTCAGGGTATATTCCAATGGTTTGGGACTCATTACCAGAAGAACTTTCCTACAACCGCTGATAGGATGCCACGTGACACTTCACCCCCAAACAAGGTCTGACACCCGACATCCCTGACATGTGCCAGAGACCAAAAGTACGCATTGTCATATAAAAAGGAGTGTCATCTCCCTTACGCAGATGCACACACTCATCCTTTTCGTACTCATCTTCTACTTTTCCGGTTCCTTAATTGCTTCGGGGAAAAAAGGACCTGACTTGAGCGTCGGAGGGCCTGCTCCGGGGACTTTTTCCCTAGTTCTTGATCTCTAATGACCTGGGTGCTTGGCTGAGTGTGCGCAGGAGACTCTCGCCTTATCGTCCTAGTTATTGTCTTCCGTCACCCTCTCGCAGTAGCCCTTGCAGGAAGTCAGCGCCAGCAACGCGTTTCAACAACCCCCATCAACGCCGACGACAGCACAGCCGGCCTCCGTCTGACTCAGCTTCCGGACGAGATCAAATACAAATTCCTATTTTAAAATAAAAATATCTTTATATACTTGACGAATCCAAAAGATAGTTTGCTTGTGAGGGCATTCATCATAAAGTATCTAATAGCTCCTTATAGGTGGTGAAGAAGGTAGCATCTATAGTTCGTCTATATGGTGACAAACCATGTAAATATGGTGTATTTCGCCATATTGAATAAAACACATCCTTTTCATATGTAGGAAGAGATAGTGAGATAACTAGCATATTCATGAGGATCAATATGAAGCTCCAATTGCCCGGGTAGAGAAGAGATAATTGGAACCATTCCTTTAATTTTAGTTATGACTTCTAGTAGAATTCTAAAGTCATTAGATCACCAAAAATGATCCTAGGTTTAAATCTACATAAAGAAAAAAGATGAAAGGAATATCAGTCTCGATGTAGAGAGAATAATAGATATTAGAAAAGATCTGGAAGAGCAAGGAGCCTAGCCAAGAGAAAAAACAAGGGGGGTGGGTGTGTGCGCGTGTGCCGGGTGGGGTGTTAGATAACACTCTGAGTTGGGATCATCACAGGCATCACAAAATGGAAGATGTCATCCATAACACAAGGGAATTACCGATAAGATAAGGGGAAAATGGTTGAATCACACATTATGGTGGGGCAAAGTGGTAAGAGGAAATCAACAGACAGTGAAAGCAGGGATGTGACCTATCATATAGTAAGGGAATGCAGCCAAGGATGAAAAGAGACTGTGACATAGGGGACTTATGGTATGAGTAGAGGAGAATGATGGGTTGTAATTTGAGGCAGGGAGAAAGAGATGGTAGTAGAAGGTGTAAGTGTTAGAGTGTATACTAAAAGCCTAGCTTTTGGTATAAACATTAATCTAGAAATAAGAATCGCATTGGTCAAATGTCTACATTTATGATAAATGTAGTTGCTCAATTAATTTATATTGTAGATAACATGGTATGTGGTGTCACATACAGAAGATCATGTTATCGGTTTCTTATAAATTATAAACAGTAGCTCACGACCAAGATGGAAAGGAACAAACCATTGGAAGGTCGTAGTGTAATTAGGTATTAGTTTATCTTAACTATATGATTACACTAGTACACTTAGAGTGTATTGAGTAGGACCATTTGAGGCCGTTCCTTTTATACTGACTTTATAAAAGAATAAAGACCTCAGTTATTATGGAAGTGTGTGCTCTTAATCCTAATATAACAACAAGCACATATATTTGATATTTATTTCTTTAATTTATCAATGGGTGAGATTTAGTTCGATAAATCAATAAACCCGATAAGTTGGGAAATGGTATCACTTATAGTGTGTGTTGTTGATTATAGAAGGAAACTGTGTCCTAGAGATACTAGGTTGATAATGTCCTCAAGAGGAGCTCATAAGGATTGTCATGTTAAACCCTGCAGGTGGACTTAGTCCGACATGATAATAAGGTTGAGTGGTACTACTCTTGGACTTAGATATTAATTAAATGAGTTGTCAGTAACTCACTTAATTAGTAGACATTCGATATCTTAAACATAGGGAGACTAACACGCTCATAATAAGAAGGAGCCCAAAATGTAATTTGGGATTGGTGCGGTAGTTCAATAATAGTTCTTTAGTGGAATGAATTATTATTGATGAAATTAAGTTGTGTATTCGGGGCGAACACGGGATGCTTAATTTCATCGAGAGACCAAAACCAATTCCTCCTCTCGGTCCCTATCATAGCCTCTAGTATATAGAGATTTATACCCACCGCATACCCACCTTCTTACCCATCCAATGGGGCCGGCCAAGCTAGCTTGGAACCAAAGCTAGGGCCGACCAAGACCAAGTGGATGAGCCATGTAGGTGGCCGGCCACTAGAATATTAAAAGGATTTTTATTAAAATTATTTCTTATGTGGATATCATGATTTTAAAAGAGAGTTTAAAAATTAAAAATTTCCTTTTATAACTTTCTACAAAAGATTAAGAGAAGAGATTAATCTCTTTCCTTATTTGTAGATTAAAAGGATTGTTTTAATTTTTGGTAAAAACTTTCCTTATTTGTAAATCATCTACATGTTTAAAAGAGAGTTTAAAATTTGAAATCTTTCCTTATTTGTTGATTAAAGGAGGATTTTAAATTTTAAGAAAACTTTCCTTTTAACCATGTTTATGATTTAAAAGAAAGTTTAAAAATTAATAATTCTCTTTTATTAGTTTCTACAAAAGATTGAGAAAAGATTTGATATCTTTCCTTATTTGTAGATTAAAAGAGATTTTAATTTTTAGAGATAACTTTAATTTTATCCACATGTTTAAAAGAAAGATTTTAATTTATTAAATTTCCTTTTTATAAACCAATCATGAAGGGATTAAATTATTGGAGAAATTTTATAAATTTACGGAGACAAATTAGGAAGTTTTAATAATTAAATTTGCTTGTAGCTTTGTATATGGCCGACCATGTAAATTGAGAAAAGGAAAATTATTTTTAATTAAATAAATTTTTCCTTTTCATGGCAAAAGAATTAAGGAAGTTTTTAATTAAATTTCCTTATTTGCCAAGACCAAGGATTATAAAAGAGGGGGTAGAGAAGGCTTCATGGTGAAAAAACCTCTATTATTTCTCTCCCTCTTTTCCTTGGTGTTGTGGCCGGCCAACCTCTCTTCCTCTCTTCCTCTTGGTGGTGGCCGAACCTTCTCTATTTGCTTGGAGCTCTTGTGGTGGCCGGATACTACTTGGAGAAGAAGAAGAAGAAGGAGAGAAAGCTTGTATCCCTTGGAGCTTGGTTGGTGGAAAAAGATCTTCATCTTTTGGAAGCTTTGTGCTTGGCCGAAACTTGAAGAAAGGAGAAGAAGGTGCTTTGGTGGATTCTCATCTCGGAAGATCGTTGCCCACACAACGTCCGAGGTTAGAAGAGGAATACGGTAGAAGATCAAGAGGTCTTTCTAAAAGGTATAACTAGTATTTTTCTTTCCGCATCATACTAGTTATTTTTGGAAATAATACCAAATACAAGAGGCTTACGATTCTAGTATTTCGAATATGTTTTTCGAAGTTGTGTTCTTTTGTTTTATTTTTCCTTGTGATTTGATTGTTCTTTTCGGTTAACCTAAAGTTATTTTAGGAAATTAAATATTAGATTTCTTAAAAGGTTTTGTCTAGTCGGTGGTGGTTGCTCCCATATCCAAGAAGGCCATGTGCCTCGCCACGTCAGTACTGGGAACCAATTATGGAAATTAATATTTAATGGAATTAATAACTTAAGGTGATTTGGGTCGAACGCGTTAAGTTCCGCAGGAGATCCAAGTCAAAACCTAAAAGAACAAATAGATTAAGTTTTGGATCAAACGTGTTAAGTTCCGCAGGCGATCCAAAATTTAATTTAAAAGAACACATGGTAGCTAGGAAAAGGTTCAAACCTTTGTACAAAATTTTTGTACAGTAGAACCTCTAGGCTTTCCGAGTAGCAACCAACAGTAAGTACCCCTAATGTGATCAATCGAGTTAAGTTATGTTCTGTTATATTTCATCCTTGTGTCTAAGTGTGCAATAACTTAGGAACATAAGAAGTCAAGCGGAAAATGCAGTTAGCGAGAATGATGGCACGGGAAGCAAGTCGACGGACTTAGTGCATTCGAGGGACGAAGTGCTACGAAAGAGTACAACAGCGGATGAAAAGGACGCGCACACCATTCCAAGGGATGAGAAGCCAAAACAGAAGATTGCCCAAGGAGAATGCCCGAGTTAGGTTCGGGTGAGCTCAACTCTGGATGGCCGGAGAATCACCCATTCAACTAGAGTTGCAGCCGGACAAGTCAACTCTGTGTTGATTTGTCCATGCGCCTAAACTAAGTCTAAGCATTCAGACCAGCCTGATACAGAACATGTGCCTCTTCTAGTTGTTGTAGTGTGGATAGGCCTTGAGTCCATGTCAGCAATAGTCCAAGCGCCCGGACCAGTCCAGACACCTTGATGGGGATAAAATTCTATCCCAAGCCGTTGCAAGGCTAATAAACTTGCACCACTGGGGGCACCCGAATCGAGTCCACACACCCGGAAGTGCCACATCATCAAAATGACTATTTCGATCAGAGGGCTATAAATAGAACCATGGTCATAAGAGTTCAATACAACACTCGTTTTCAATTGTTTTACTGCTTTCTTGTTAATTGTTTTTGTACTTAATTGCTGTAAAAGGCTACTCCACCAGAAGGAGATTTTTAGTGGAGCGTTCAAAATCTTGGACTAACAAACTTCCTGGTTGTAGCCAAGTAAATTTCTCATGTCTCTTATTTTTCTTTTATGTTTTTATTTCTAACTAACTAACGTGTTTGTCTTTGCTAAAATCAGAAAGCAAAAGAAAGTGTTGATTTTATTTTCAGGGTAATTCAGTCCTCTCTTGTCGGTCGCATTGGAACCTACAAGTGGCCTAAATGACTAATCACCTTTTAAAGCACAAATGGTCGAAGCAAACATTCATCCACCAAAGTTTGAGGGGGACTTCGCAAATTGGAAAAGAAAAATTGAGATATTTTTTAAAATTGACTTTGATAATTTATTAACTATCAAGTATGGTTTTGTAGCACTCATAGATCAACACGGAGCTGAAAAGGAAGAACACTACTTGATTAAGGAGCAAGCGGACTTCGTGGCCAACGATAAAGCAGAGTCCCATATGTTCAGCATTCTGCCACCCTAAGAAGTCAATAGAATCGAAGCTTACAAGTCAGCTAAAGAACTCTGGGAGAAGTTCTTGGAGTTGTACGAAGGAACCTCGAAGGCTAACTGGCTAAGCTAGCAAGAAGAGATCTGCTCTAGAACCAACTCAACAATCTCCGACTCGAAGAAGGGGAAACAGTTGCTCAACTACACGCCAGACTCAAAGAACTAATCACGGAATCACCAACCTCAGAGAGATGATAACAAAACGAGATTCTCTCCTATACACTCTCAATATCTTCCCAAGAACCCCGGACTAAACATCCATAGTAGATTCTTTCTACATGTCTAAGGATCTTGAGGTAAGTACCCAGAAAGTCTATTTTCAACTTTAGAATTGCACGAAACACGATGTGCAAGTCTAAGAAATAAAAAGGAGCCAACTTAGTAGAAATGCTTTGTTGCGGACCTTTCGTCAATCGCTTGTGACACAGCTGGTTCAGGTGCCTGGATTCATTCAGTAAGTTTTTTTTTTTAATTTTTTTTGTTTTGTTTTGGCGTATATTATATGTATTTAGTGTTCAAGATTTTAGGATTTAGGAGTTAGGTTATAATAGGTTTGAGCTAATAAGATTTTTCCTCTAGGGTTCAGGCTTCCCTCTTGAGTTATAGTATTCAAGATTAAAATGTTTATATGCTCACGAGGTATATTATATGTATTTAGGATTCAAGAGTTTTGTTAGAGTGTATACTAAAATTCTAACTTTTGTAAATATTTATTTTGAAATAAAGAATCACATTGGTAAAAAATTTCTACATTTATATGCTAAGTGTAGTTGTTCAATTAATTTATATTGTAGATAACATGGTGTGTGGTGTCACACACAGAAGATCATGTTATCAGTTCTTTATAAATTATAAGCAGTAGCTCACGACCAAGATGGATAAGAACAAACCATTGGAATAGTCGTAGTGTAAATTGGTATTGGTTTATCTTAACTATAAAATTACACTAGTACACTCTGAGTGTATTGAGCAGGACCATTTAAGGTAAGTTCTTTTTGTGCTAACTTAATAAAAGAACAAGACCTTAGTTGTTATGAAAGTGTGTGCTCTTAATCCTAATATAATAACAAGCACATATATTTAGTATTCATTTCTTTAACTTATCAAAGGGTGAGATTTAGCTCGATAAATCAAAAGGTCCGATAAGTTGGGAAATGATATTACTTATAGTGTGTGTTGTTGATTATAGAAGGAAATTGTGTCCTAGAAATCTAGGTTGATAAATGTCCCTAAGAGGAGCTCATAAGGATTGTCATGTTAAACCCTGCAGGTGAACTTAGTCCGACATGACAATAAGGTTGAGTGGTACTACTCTTGGACTAAGATATTAATTAAAGAGAGTTGTCAGTAACTCATTTAATTAGTAGACATTTGACATTTTAAACACAGGGAGACTAACACACTCATAATAAGGAGCCCAAAATATAATTTGGGATTGGTGCGGTAGTTCAATAATAATTCTTTAGTGGTATGAATTATTATTGATGAAATTAAGTTGGGTGTTCGGGCGAACACGAGAAGCTTATTTTCATCGGGAGACCAAAACAAATTCCTCCTCTTGGTCCCTATCGTAGCCTCTTGTATATAGAGAATTATACCCACCGCATACCCACCTTTCTACCCACCTTGAGGTGGCCGGCCAAGCTAACTTGGAGCCCAAGCTAGGGCCGGCCAAAGCTAAGGGTGGAGCCAATTTAAGGTGGCCGGCCAAAGCTTGGATCCCAAGCTTAGGTAGCCGACCACTAGAAAAATAAAAGGGATTTTATTTAAAATCTTTTCTTATGTGGATATCATGATTTTAAAAGAGAGTTTAAAATTTAAATATTTCCTTCTACAAAAGATTAAGTGAAAGATTTGATATCTTTCCTTATTTGTAGTTAAAAGGAAGATTTTAATTTTTTAATAAAACTTTCCTTTTTTGTAACCATGTTCATGATTTAAAAGAGAGTTTTAAAATTAAATATTTCCTTTTATAAGTTTCTACAAAAGATTAAGAAAAGATTTGATATCTTTCCTTATTTGTAGATTGAAAGGAAGATTTTAATTTTAGAGAAAACTTTCCTTTTTGGAAATCATCCACATGTTTTAATAGAGAGATTTTAATTTATAAAATTTCCTTTTATAATCAACGGATAAATTATTAGAGAAATTTTTTAAAAATTTTGGAAGCAAATTAGGAAGTTTTAATTCTTGTGTTATTAAAACTTTCCTTGCTTGGAGTTATGAGGTGGCCGGCCATGATGATTTAAGAAAAGGAAATTGGTTTTAATCAATTAAATTTTCCTTTTCATGGCAAAGAAAATAAGGAAGTTTTTATTTAAATTTTTCTTATTTGCCAAGACCAAGGATTATAAAAGAGATGGAGGGGGTGCCTTCATGACACAACTCTATTCTATTTTCCTCTCCTCTCTTCCTTGGTGGTGGCCGGCCATAAGTTCCTTGCTCTTCTCCTTTTCTCTTCCTCCTTGGTGGCCGGCGGCATCAACACAAGAGGAGTCCTTGGTGGCCGGTTCTAACTAGGAGAAGAAGGAGAGAAAGGAGGCTTTGCTCTTGCATCCCTTAGAGCTTGAAGGTTGGTGGCCGAATCTTGCAAGAAGGAAGGTGTTGTTGGTTCTCATCTTAGTAGATCGTTGCCCACACAACGTCCGAGATAAAAAGAGAAATACGGTAGAAGATCAAGAGGTTATTACTTACAAAGAAAGGTATAACTAGTAATTGTTTTCCGCATCATACTAGTTTTCTTTGTATGAATTCCAAACACAAGAGGCTAGTGATTCTAGATTTTCGGATTAGATATTCAAAGTTGTGTTTCTTTTGTTTTGTTTTTCCGAATTTGTGATTCGATTGTTCTTTTTGGTTAAACCTAAGGTTATATAAGGAAATTAAATATTGAATTTCGTTAAGAGGCTTTGTCGAAGCAGTGGTGGATGTTCCCATACTCAAGAAGGCCAAGTGTCTCGCCATGTTTGACCTGGGAGCTGATTTTCGAAATAAATATTTAATTAAATTTGTAACCTAAGTGGATTTGGATATATAATATTAAGTATCGTTTGCGATCCGAGTCTAGACCACTAAGAACAGATAAGTTAAATTTGGAATCAATAATGTTAAGTTCCGTTTGCGATTCCGAATTTAATTTCTAAAGAACACAATAGATTGTTAGGAAAGGTTCAACACTTGTACAAAATTTTTGTACAGTGGAACCGGTACGATTTTTCTAGGACCAACCAACAAGTTTAGGATTTAGGAGTTGGGTTATAATAAATTTGAGCCAATAAGATTTTCCCTCCAGTGTTCAGGCTTCCCTCTTGGGGCATAATGTTCAAGATAAAAAGTTTTAGATGCTCACGGGGTATAATGTTCATGTTTGTGGAGATGTTGATTTTTTAAAAAAAGAAATTGAATTCAGGCGCCTAGATTAATGTGGCGTGCACGGACATGTGGCGTATCATCCGCAGCAGATCACCTCTTGCCAACTCAAAACCTAGCCTTCAAAGCTAAGAAGATCGAGCAAGAATCAAACTCCTCACTCGACTCAGATCAAGAAACATAAATAGTAAGAAAGTTCAAAAAGTTTTTTAGATCTAACAAGTTTAATGAGTTGTATGCCAAGAAAAATCCAAGAGGCAAAAGAACGATTAAATACTACAACTGTGATGAAGAAGAACACATCAAGGACAACTATCCAAAACTAAAGGAGAAAGATAAGAACAAAAGGCCAACATGAACGAAGCACAAGAATCTTAAGGTAACGTGGGATGAATCGTCTTCATCTGAATTAGAGATTGAAGTTTACGCCGAACTTATAATTATAACAAGTCATCAAGAAGTCGAAAATGAAGCAAGTTCATCCGAAATGAACATCGAAAACATCGGATATTAATTTATTTCATTCGGATAAATTTTTTTCCGACTAGATGTGCTCGCACACGAGTTATATTTAGTTCAATACCGTCTAAATCTTGGATTTGCAAGCCGTGGACTCAGGGCGAGATTAGCGGTGGCGGATATGATAAAAATCAGCTTACATTCGATGCGGAGCTTAGAAGGATCTATGTATCGCTTGTCCACAGTTCGCTTGTTGACAAAGTGATAGTCCTGAAGATTATACGGGCAAGGATTAGTTTAACACATGGAGTTTTTATTTGTCTGCTACAGATAAAAGATAAAAGCTATCCTCTTTTACGTACTTGCTGCTTCTATTTTTATATGGATTTGCAGGGTGCCTGCCGTCGTACAAGCCAATAACTCTTCATGCACTGCGAATTGCCGGTATGTTCATTGGAGTTTAGATCAGTGCTGGCTCATCAAACAGCGGAGAAATTTGACGGTGGCCAACCAGCTTCCGAAACGTAGCACTCGGACGACGCTCTTCAATCACTGTGGCTTCCACGTGTTGCACCATAACTTTTACATATTCCTTCTTGATTTGCGATCAGAGTTTCATTATATATCGGTTGTGTTTTTGTTTAGTTATTGAATACAATCCTCCTCGGTGCTTTCTTGGCGAAATCGAAGTGCCATCGTCGTTGAATGATTACAAAATGCAAAAAAGAATAGAGCTAAAAGATGGGAATTAAGAAATTTACACGGGCTACTGGCGCCATGGCCGTCGCTGATCTTACACGGCGCGTTCATGGTTATCATTTAGAAACAGTGTTGTAGCGGGAATCATTGCGTGTGCTCATTAAAAGATTTTGGGTTGCTTGACTATTCAAGCTGGGTTTAGTGGACTCCACTAATATCCGATCGGCGTTATCCACTCGGATTTTGGGAGTCACGCTCTACGTCCCTTGGGGGGTTTATCTCGTCCATCCGATCGGCCTTCAAGAGCCATCTTGAAACTAAGGTGCTTACGTTAACTTTTCTTAGACTTTGATCCCGTTAGCTAGTAAACTTGACTTTACTTTCCGCTCGGGAGTCCTACCTCATTCGCCGTATCAACTGTATCTTCGGTTTCTGATGTAAAACACATTTAAATCCATTAGCAAAAGTTTGGATGATAGGCAACAACATGAAGAAAGTGGGAATCCTCCATTAGCACCTGGCTAACTAAAGGAATATTTTCAACAGTTCAGCCAGGCTGTCAGACTGCAACTCATCCATAGACTAAAGAACTAAAATTAATATCCATTTGCTTTCGTTAATTTGTAATCTATAATTAGCCGTCCAAATGATTTAAATCCATCATTCATGCAACTAGTGGACCAATTTGATAGTATCTAGATGAATTAGCTAAGTAATTAGTTGAAAATATCAATATATTTAGATAAGAGATGATAATAGGACGATGAGACGTCGAAGCATTCAAACACATTTAAGAAGAGCATGCTCAGATCGCATGAGATATTTCTGAGAATCATGGCTAGCTAGTTGAAATTGAAAAACCTTTGAATATCACTCAAAACATTTTTCAGTAAAATTTAATAATGACATATGCTGATGTAGTCTATTTACTCAATGAGTTCTCTAATAAACTGAGTTTGATTATTTGATCTGGTTTAAACAGACTTCGATAAATATTAAATGATATCTAGTAATAAATGTAAAATAAGCAGGTTTGATCGTACTCAGATACAATTTGACCTATGAAAATCTAATCAAGCAACTAAATATAGAATCTGTTGGTGCGGTCAGCCGTATTAATTAAATTCAGATTTTGATATATGATAAATGATTAAAGTTAGATCTAGTATTTTTTTAATACTAAGACCAAGCACCAAATATTAGGCTGAAGTTCAGTGAGATTAGGATCAGACAACTGACAAAAAGTTCAGATAGATCAGCGAGAACTTGATATTTGGCAGGAAATCCGGTTGGATCAGCAAGATCTGACAATTGGCTAAAGTCCAGATAAGGTATATAGCAGGAAGACCTAATATGTCAGACATCAAGTAAGTCTGCAAATGATAAGTAGAAGTAAGCAATTGGAGGAGAGAGATCAAAATTCCAATGAGGGCGAGTCCCCATGGGACTGTAGGCACTAGTCCAACGTAGATTCATTTTAAAAATCTAAGTTGAGACCAAGACTAGATCATGATCGTGTTAGACAAAATCTAATTCATAATTTTTATTATCTGTACTAACTCTGTTTTGCAAGTAATTCTATTATTTGGACTAATACGGTTTGTAGGAGCTTGGAGCAA
The DNA here is from genome assembly GCF_018446385.1 of Zingiber officinale. Taxonomy (NCBI): domain Eukaryota; kingdom Viridiplantae; phylum Streptophyta; class Magnoliopsida; order Zingiberales; family Zingiberaceae; genus Zingiber; species Zingiber officinale. The sequence goes on from NC_055996.1 coordinate 127,154,696, forward strand.
AAAAATGAAACTCTAATTAACAATGTTTGAGGTGCTTCAAGGAGGGCACCCTAAGTGAAGGCTTGAAGGTGTCTCGAATGAGTGGAGGCATCCCTAAGTAGATAAGAGTCAAAGATAAAACTTTAGCACTTGTGGTGCCTTAGGTTACTGGAGGCAACTCAAGTTGGAGTATTAGAGGCGCCTCAGCCGAATGAAGGCGCCCCCAAGTGGATAAAAGCCAAACTACTCAAATTGGATTAGAGTTGATGGAAACATCCCAGATAAACCAAAGCATCCCCCAATGCAATATAAAAGAAGTGTCCAACTAGTGCTTTTGATAAAAATTCTTCATTAGCTTTCAAGCTCATTTTGTTATGTTGTATTTCTACTATTGTTACGCTACGACTTTGTTATGCTTAACTGCTGCAATCAGAATAACACTGACCTCGAGCTATGATCTTCAACTACTATAAGTGTCAGTAAAATTTAAAGTGTTGTTTCTTACTTATTATTGTTGTTACATAAGAAAGTGTAGTGTATTACACTTTATTCATTTTTGTATTAGACCTTTTTGCCCAAAGGTTCTTTGGAGGAAAATTTAGTAGATTGCCTAAATCGAAATGATCCAAGAGATCACGGGCCTTGGAATAGTAGTCGTAAAATTATGAACCAAGTAAAAAACAATATTTTTATTTTTCGCTGTGTACTTAGTTTTCCAAAAAGTTTTAAAAAGGGGAAAAAAGTTTTAAACGAGATTCAATCCCTTCCTCTCTTGTTCATTTCGATCCTATAAAATCATATCTGACCCACATTAGACCTGATATATAATTATATAAGGCCTAATATGGGCCTGATATGGAATCATATCAGGTCCAACATGGGCCCTATATAATTCCATATCAGGTCCAACTTGGGTCTAATATGAATTCCATATCAAGCCCAACATGGGTTCATGATGAGATTTAAAATCGATTCTTTTAATAATATTTTAATACTTCCAAAAAAGCTAAAATAAGTAATAGATGATACTGTTAGACTTCTTGCAACTTCAGAAATCCAAAGAACACGAAATGGGTCCAATCAAATCTGTCTAAGTCTATCAATGGATTTTGGTCAATGAGTCCAATTAGACCTGTCTAGATTCATAAGTGTGTTTTGACCAACTCATTGATGGACCTAGACAGATCCAATTAGACCCATTTTAGATCCTTTGAATTTCTGAGGTTGTAAAGAGTTCAATAGTGTCCTCTATTGTTTATTTTAACTTCTTTAGAGGTGTTAAAATGTAATAAGAAAGAATTGACTCTAAACCCTAATATGAGCCAGATATGAATACCTTAATGTGGGATTGATATGATTTATATCAGGCTCAATGTGAGCTTGATATGATTCTATATCAAGCCCAACGTGGGCCCACATTGGGATTTAGAGCTGATTCTTCCAATAACATTTTAATACATCTAGAAAAGTTGAAATAAGTAATAAAGGACGTCGTTGGACTCCTTACATTCTCAAAAATCCAAAGAACCTTAAATTGATCCAATTAGACCTGTCTAAGTTCATCAATGAGTTTTGATCTATATCAGGTCCACATTGGGGTTTAGAGTTGATTCTTTCTTATTAAATTTTAACACCTCCGGAGAAGTCAAAATAAGTAATGGAGAACACAATTAGACTATTTACGGTCTCAAAAATCCACATGACCTAAAATTGATTCAATCGAACCTGTTTAGGTTCATCAGTAGATTTTGTCTGAAACTTACTCATAGATTTAGATAAGTAGTCTGATTAGACTCATTTTAAATCCTGCAGATTTATGAGACTGCAAGGAATCCAATGATACCTTCCATTGTTTATTTCTATTTCTTCGAAGGTATTAAAATATTATTGAAAGAATCAATTTTAAACTCTAATGTGATAAGATATGAACATATCAAACCTAATATGAACCACAGTACTTATGGATGCATGCAAAAAGAGAGAGGAAAGTGAAGAAAATTCGGCAATTTACCAAATCACGCACCTAGACATCTTAATTGACCAAAAGACGTATGCTACTTTGATATTTACCAAAGGACGCACTTTTTCAAGTGCACTTTCCTTTTTATCCTTTTGACAAATCAAACTTTTTTTTTGTCGTTTTTCTTTTCTCCCTCTTCTCTTTCCTATCTCCTCTTTCATCAACGACATTTAAAATTTAGTTAATTTTTTGATAACATTTTAATACATTTAGAGAAGCTAAAATAAATTATGAATAGCAAATTTGAACTCCTTGCAACATCAGGAATCCACAGGAACTGAAATGGGTGTAATCTGAGGTCTCTAGGTCCATCAGTGAGTTTCGGTCAAAACCCACTGATGGACCTAGAGAGCTCCGATTGCACCCATTTCAGTTTCTATGGATTCCTGGTGTTGCAAAGAGTTCAAATATGCTATCTATTATTTATTTTGACTTTTAGAAGGTGTTAAAATACAAGAAGAAAGAATCAGTAAAAAAATTTCATATCAGGCTCACGTTGGGCCTGATATAATTCATATTAGGCCTAACGTGGAGCCTTTTTACCGATTCTTTTTTCTTATATTTGAACACCTTCTAAAAGTTAAAATAAATAATGAACAGTATATTTGAACTCATTGCAACATCAGGAATCCACAGAAACTTAAATGAGTGCAATCGGAGCTCTCTAGGTCCATCAGTGGGTTTTGACCAAAACCCACTGATGGACTTAGAGACCTCAGATTACACTCATTTCAGTTCCTGTGAATTTCTGATGTTGCAAGAAGTTCAAATATGTCATCCATTGTTTATTTTGACTTTTAGAAGGTGTTAAAATATAAGAAGAAAGAATCAGCAAAAAGGCTCCACGTTAGGCCTGATATGAATCATATCAGGTCCACGTTGGGCCTGATATGATTCCATATCAGGCCCAATGTGGATTTCACTCTATTAGGAATGCTCTACTATTTTAGGAACTCTTTATTTCATAATGGATGTGTTTATGATTGCTCTAAGTAGAAAAATAGATAAGGGCATCAATGCATATCTTCCTGCATAAATGTTTCAGCTAGTGATGAAATCAAGTGGAAAAAGACAGTAGCAAAACGTTGAGAGTTCTCTGACAAATTAGAGAATGTATAATGCTTCATTACCTGTAAGAAATACATATGCAAACACTTAGAACAAATAGTCATAGTATAGTTATTGAAAAAAAGAGAAGATACGTATGTATAATTCTAATAAATAGAATTGACACAATACCAAATAGACCTAATTCTTCTACTAGCATGTAACTGCAAATAAGTCATGACTCACTTATTTCTTCTTTCTTTGTAAAAGAAAATTAATCCAGAAAATGAGATCACTTACGAGAAATAAGGGAAAAGGACAAAGAGACACCACTCCAAATTCTGAAGGCTGAAAGAAAAGTGTGTCAATTATTTAAATGGGAAAAAGATACCAAGCAAAAGGCAGAGAAATTGCAAAAATCATTACTTTTCAATATCCAATCCAGCATATTTGAAGAGGTATTCAGCAGTTAAGGCTTTTCCAATGTACATAATTTTTCAAACCCCCAACAAAGACAAACATCATGAACTGAGATTTAAGTCAAAATAAAATGCTACATTGGAAATGAAGAGTTCCTAAAATAGTTGAGCATTCCTAATAGAGTGAGATCCACATTGGGCCTGATATGGAATCATATCAGGCCTAACGTGGAGCATTTTTGCTGATTCTTTTTTTTTATATTTTAACACCTTCTAAAAGTCAAAATAAACAATGGATAGCATATTTGAACTCCTTGCAATATCAGGAATTCACAGGAACTGAAATGAGTGTAATCTGAGGTCTCTAGGTCCATCAGTGGGTTTCGGTCAAGACCTAAAGAGCTCCGATTGCATCCATTTCAGTTTATGTGGATTTCTGATGTTGCAAGGAGTTCAAATATGCTATCCATTATTTATTTTAACTTTTAGAAAGTGTTCAAATATAAGAAAAAAGAATCAGCAAAAAGGCTCCACGTTAGGCCTGATATGAATCATATCAGGCCCACGTTGGGCCTAATATGATTCCATATCAGGCTCAACGTGGGCCTGATATGAAATTTTTTTGTTGATTCTTTCTTCTTGTATTTTAACACCTTCTAAAAGTCAAAATAAACAATGGATAGCATATTTGAACTCTTTGCAACACCAAGAATCCATAGAAACTGAAATGGGTGCAATCGGAGCTCTCTAGGTCCATCAGTGGGTTTTGACCGAAACTCACTAATGGACCTAGAGACCTCAGATTACACTCATTTCAATTCCTGTGGATTCCTGATGTTGCAAGGAGTTCAAATTTGTTATTCATAATTTATTTTAGCTTCTCTAAATGTATTAAAATGTTATCAAAAAATTAACTAAATTTTAAATGTCGTTGATGAAAGAGGAGATAGGAAAAAGAAGAGAGAGAAAAGAAAAATGACAAAATAAAAATTTGATTTGTCAGAAGGATAAAAAGGGAAGTGCACTTGAAAAAGTGCGTCCTTTGATAAATACCAAAGTAGCATACGTCTTTTGATCAATTAAGATGTCTAGGTGCATGATTTAGTAAATTGTCGAAGAAAATTAGCATGTATAAGCAAAGGAAGGAAAAGAAAAAAAAATTAAAAAAAGTAGAATAAAAAAAAACACAATTAGTATGACCTTAAAAAAAAAGGTCAAAATAGAGGGTACCTTTTAGTCAATTCGGAAATCTACGTCCACCCTGATACATTTAAATCAGTTCAGTTCAGTTCAGTGGACTGATGCAAAAAGACAAGGTCTCACCAGTGATGCTTTATTTCTCTACAGTTAAATTATACACAATCACCACACTCGTTTTTATTCTTCGTTGCAGTTGACCATCCTGCACCACTCCTAAGTATTTTCGCACAGACGAACTTCTTCTTTTTTTTTTTTTTGGTTGTTGTTGTTGTGGTTGCATCCCACGCACAGGACATCTTAAGCTTCTGCCCTATCGATTATTTAAGACCGTGGGGTGGGAGTGGATATGGCTTTGCAGCTTGCGTGTTGAGGGTGGGAATGGCAGCTCTTGGGATGGCAGTCGTCAAGAATCCTGATGATGCTACAGAAGTGAACAGTGGCAGTGGAATTTGGCGTTGCATCTGCCAAGTCCAGTTTGGGAGAGATTGCAATCCCCCCATTGGCCTCTTTTCTCTTGTTCTTTCCTGCATTTCGCAGACAGCATCCAAAGACCAAGTATACAAGAATTACATCAATTTCAGTGTCAAGACAACCATGGCCACCATAATAGAGAAAAACAGAAAGAACCCGTACAGCATTACCTCGGTGCTGGAATAGAAAGCAAGATTTTGATCCGTCCAAGAATGCAAAGTCTCAGAGGGCATATGGATATGAGTGGGTTCCAGATGAGCATGATTGTTCTGTAGAGAAAAGAGGATTGATGCCGATCAACATATAAATGGTAGCTATTTTAGCTTACAGTTAAACTTTTCTCATAGAAAAGAGCATGCTATTTGCTCAGCATTAACTTTTCTCATTTGCAATAACTTAAAATATTAAGTTAATGCTGAGCATGCTATAGACTCTGGTATGAGAAGCAACATGACAAATTACTGTATATACCTTTTTAGCAGAGGAGGCATTAAATGGAGCATTATGGAACGGGAAATCTTGCTGATTTTGATCCCTCTTTGGGCTGTGTATAGAAGAAGGTTGAGAAATTCTCAAGTTCAAATCCACTTTAGGGCCTGAGAGGATGACAAAACCACCCAAGGGATATATAAGCTACAACACTAAACCCCTTGTATTTGTGAAGGGGGGAAAAATAGTCTACAGTTGTGGACTACACCTTCAATGTCAGCCTCACTGAAAAGATCTCCCTTATATTCACTCAAGTCAAAATTGGTCACAGCTTCCCTACCATTGCATTTTATAGCCGCCATGTCGTATGCCCTAATGTCGAAGAACAAAAAAGAAACCAAAAAGAAGAAGAATGTTGTTAAAGGAATGGGGTGTATGCCAAGTCATGTGTAAGACCAAGAATATTATTGCGAAGAATGAAGAAATTTCATCCTCAGTTAGACCTTGCAGCTTCTATTTCATTGTCAAATAGCCCAAGATATATGTACCTGCACGACCAAGAATTGTGTTTCAAACTATGGGTTTCATGATTTTTACTTCTCGAGAAAGATTATCATACAAAATGTATATAGTATATTTATCATTACAACTTACAGTTGACCAAAAACATGTAATCAAAAATCTTAAGATTCAATAGTAGTATTTGTTGGTCTGGTCAGCTCGACGATGAGTCGAGAACTTGAACCAGTGGAGTTCGGTATAACGTGTACCTTGTCCCATTTTTAATCTCGACCTTGTACAGTTATCGAGACATCCCTTCGGGTAATAAATGTATCCTTCTTGTTAGCCTTGTTAGCGTTATTAGCGAGCCTTTTTTCTTTTAGACGATATTGGCCCCACTCAAGTGTTAATGATTTATCAACAATCACCTCCTAAGATACAACAAACTACATCTTAAAATAGAAGTACTTCAAATTTCGACCTCTAACGAAGCCTTAAAACTCTTAGAATAAAGGGAGAGAGGAGAGAGCTAAGTAGGTTTTACAATTTGAATTGGCTTAAATACTAAGTGAGTTGAGAAGGAGTGAGGTTCCTTCACAGGAATGAAAGATGACTCCCTAGGATTTCTTCCTAAAGGTGAAAAAAAAACATAGGACTTGTCTTTTTTACTTAAAACATTATCAATTATCATTAATTGATTCAATTAATTAATATTTGTCATATACATTAATTAATTAAATTAATGTTGCAACCAAAATTAATCTATTAATCTAATGTATATAATAATTAATCAATTAATTAATATTATAGTCACCAATTAATATTTTGATGAATCAATTAAGCTTTATCCATTAATCAATTAATAGATTATTAATTGATTAATTTCTATTATTTTGCAGTCAAATTTTAAAAATTAATTCTGATTTCACCCCTCAATAGTTTCACACGGATTGACATTCAAGTATATTCAGTTAATATTTATGTAATCTCATCCATGAATCTAATTTATGTACGAGCTAAAACTTATGTCCGATTATATTGAATCAATCCTTCTTTATACAAATGATCTTAAATATTAATTTCTCATTCACTCGAGAAATTGATTCACGGTCTAATTATGAAATAGTCATCCTATCCCTATTCAATATACTAATTACGAAAATCAATTTTCCAATAAGATTATGCAATATGCAAGAGCAAGCACTCTATCCAATAAAAGATATTTCCAACAATTTTTTTTTTTTGCCTCAAACTCAGTTGGTAAGTGCATGGGATAATGACTGTAGTAGTCGGTGTTGGTGCGGGAAGCATCCGACGATCGAACCTGAGTTTTGATAATGACAAAGGATTCAAAGTTAAGGTGTGTGGTGATCTAATAGTCTGAATGAGATTGCAGGAAAGTCCTTAGTGTACTTAGGCAAAAGCTCTAACTGTGGTTAGGCAAGGTGAAAACCCTAGGGGGTGGTAACCCTAGGTCATAGGGGGTGGTAACCTTATACGGAAAGTCTTGGTGGGTCGAGTGCTTCAGGCAAAAGTCCTAGGGGGGGGGGGGTAACCCTAGGTGGAAAGTCCTGGTGTCGCGAACCAGGTGAAAGACTGGACCAGCCGGGAAGCGGAAGTCCAGCAAAAAGTCCGGAAGCATCGAGCACCGAGCAAAAGTCCAGTCGATCTGGAGGATCACACTGGCAACAGGTAAATCTCCTTAGTGGAGTAGGTGAGGACGTGTTCCCCGTAGAGGGAACAGTAGGCGTCGGGTCGACCTAGGGTTTCCGGTCGGAAATCTGAAGTCAAACCCGGACAGTCCGGAGACTGTCATCATATTCTACTTTCATATCTATATTGTTTTGTGCTAACTTTGTTTTGTAGGATATGTGTTTGGGACTAACACTTTTTGTAGGACCAAAGGAGCACAACTTAGCCTCGGATGCAAAGCTGAGCTGTCCACGAAGCAAGCTTGGAGGCGCCTTGAAGGGAGCTCAAGGCGCCTTGGACTGGTGGATGAAGGCGCCTTGGAGAGCACAGAAGGCGCCTTGAAGAGATAAGTCACGACCAGTTCAGGCTTGATCCATGCGGGCGACTCGGCTAGCTTAAGGCGCCTTGGACGGGCTTTAGGGCGCCTTGAGCACTGTTTAAAAGGGGGTTTCGAGCAGCACCTTCAATCAATGAATTCCAAGCGATCCCTTTGCAACTAGCTGCTAACAAGACGACCCGGAAGTGCTGCGACTTGACACGATGACCCGGAGCTCCGAATCTTCAGATTACTATATTGTTGTCGGTATAACTGTCTTTTTCAATTGTACTTAATTGTAATATTTGTACTCTATTCGAGCTTATAGTTGTTGCCCACGGAAAGCGATCAAGGATCGCATGCCTTCGAGTAGGAGTCGTCACAGGCTCCGAACAAAGTAAATTCCTTCGTGTCTGTGTGCTTGTTCTTAATTTCCGCTGCTTATTACTCTGTTAGTTTTTCGTACGATTTACGAATTCGAAAAGTGAAAGCTACGAGCGCTATTCACCCCCCCCCCTCCTCTAGCGCTTCTCGATCCAACAATTGGTATCAGAGCAGGGTCGTTTTGAATCAATGCAACCACTATTCAAAACATTTTTTCGTGGTATTTTCAAATTTTTCGGAGTCAAATTAGAATTAGCTTAATAGCTACATTCTAATTGTTTTAATCGAATCGATATTGCTCGAGGTTGGTACAATACCACTCGAGCCCGTTTTCCCTTATTTCTCCGGCACTGCTAATCCAAGACCCAGTCTTGGAACCGATTTTATTGTTTTTGTCGTTCAAATTTCAAATGGCCCATCAAGAGGGTTATAGCACCGTTCGTCCCCCGCTCTTCACCGGAGAAGACTTCGGGTACTGGAAGGGGTGAATGGAAACATTCCTCAAAATCCAGTTTGAGACATGGATAATCGTCAAGACTGGACTACAATTCCCATCCGACGAAGACGACAAGCCGACACCCTGCAAAAAATGGGAACCAACCATAATCAAGAAGGTGGAAGCTGATGCCAAAGCGACCTGCACCCTCCAGTGCGGACTGACCAAGAAGGAACTCAACAGAGTTGGACCATTCTCCAACGCAAAAGAGCTTTGGGAGAAGCTGATCGAACTCCACGAGGGAACCTCCAACACAAAAGTAAGTAAACGTGACTTGCTGCTTAATAAATTGTATAACCTAAAAATGCAGGAAGATGAGACGGCCTATCAACTTCACGCACGGATACAAGACATTCTCAACTCCCTCCACGCAATCGGTCAAAAGGTCGAAAATAGGGACATCATAAGGTATGCACTCAATTCTTTTCTTAGGAGTACACTGTGGGCATCAATGGTAGATGCCTACAAAGTCTCCAAAGATTTATCTTCAATTAGATTAGACGAGCTATTTTCAGAATTCGAACTTCATGAGCAGACTAATACACAGCCTTCCGAGAAAGGAATTGCTTTGCTTGCAGGTACCGGTGGAGCTCGAGAATCAAGATCACGACGAAGAATCGAACAGGTGCCGGAAGCAGAAACCGACTCAGATGAAGAAGACAATAAACTAACCATTGAACTCATGAACCTTGTGAAGAGACTCTACCAGAAGAAGAAAGGTTTCAACAAGCGAGACCTAAAGAAGGCAGTCCAATCCAAGGAGGCCCAACCGAATTCTAAGGTAAAATTTGAGGTGATCTGCTACGGATGCAACTAGAAGAGGCACATCAAGGCCAACTGCCCTAACCAAAAGGAAGCAAAGAAGCAGAGAAGGAAGAAGGCCCTGAAGGCGACATGGGATGAATCTTCCTCAGAAGACAACAACGACAAACTCGATCAGACGAGTTTACTGGCGCTGATGGCCCGGGACCAAATCAACCTGTCTGAGAGTGAAAGCGAGTCGGAGGCCGAGTCCGAGCGAAGCCACAGATCCGTATCCGTTTCCGAAGGGCCCGATCCCTCTGTAAGTATCTCTCGACTCAATAATTTAGTTAATTATTTGTTATGAAAATTAGCTAAATCAAACCTTAGAATCAAGTCACTTCTAAAGGAAGTAGAAGTCCTTAAAGAAGTGACTAACTCCGAATCTTTGACTGAACCAGTTCAAATTGGAAATTCAACTCAAGTCCAAAAACTTGAAAAAATGAATTCCAACCTAAAAATTCAAGTCAAGGATCTGGAGAAAACACTAGAACGATTTTCTTTAGGTTCCAAGAATCTTGACCTAATTCTTGGGACATAAAGAGCCGTTTACAATAGAACTGGTCTAGGATTTAAACCAAAGAAGAAATATAAATCTTATTTATCTCTTGTACAAAATGCAAATAGAAAAACAGTCCAAGCATAGGTCTCCAAGTCCAAATTGATTAATCAAGTTGGACCTAGTCAATATTGGATCCCGAAGGATCAAATACACTACCTCGATAAACCATATCGAGGCTATGATCCAGGGGGAGCAAAAAGAAAGACAATATTAATAAAATAAACATAATTAAAAAATTCAAAATTCAAAATTCAATTAAAAATTTGAAATTCAATTAAAAATTTAAAATTAAATAAAAAATTCAATTCGAAATTAAATTAAAAATTCAAAATTCAATTAAAAATTCGAAATTAAATTAAAAAATTCAAAATTCAATTAAAAATTTGAAATTCATTTAAAAACTAAAAATTCGAAATTCAATTCGAAATTAATTCAAAATTAAAAAATTCAATAAAAGGAGGATCCAGAATAGCTGACACCTCCGAAATTAATTCACCCGATAAGAGTAAACAAGAGTAGACTACCCGACAGAGTAATTAAGGTTAGATTAAAAGGGCATAGGTTTAACTTGACCCACGGTACTAGTAAAGTATTGGATGATAGTACATTAGGGAAACTTAGTCATCGCATGTCTAGGAAGATATGGCTTCGACCTGGTGCATTTGGCTAAGTGGAACTGACCGAAACTACCCTTTATGGATCCTAACCAGTTAGACCAAGGTTTTGTATTAAGTTCAATGAGTAGGACTATTTGGAAAACCTCGAAGGCATGGTTACTTTAATGATGTCCTTGTGACTCACCATAGCCCAGAAGTTTATCCAAAGAATGTCTGCTTGTTGAACCCAAATCTAAACCTGAATCTAACACAAAGTTAAACAAAACCCTTAAATTGAAACTAATTTATCTCATAAAATTATAGGATTCCCGGATTGAAAATTTTAGATCAGGTGAGATGACTAAGAAATTAAAATTAATTCAAAACTAAATTCGTAATTAAAATTAAAATTCGTAATCAAAAGTAAATTCAAAATTAAAATTAATTCAAATTTTTTAATAAATTATTTTTTTTCAAATTAATTAACTTAAAATTATTTTTCAAAATTAACTTAAAATTATTTTTAAAAATTAATTAACTTAAAATTATTTTTCAAATTAATTAACTTAAAATTATTTTTTCAAAATTAATTAACTTAAATTATTTTTCAAAATTTAATTAACTTAAAATTATTTTTTCAAAACTTAATTAACTTAAAATTATTTTTTTCAAACTTAATTAACTTAAATTATTTTTCAAAACTTAATTAACTTAAAATTATTTTTCAAAACTTAATTAACTTAAAATTATTTTTTTCAAATTTAATTAACTTAAAATTATTTTTCAAAATAAACTTAAAATTGTTTTTCAAAATTAACTTAAAATTTATTTTCAAAATCAATCAAACTTAATTATTTTCAAAATTAATCAAAATTAATGATTTTCAATATTAATCAAACTTAATTTACTCTCAAAAATTAATTAAACTAAATTATGTGCTAAACATAATTAAAAATTAGTTTTTAAAATTAATCATTAATTAAAAATGGAGTTAACATTTAATTATTTTTCAAAATAAAATTAACCTAGTGTTAAACGTATGTTTCAATCAATTCAAACTCAAACTTAATCACTTCACTTTCTTTTCATCAATAGAGTCCAATTCAAACAATTTATGTGTAGGAACATAAAGAATTAGATCAGTGGATGTTAGATAGTGGATGCTCCAGACACATGACTGGAGATAAATTAAAGTTCACAAAGCTCAAACTAAAGAATTTAGGGTCTGTTGCATTCGGCAACGACGGCAAACTTAAGGTAATCGGAAGATGTAACATCGAACTTAGTTCCGATTTTATTATTCGAAAAGTTCTATTAGTTGAAAACTTCAATTTTAATCTTCTAAGTATAAGCCAATTGTGTGATAGTGGATACTTAGTTACCTTTGACAAATCTAGTTGTTTAGTTAAAAATATTGAAAACCCTGAAATCACACTTAAAGGGCTTAAGAAAAATAATATGTACTCAATTGATCTACCCACTTCCTCAATAAAGTGTTTTCTAACACAAGAAGAGGAAACTGACTTGTGGCACAGAAGATTGGGTTACACTCACACCAGACTCATTTAAAAAATGAGTCAAAATGGTCTAGTTAAAGATTTGCCCAAATTAAAATTTATTCAAAACTCAATCTGTAATGCTTGTCAACAAGGAAAACAAACCAAATCAACCCACAAATCAACTAATCCAGAAAGAACTAACTCTTTACTTAAGCTTCTTCACCTTGACCTATTTGATTCATATGGAGCCAAGTCACTAAGCAAGAATCAGTATTGCTTAATTATAATTGATGACTACTCTAGGTTCACCTGGGTAAAATTTCTAAAAACAAAAGATGAAACTTTTGAAGAATTTAGTAATTTTTGCAAATTAACAGAAAATGAAAAAGATACTAAAATTAAAAGAATAAGAAGTGATCATGGGGGGAATTTGAAAATCATAGGTTTACCCAATTCTATAAAATCAATGGATACCAACATGAATTTTCATGTCATAGAACCCCCCAACAAAACGGTCTAGTGGAACGTAAAAATAGAACCCTATAAGAAGCCGCTAGAACCATGTTAAATGAATATAACTTAAATTATCAATTTTGGGTCGAAGCCATAAATACAGTAAATTATATTCAAAATAGAATTCTAATTAACAAACTTCATAATAAAACTCCTTATGAAATGTATTATAATAAAATTCCCAACCTAAAGTATTTAAAAGTTTTTGGATGTAAAATTCATATTTTAAATACTAAAGATTACTTAGGAAAATTTATACCTAAATCAAACCAAGGAATCTTTTTAGGGTACTCCACAACCAGTAGGGCCTATAGAGTCTACAACCAAAATACCCTAAAAGTTGAAGAAACAACTAATATAATATTTGATGAAGAAAATAATCTACCTAACTTAAATGAAAATGTTGACATTAATCCAAGAATTATTGAAGACGATGAAATTCATCCCAACACTAATAAACCAGAGGAACCAACTCCTGACCCAAACATAAGACCAACTAGACCAAGTACTTCTCACCCACCTGACCAAATTTTGGGTGATCCAAACCTAGGAGTCAGAACTAGATCCTCTTATAGAAACTTCAGTCAGGTTGCCCTTATTTCTAAAATTGAACCTAAGACTATAGAAGAGGCACTACCTGATCCAGACTGGATCATTGCTATGCAAGAAGAGTTAGCCCAATTTAATAGAAACCAAGTCTGGCAACTTGTACCTAAACCCTTAAATAAGTCAATAATAGATACCAAATGGGTATTTAGAAACAAGTTGGATGATCAGGGTGAAATAATTAGAAATAAGGCTAGACTAGTAGCCAAAGGATTTAGTCAAGTTGAGGGCTTAGACTATGACGAAACCTATGCACCAGTAGCTATAGTTGAATTCATTAGGATGTTGTTAGCATATGCAGCACATAAAGGGTTTAAGTTATACCAAATGGATGTAAAATCCGCGTTCCTAAATGGATTCATTAAGGAAGAGGTCTATATAAACCAATCCCCAGGATTTGAGGACTTAGACTACCCTAATCATGTATTTAAATTGAAAAAGGCATTATATGGACTTAAACAAGCTCCTAGAGCATGGTATGAATGGTTATCCAATTACTTAACATCCAAATACTTTAACCAAGGTCACATAGATCCGACCCTATTTGTAAAAACTATAGAAAAAGATATCTTCATAGCCCAAATCTATATTGATGATATAATTTTTGGCTCAACTAACTCAAAACTTCTAAAAGAATTCGTTAAATTAATGAAAAATAAATTTGAAATGAGTATGGTTGGGGAGCTAAATTTTTTCTTAAGTTTACAAATTAAACAAACGAAAGATGGAATCTATATTTACCAAATTAAATATGCTAAAGAACTAATTAAAAAATTTGGCATAGAAAATTCAAAAATCATAAATACCCCAATGGCCACTAACATCAACATTGACTCTGACCCAGACCCAGAAGGAAAATCAGTAGACCCAAAATACTATAGAAGTATAATAGGAAGCCTACTCTACCTAACTGCAAGTCGACCAGATATAATATTTGCAGTTGGTATGTGCGCAAGATACCAATCTTGTGCAAAAGAATCACATCTAACATATGTTAAAAGAATACTTACGTATATTAAGGGTACCCTAAATATAGGACTTTGGTACCCTAAAACTAGCACATTTGACTTTTTTGGCTATTCTGACTCAGACTTGCTGGGTGCAAATTAGACAGAAAAAGTACAAGTGGTAGCTGCCAAATCCTAGGTCAATGCCTAGTAAGTTGGTCAAGCAGAAAGCAATGCTGGGTGCAAATTAGACAAAAGAAGTACAAGTGGTAGCTGCCAAATCCTAGGTCAGTGCCTAGTAAGTTGGTCAAGCAGAAAGCAACATTGTGTTGCTCTGTCCACCACTGAAGCTGAATACATAGCCCTAGGAGAGTGTGCCTCTCCACTTTTGTGGATGATGCATACCTTAAAAGACTATCAATTAGAATACAAAAATACAAAAATCTTAATTGATAATATAAGCTCAATTAATCTAACTAAAAATCTAATTCACCACTCTAGAACTAAACACCACTTTGTAAGGGATCACGTAGCTAAAGGTGAACTTGCACTCAACTATGTTGAGTCCAAATCAAACCTAGCTGACATTTTCATGAAACCCTTACCTGAACTTGAGTTCAGTGTACTTAGAAGACAAATAGGAATGAGCTGGGTAGAATAGATGTTGATTTTCAAACTTATTGTCTTACTTAATCATCCTGTTCTTTTCAAATAATTATAGGAAAAATAATGATTTTAAAATCCCATTTTCTTAGAATTTTCAAAAGTTGGACTTAGTTTAGGCTCTACCCTAGAAATCTTGCTCCTCTAGATTTAAGCCAGAGCGTCTCACAAACACCTAGGTATACCTTGCTTGTGTTTGAAAAACATAGAATGGTGTGAGATGCATAGGGTACAGCCTGGACTCCAGTATGCTTATATCTGTGCATCATTATGAGTCTGGGCGTTAAATACTTTATTAACAGTAATCAGTTTAAGTCATCCAGCCTTAGTCAAATCTAACTGGATCTATTGACTTAACTTGACTAACCAAGTGAAAATTGCTGCCCTCTAGGCAATCAGCAAGTAGCTAAAGGTTAGACAGTTGGTGAAGGAAATGGAGATTTTAAGATTGAGCATGCTTGTACTTTAGGGCTCTGATACCTGATCAAAAAAATTTGGATAAGTTAACAACTATTTAACTTGACCCATGCTTGGACTTAAGGACCAACTAAATTTGAATAAATAACATAAATATTTAGTTACTCCCTCTTCGTCCTAAAATTTAATAAATTTTTATTTTTTCAAAATTAAGTTTTTAAGCTAAGTACATTTTTAAACTGAAACTACATTTTCAATGTTTGCAAAAGGCTTAGCTAAGTGACTCATATAGCAACTTTCAAACTTTCTCAAACCTAACCACCTTTATAAATTTTTTCTAAAATACTTTTCTAAGTTACCTCTTAGATTCATTCTATACTTAGCTAAAAGTATTAAAAAGCATATTTCTTTACTTGCAAAATTCAACTCATTGCTTTTAAAAGATTTCTGCTAAGTAAAAAGAGACTTCAAATTTTTCAAAGATAATTTGGCTCCAAAAAGAAATTTTTTAAAAAAATATATAGCTAAGTTTTTCAAAATTTAGTTAAAAACAACTAAGTTTCAAAAGTGGCTAAAGTCATCATTCGAAGTCATCCATATATTAGCCTTTTAAATTTAGGTGAAAAATATTCCTTTTTAAGTCCTCTTTCTCCCTTAGCTAACAATTTTTTCAGTAAAATTCAATTATAAGCTAAGTGTTACACAAGCATTTTTAAAAAAAAAAAAACATAAATCTGTTTTTTCTAAAAACTTAAAACTTGCTTTCAACTGGCTTATTTTTTGATAAATGGCAAAGGGGGAGAGTAGGGAAATTCAAAAGTAATTCAAAACCCTGTATTAAGGGGGAGCTTCACAAAGTTTAAGTGTTAGCTTAAGTTATGCTTGTATTTGAAATTTATATACTTAAGCTCGTTCACTTAAACCTTTTAAATATATTTATGCATTTGTTTTACTTAACTTTGAATTTCAGTTGCCATAATCAAAAAAGGGGGGATTGTTGGTGCGGGAAGCATCCGACGATCGAATCTGAGTTTTAATAATGGCAAAGGATTCAAAGTTAAGGTGTGGTGATCTAACAGTCTGAATGAGATTGCAGGAAAGTCCTAAGTGTACTTAGGCAAAAGCCCTAACTGTGGTTAGGCAAGGTGAAAACCCTAGGGGGTGGTAACCCTAGGTCACAGGGGGTGGTAACCCTATGCGGAAAGTCTTGATGCGTCGAGTGCTTCAGGCAAAAGTCCTAGGGGGGTAACCTAAGGTGGAAAGTCCTGGTGTCGCGAACCAGGTGAAAGACTGGACCAGCCGGGAAGCGGAAGTCCAGCAAAAAGTCCGGAAGCATCGAGCACCGAGCAAAAATCCAGTCGATCTGGAGGATCGCACTGGCAATAGGTAAATCTCCTGAGTGGAGTAGGTGAGGACGCGTTCCCCGTAGAGGGAACAGTAGGCGTCGGGTCGACCTAGGGTTTCCGATCGAAAATTTGAAGTCAGGCCCGGACAGTCCGGAGACTGTCATCATATTCTACTTTCATATCTATATTGTTTTGTGCTAACTTTGTTTTGCAGGATATGTATTTGGGACTAACACTTTTTGCATGACCAAAGGAGCACAACTTAGCCTCGGATGCAAAGCTGAGCTGTCCACGAAGCAAGCTTGGAGGCGCCTTGAAGGGAGCTCAAGGCGCCTTGGACTAGTGGATGAAGGCGCCTTGGAGAGCAGAGAAGGCGTCTTGAAGGGATAAGTCACGACCAGTTCAGGCTTGATCCACGCGGGCGACTCAGCTAGCTTAAAGCGCCTTGGACGGGCTTTAGGGCGCCTTGAGCACTATTTAAAAGGAGGTTTCGAGCAGCACCTTCAATCAATGAATTCCAAGCGATCCCTTTGTAACTAGCTGCTAACAAGACGACCCGGAAATGCTGCGACTTGACACTGACGACCCGGAGCTCCGAATCTTCAGATTACTATACTGTTGTTGGTATAACTATCTTTTTCAATTGTACTTAATTGTAATATTTGTACTCTATTCGAGCTTATAGTTGTTGCCCACGGAAAGCGATCAAGGATCGCGGGCCTTCGAGTATGAGTCGTCACAGGCTCCGAACGAAGTAAATTCCTTCGTGTCTGTGTGTTTGTTCTTATTTTCCGCTGCTTATTACTCTGTCAGTTTTTCGTACGATTTACGAATTCTAAAAGTGAAAGCCACGAGCGTTATTCACCCCCCCCTCTAGCGCTTCTCGATCCAATAGTCGGGGGAGCCTCCATAAGTCTCCGCCCATGTACTTGTCAATTTAGGGGCCGTTTGGTTTAGGGGAATAGAAGTGGGGAATGAGAATGGGAATGGAAATGAGAATCATTGATTGTCATTGTTAATGTTTGATTATAGGAATAGGAATACAAATAAGGGAATGAATCTTTGAAATTGGATGATAACTCATTCCCATGTACCCCCCCTTCAATAAGCTATTACTCTATTTTCATCAATCAAAATATTTCCTTATTCCGAAAATACCCTTGACCTAAAATTAAAATTTTCTCCCTTAATATCAAATATCAAAATATATTTATTTATTTTTTCTTTCATATCACTTCTCTCTCCTTGTTCTCTCATCATATTTTTCTCTCATCATTTTTTCACACACTTTCTCTCTCCTTAATCTCTCCTACCACACTCTCTTTCCTCTTTTTTTTTTTCTCATTACACTTTCTCTTTCATCATACTTTCTTTCTCCTCAATCTTTTCCATCGCTCTCTCTTCTTTTTTTCTTTCATCATACTTTCTCTCTCCTCAATCTTTTCCATCACACTCTCTTTTCTCTTTTTTTCTCATCATACTTTCGCTCTCCTCAATCTCTCTTGTCACACTCCCTCCTTTTTTTTCTCAACACACTTTCTCTCTCATCATACTTTCTCTCTCCTCAATCTCTCCCATGACACTCACTATTCACTTTTTTTCTCATCACACTTTCTCTCTCATCATACTTTCTCCCTCATTATACTTTCTCTCTCCTCAATCTTCCCACCACACTCACTGTTCACTTTTTTTCTCATCACACTTTCTCTCTCATCATACTTTCTCCCACATCATACTTTCTCTCTCCTCAATTTCTTCCATCACACTCACTATTCTCTTTTTTTCTCGTCACACTTTCTCTCTCGTCACACTTTCTCTCATCACACTTTCTCTCTCCTCAATCTCTCTCATCACACTCTCTATCTCCTCAATCTCTCTCATTACATTTTCTCTCTCTTCATCCTCTCCCATCATACTTTCTCTCACATCATATTTTCTCTCTATCTTCTCTCATCAGGCTCTCTCCTATCACACTCTCTTTTCTCATTTTCTCTCATCACACTTTCTCTCTCTTTATTCTTTCTCATCACACTTTCTCTCTCATCATACTTTCTCTCTCATCATTTTCTTTCATCATATTTTCTCTCTCACATTCATCTTTCTTTCACATCTAATTTTTTCTCTTATTTTCCTTTAAGGGTAAAAAAGGAAATTTTGATTTATTCCGATAAAAAATATGCAACTAACCAAACATTGCTTTTAAGAGTGATATTCATGTTCATACTCATTCTCATTCCACAATACAATGATTCATATTCCGATTCCTATTCCTAGGAAAGAACCAAACACCCTCTTAGATTCCCGTTGAACTCCCTCTCAATAACATGGGGCCGTCGTGAGGGGGCAGCTAACGTGGCGGTACCATGTTTTCAATAAAAGCTATTTTTCAAAATAAGCAAAAAATAAACACAGATTGAGTTTCTTACTTTTTTCCTAGCAAGTGCCCCATGCGAGCTTCCCATCGACCGCACTTGTGAAGAGTCACCCCTCTATATTTGGAGCTTCCCCTTGAAAATCCATTGCTTCGTCTCCGAAGTACGTGCACGAATTCTTCTTTTGTCAAATTTCTCATCTAACAATATAGAAAGGAGTTTATCAGTTTTACTTATCCATCTATGAGAACTATTAAATGTTACATTGCCACGACATATTATTACTTGTTTCATTTCCTCCTCGTAGTCAGTGGGAGTAAAATTAATATCAGCATCAACTCCCCTGAACTTGATGGCAGCTCGATCATATGCTCTGAAATTATAATCTCAGAACACTTAGATTACTTGAAACTTGAAAAGAAAACAATCATTCTGATAATCATCATGACAAGACCAACCTTGCAGCCGCATGATCAGTGTCAAAACCTCCTATTAGTATCATATCCAACAAGAATAAAGACTGTGAGAGAATTTCTACCATAACAATTGCCAAAATTCAAGGAAAATAAAATGGTTCATGAAGTTCTTACCCAGATACACCTGCTTCCCACAATCCCTGATGATTAGATAGTTCGAGTTTATTGATTGCAAGAATACAGAAAGGCAAAGAGATTCGAGGCACAAGATGCTGACCAGATATGAGATTCCCATCTTCCTGTCCTGCGGTAGAACGTGACTCCCCTGTACTGAGAGCTCCTTGATCGAGGCCCTCTCCTAATCTTCTTCACCTGTTGTTGGTTTGGCTGTAGCTGCGGCAGTGGCTGTGGCGGCTGCGGTTGTGGCTGCCCTGGCCGTTGATGCTGCTGCCAGGATTGAGGACGAAAGCCACCTACCTGTGACAAAACATTCTCCTGGTAGAAGTTAAGCTTCATCCACTGCGGCCTTGATGATGATGGCAAGGAAGGTGCCACAACTACTGCCGGTTCCGGTGGAAATAGCTGCCAGGTAACTAAGCCGGATTCCTGTGAAAGTTCGTTCCTATCCTCGTCTATCTCCACATGGTTCTCGCCTTCGCCCGATGAAGAGCTCTTCCAAATGCCAAATTTTGGCACAGTGGAGCACGAGTCCTCGTAGGCCGCTGCATCGGCAGAAGCCTCAGCGTTAACGACGGATGATTCAGAGATCACCGAGGCAACCACCAGCGCGCCGCCGCCGCTGACTTCAGAAAATGCCTTGTCTTCAACAGCCGTCGGCTCGCCCACTGACTCCACATTGAGGTCCAACATTTCTTTTCTTTCCAACTGAAAAAGCTTCAACCTTTATTACCTAAATCAACCCAATGGTTTCTCCCCAGCTACTCGTCTGCACTCCGAATCTAGTTCTTGGTTATTTTCGGAAGAAGAGTCAAAACAAGGATAGGTAGAAGCAGGACAAGGCGGAATCGTTCTTACGGAACGTCTATTTCAGACCTCAATGATCATGTCACAAACAGTACTGAATATGCCCTAAACCAATGAATAAAAAAAGAAATAGAAATGAACTATAGAACTGCCTAAACTCCAAATCCAATCGTTCAGGAGAGCTAGCAATCAACACGAAGACTTAACAAAGACACAAAGAGACTGAAGGAATAGAACTCACCCAAAACCGGGACGAAAGAGGCGAATGAGCCCAACGGAGTAACGAACGCGTAATCGAAAAGACCGACAGTGACGGAGCTAGAGATGGCCGGCGACCATCGGTGGCAGCGGAAGGAGCACGAACAATAAGCGATATATTCTTGTCAAGGAGGACAATAACCGATATATAGAGGCGGAGGCGGAGGCGGCCGCAATAACACGGTGTGCGTACCGACAGCGAAGGCGGTATCCCGATTTCGCTGGTGTCCGGGCGCGCAAGAGAAGACATCGGCCCGGTGAGAAATCGTGACCGTCAGACTAGATCGGACGGATGGTAAAACGTTACGTAGCAAAAGATTAATTAATTAGTTGCTGCCTCGGAGGAACGAAAGGATAAGAGCCGTACACGTTCCATGGCCAATTTTTCTGATGCATGACCAAATCGACTACTCTGATTCTCTGTACCCGACTTTTACCGGTCGTGTGGTTCGGGATATCGCAGAGGGAGGAACAAGGGTCCCACGAGTTGCTCTCAGGCTGGTCAAAGTGGGTAAGGGATATGGCGGCAAATACAATTTTAAAGGTGGGTTAAAACGGTAAGAGATGGTCCCCTGATTCCAAAAATATCAACAAACGGATATAATATTTTAAAGAAATTTATCAAATCACCCCTTTTATTTTTCAGTTTTGCCATCATGCCTTATCGAACCTTCAAACACTCTAAAAAGAAATATCATAATAAACATTTACAACGATCCTTTATGAAAAAGTTAAGATATCTGATAAAATATTTTACATCCGCTAGCTAAATATGTTAAAATAATTATCCATATAAATACCACCAACCTTCGCGCCTTTTTTCTCTTTGTAATAATGAGCCTAAGGCTTTAAATGAACTAACGTTCAGTAATAAATTTATTTATATATTTATTCAATATATATAATTAATTAAATAATATATTAGACTAAATACTATATGTTCAATTCGTAAAAGATTATAAATAATATTTATATATAATATTTACTAATAAAATTTATAAATTCTTATTAAACTTAAAAATAAACAAAGAAGCTCATAAATAAATTTGTAATATTAAATTTATTTTAAAAGTTCATTAAAATAACTTAATTATTCATTTTGATTCAAAATATTGTGTTTGATTTTTTCCATCCCACAGGGTGATTTGGTAAACACGGAGAAAAGCAAGTACTGTTGTCAAAAATATAAAAATAAAGGGTGCGATCCGTTAAATTGTCAACAATTTCCAAAACGGGTTACTAAAATCAAAATCTAGGTGGTGGTGCTCCATAAGAGTGATGATGATAATGATAAATGATAATTATATTCATCTCCTACCAACTACATCATTATCGTAATAATCAAACCTCTGATCTATTTAGTCATTTATTTATTATTTTGACAATAACGTATCACCAACCAATTACTAAAGAAATTCACCAAAAAGAAAAGAAAAAACCTTTCCAAACATTCTTCTAATTAAAAATTGGAAACATTAAATTGAATAAATGCCAGCCTACCAAAAAGGGTAAAAAAATGTACCCTTAATTTCCTGAAATGGCAAGGATCTTCTCTCGCCCTTGCCTTAAAAGGCGTCCGCACAACGGCGAGTAAATAAATACGATGTTTCGGAAAGGAGGAGGCCGCACGTCAAATTGAAATAATGAAGGCACGTGAGGCATCATGTGCGGAAGAATTTAGTCAAACACACAATGGGTCCACCGTCCAAGTCTAATGAATATAGGCCACGTGTTTATTTTTTATTATTATTATTTTTAAATGTATTTACACCTATTTTCGCCCTACGGGCAATTGGAGTAGCGTGGTCCGACCGAGGTCTCATTTATAAATTCGACATTTATAAATTTAGGTAACAAAAATATGTTTTTTAAATGAGTAAATTGTCATACATTAATTTTTCATTTAAATGAGAAATTAATGTCCAGAATGAAGAACTAATTTTGGTTTGATCAAATAAAAGCATTTATTGACATAAATGTTAACTGGAGTCTGAAGAACAACAATAATAATAATTAAATTTGTATTCTATCAAATGAGATTAATTATATGAATTCTCTTATCCTCGTATGTATATATCCTGGTCTTACCTTAAGTGATCAAAGAGTAGAAATATATAATCATTCATCCGGTGATAAGGAGCGGGGGTTCATAGAAGAAGGGGTCAATGACACGAGAAAGTCAAAGGTCCGGCCGAGCTGGGAGGAAGTCAAAGGTGTTGGGGTTGCAAGGTTACAAACATAGTCCCATATTGAAAACACATGGAAAAAATCATGGGTTTATAAGAGAAAGATATCTCCATTGACATGAGGCCTTTTGGGTAGAGCCCAAGAGCAAAACCATGAGGGCTTAGGCCCAAAGTGGACAATATCATGTCATTGTGGAGATATCTAAATTCTTTTCGATCCTACAATTGGTATCAGAGTCCGGACTGCCAGAAGGTTTAACCACCGACTGTGCACAAGAGCTATGGTCTAATTGAACCATGTGAGTACAATATTGACCTTGAATAAAGAAAGTGGGGGCTCCTATGTTCGGATCAAGAGGACCAGACACCAGGCAGGAAGTCCTAGTAGGTCGGGTGGACCGAGGGGCAGGAAGTCCTAGTTGCGGCTAGACAAGGAAGTCCTAGTAGGTCGGGTAGACCGAGGGGCAGGAAGACCTGGTGGGTCAAGGATCGGACGTGGGAAGCTCATGGTCCTTTGTTTGAGGGGGGGATTGTTGGGTTACAAGGTTGCAAACATAGTCTCATATTGAAAACACATGGAAAAGATCATGGGTTTATAATAGAAAGATATCTCCATTGACATGAGGCCTTTTGGGTAGAGCCCAAGAGCAAAACCATGAGGGTTTAGGCCCAAAGTGGACAATATCATGTCATTGTGGAGATATCTAAATTCTTTTCGATCCTACAAAAGGTTCGGCCGAGCAGGGAGGAATCTCTTGGTCGATCGTCCTGGGTAGACCCCGGGCCGACACGAAGACAGCTCGACCTTGGGTCGAGCTTCCGACGACGCTCACAAGTTTCTTTATTGAGAAACCGCTATGCCGAGTAGCTGGGCTGCTAGGCCAAACGACAGAACAACTAACCGGTGCCCCATCCGAGTATATGATCGATCGGCCGACTCATTCGGTCCGAGGTACGTGTATACCCGGGCGCCTGGGAGGTCGAGCGACCAGCCCGACCGGCCCGATTAAAGACAAAGGACTTAGAAGAGGACAAAAGGGGCAGTTAGTGATATCATTCTCGAGACGTTTGCCGTCGATAAGCAGCATGGTCGGCGGCCGGACCGTACCAAGGATCGTACGGAGGAAGTTTCCGCTGCCATAACAGAGATATGCTCGGACAATTGAGGTATGGTGTCAGGCATGCTTCTCTAACACAGTCATTCCAAGATATGCTTTGGGAACGTGCACGCCTTGGGAAGCGTATGTGCGCCTCTCCGGGGTCCTATATAAAGATCTCTGGACTTCGACGGAGGTATGATTTTTCTCCTTGCCTACTGTAGCCACAGTGTTATTCTGCCTCTTCTTGTCATCGCCTGACTTGAGCGTCGGAGGGTCGTCGTCGGGAACCCCTTCCCGGCCCGACTTGGTTGCAGGTTCATCGGAGGCTACATCACTGCGAAGATCATCGGGGAGCCACAAAGAGCACCACATTCCCAATTTCCATCGATTCAGTATGCAGACAAGATCAATCATGTTATTATTATAACTATCTCTTTATCTTTTATATATATATATATATATATATATATATATATATATATATATATATATATATATATATATATATATATATATAGTTATCACTCAATTTTCAATGTATACTGATTAATTTTAAAGATGATCTATCAATCTTATAAAAAAAATTTCATCATCAATCAGATTAAATTGAGAAATGTTTACAGCGGATCAACACCACAGAATTTTAACGAAGGATCTTTAAAATATCACCGGTAGATTACATGATAATAAAATTATTTAAAAGTTATAATTTAAACGAAGGATCTTTAATTTTAATTGTTAATAGACACTCTTAGCTTTATCTTTTGGCACTCTCTTGGTTGCTAAGGCTTTATTAGGGAATGAAAAAGGCGATGGAGTCCACTTTGGTGGTATCAGCTCCGACAGCCTGTGAATTTTTGGCCAATAAACGAGCCTTTCCAACTCATGTGGATGTGGGCAATAGACAATGTGTTCGTCGGTACTTACTCTATCAATCTGTCGATCAATATCTGAGCATCCATATAAATTATCTTACCTAAATATTTTATCTTAAAATATTTTAGATAGAGTAGTTAAAAAATTTTTATATAAGTTATCATATTCATTCTCTAAATTTAAATTTGATGAATAATGATTATCTGAATTTAAGGAATGAAATCTCTATCCTAAATATAAAATAATATTTTTTTAATTTCTCTCCTTCTATTCAATCTTTTTAATCTCTCTCCTATTAATTTCATAAATATAATAATAAAAAATAAAAGAAAGAGAAGAAAATAATAAAAAATTAAGAATGATGAAAATTTTAGGATAGTTGATGTAGTGGATAGTGAAAAATGATTGTCTAAATTTAATAAAGTGAATCATTTACTCTAAATTTTAGATATAGTAATAAAGAAATTAATATGGATGCTCTTACAGAGATAAATTATAGATGATTATTAATCTTTATAATAATAAAGAGGACATGAGAGAAAATCTTTTTAGCTCAGGAGGTAACAGCAAGAGGAAAATAGGGATGGGTCCATCCGTAATAAGATGGATTTATCCGTCAAAAATTCATAATAAAATGGGATGAGATCCAGTTCGGATCTTCTGTCCCCAAATTTTTTTATCCCCGTGTCCTCTGCCGATCGGACGGATCAGATTACATCTCAAGACATCATGGTATCCTTAAGATATGTGCAGTATCTTCGTGATGTGCAAGACATCCTTGAAATATAATCTGATCCGTTCGATCGACAAAGAGACACGGAAATAGAAAAATTTAGAAATAGAGGAGCCGAACTCGATGAGACCGGCCACTCCATCATCCTTACCTATTAAAAATTTTTCAATCCAATTCTATCTAAGATAGATGACAGATTAATTGGATCAATCCACGTATCTATCCAAAAATAAATAAGTATATTAAAAAGATTTAAATTTGAATTACTGATTATGCCAGTCAATTCAACTCACAAGCCAGTTGAATTTTAAATTTAAATTTACATTTTTTAAAAATAAATTCTCATTCCTCCAGCCAACCTGCCAGCCAGCCACAGCAGACCTGTCTAAATCTTTTTTAAATTGATTAATAAAGTTTCGATTTACGGTTCTAGGGTAGAGTAATAGTTTGGATGGATCTACACCCTGCCCTAAGCCTTTGTTTGGATGAGATGAGATGAGATAAGGTTCATTAATGGAAGGGGAAGGGAGGAAAAGGAAAAGAAAGTAATATATTTATCTTACCCTTGTTTGGAAGGGAGGGAAAGTTTATGTGAGAGGAAAGGGATGGAATGAAGATTAAATATATAAATTTATAAAAATATCCTCTTATTTTTTAAATAAATCTGCATGTGAAAAAATAAATAAGAATATAATTATAATAATTTCTCCTTACCCTTCCTTACACCCCAATTTGAGGTGTAAGGAATTTCGCTTATTCCCGAACATGCAAGGGGAGGTTTTACCCTTCTCTTCCCTTCCCCTTCATAGCTCACTCTCTCCCAAATTACAAGAGTAAAAATTCATTTTACCCATATTAACTTTTCCTCCCTTTTACTCACCCCCTCCCAAACAGAGGGTAAAAGTCTCGACGAAATTCACTTTAAAAAAAAAACAAAATGGAAAAGGCTGTCCGTAGTTATTATTTAGAAAAAAAAATACAACTTATTTAATATTTATCTTAATAATACTCTTATTGGCTTTTGTAACAGTGCAGCTGTCAGTTCAATATTTTTAATTTAATATAATTAAAATTATTTTGTATAAATTATTATTATATTAAAATATTATTTATCAATTGAATTAAAATTACTCGAATTTAAATACAATAATTTTAACATGATTTTGATAAATTGAAAGGATTTTGATTAAATTTAAATAATTTTGATAAGTTGAAGTAATTTTACTGCCAAAGATGTAAATTAAAGTGATGGAAGTTTTCTAAAACATGAATTCTAATCCTCATTAATTCAACAAAGAAGAAAATATACACAAGATCTGACATCATCGAAATCTTACCGTCGAAATTAAATTGCACAAAGTTAAGAAGATGAACCTTAATACAACGAAATAGTCATCATCTTTGTGTCATCCTTGAAAGTCTGTGATCCTGGGAAGAAGTACAACGCGTGGATCTTCTGTAGAAATTTACACGACAATACCAATGGAGCTATTTACAACATTGATAATAACAGAATGGGTTAATAGATTCTACATTTGTAAATTCAAATCTAATGGCACAAATCTGCAATAATAATTAATAGATCACTTAATAAATTTATTCTGATATTAATTAATGTGTTAGAGTATCCACCATATATCATCGTTATAATACTCATTATCTCATCAAAAAATATGAGATCCACTATCACATACTCATTATAACAATATATATATTTTTTTACACATATTCCTTTTAACATTAACACTTAGGGGGCGTTTGGTTCTCTCCTAGAAATCAGAATGGGAATAGATATCATAGTATTATGGAATGAGAATGAGTATGAGCTTGAATATCATTCTTATTTCTTAAAAATGATGTTTGGTTAATTAAATATTTTCAATCGGAATGAACCTAAATTTTTTTTTTTACCCTTACAGGAAAATAAGAGAAAAAATTAGATGGGAGAGAAAGTTGAATGTGAGAGAAATATATGATGAGAGAGAAAGTGTGTTGGGAAAAAATGAAGAGAAAGAAAGTATGATGAGAGAAAATGAGAAGAGAGTGCATGATAGGAGAGATTGAGAAAAGAAAAAGTATGATGAGAGAGAAAGAGTATTGGGAAAAATAAAGAGAGAGAAAGTATTATAAGAGAAAATGAAAGTGTGAGGAGAGAGAAAGTACGATGAGAGAAAAAGTCGGTTGAGAGAGAAAGAGTGATGAAAAAAATGAAGAGAGAGAAAGTATGATAAGAGAAAATGAGAGACTGGGGAGAGAGAGAGTATGTTGAAAGAGAAAGAGTGATGGAAAAAATGAAGAGAGATAAAGTATGAGGAGAGAGAAAGTATATTGAGAGAGAAAGAGTGATGGAAAAAATGAAAAGAGAGAAAGTATTATGAGAGAAAATGAAAAAGTGAGGAGAGAGAAAGTATGATGAGAGAGAAAGTGGGTTGAGAGAGAAAGAGTGATGGGAAAAAAATGAAGAGAGAAAAAGTGTGATGAGAGAAAATGAGAGACTAGGGAGAGAGAAAGTATGATGAGAGAAAATAAAGAGAAAGTGTCTGATGAGAGAGAATGAAGAGAGAGAAACTATGGTGAGAGAAAATGAGGAGAGAGAGAGTATGCTAAGAGAGATTGAGGAGAGAGAAAATATGATGAGAGAGAAAGTGCGATGAAAAAAATAAGGAGCAAGTGTGTAATGAGAGAGAAAGTGTGATGGAAGAGAATGAAGAGAGAGAAAATGAGGAGAGAGAGTATGATGGAAGAGAATATAGAGAGAAAATGGTAGAGAATGTGTGATGAGAGAGAATGAGGAGAGAGAAAGTATGTTGAGAGAGAAAGTGTGATGATAAAATAAGGTGAGAGGAAATATTATGAGAGAGAACAAGAAGATAGAGTGTGAAATTAAAAAAAAATGAACAAATATATTAAGGGTGTTTTTGTCTAAAACTTAATTCACATTCCTATTCCATCAAAACCCAAAGGAGTGGGTGAGTTTCATCCATACCCAAATTTTTGGATTTCATTCAAAAATCTTGATTTCATTCCCATCAACCAAACACAAGGTTTGAGAATGAATCCATTCCCTCATTCTTAAACCCATAAACCAAACGTCACCATAATTTATTCCTTTTAACATTAACATTCATTATTTATAAATCCCACCATTCACTCAATTCTCTTAAAATTACATCATATTAAATAAATATATTTTAAAATATTTAAATTATTATTATTATTTTTAATAATAATTTTATTTTTTTAAAAAAAATTACTCATCGGAAGGCTCCTCCTCTCTCTCCTGTGTTAAGAATAGAGAGAAAATGTTACATGAATATTATAATACATATTTAATATCTCATTATAGACGTTCTTATCAAATAATACGTTAGTCTATTAAATAGCTAGATAAAATTCAAACACATAAAATATGGTGTCTGGTTTTTGAATTTTAAAAATAAAAATAATTGAAAAGCCAGTAAAAGGGGAGATGCGTTTGAAAAAAAAAAGGTATTTATCCAAATTGAGCACAGCTGTTTGGTCAAATCCTTCAGTATCTGTCAGAGTATTTCCCAAGCAATTTGATGAACTGAAATTATCGAAATGAATTTCTCAAATTTGCCTTTAAGAAAAGATAAATACTCATTGAATTAAAGAGGTCTTTAAAATTGATTTTCAAAATCAAGGTAAAACAACTTTGGTCCAAATGGATTATTTTACTAAATAGATAGAGGATGCCAGAACAGGTCCAATAAGTAGGCCAGCAGGCTATACCAATAGAAGGAACAGCTTTTTTGTGTGTGTTCTTAAACAAAACTTAAATTGGCAAGTGGCTTGCCATTTTGGTGGGGATACTGTCGGCAGAAGGAAGGAGAGATACGAGGAAGAGACGTGGGTGCTGTGTGTCCATACATGGAAAGTCTTCTTGGCCAATGAAACTCCACACAGACCATTTCTTATTTCCCAACAAAAGAAAAGTGTTCACTGGCTTCCTCAACTTTTTGATTGCAACATTCTATTCTCAATTTGTCCACTGAGAGTTAAATAAAAGGTTCAGTTCGACCTAGAGATGCAAGACCTCGAGGGAAAGAAGTTTGATCATATATATTTGAATTCTTCAATATTGCAATCAAATACAATGTTTCTGACTCATAAGAACGCTAAAAGTTTAGGATAGAGTTCCATGGATCAATAATGCATGGATAAAGAAAAGCATCTATTAAGAGTGGATCCACAAATCTCAAGCAATGAATTTGTTTTTGTGGACTTCCACAAATCTCTAAGCATTTGACTAAATCTTTAGAGACATTTTGATCTTGCCTATGATTATCTTGGTAGTGTCATAGTAACAAGTGCTAGAGTATGCTAAAACCCTAATGAGCAATATCAAAGCATAGCACAAGTTACCAAATTTTAGCGCAATATATGCAAGAACAGCTTTCTGATAGGTGGAGTATTCAACACAAAATCCAAGGATGATAGCGAATTTCAACATACATCAAAAGGTTTTCAGTTCAGGTATTGGAAGAGATTTCAACATACATCAAAGGATTTATAATTGCCACTTGTTTGACAATTATAGATATCAAAATTGGTAGTAGCATAAGAATTTTGACTTGAAAAAAATATCATTAATAGTGCAAATAAAAATGTTTTAGGATGTTATACAAGGATAAATGGTGTTATATTATGAGTATTGTATTAAAAGAAGGATATATAGCCTTTAATGGTGGATGATAAAGATCTAATGTAACATCAAAATACATTTCACAGTTTTATACATAAGTTAGCAACAGCTGAAAAGAATAATTCATATTCGGTGCAAATTTTCATGAGTTTGCTATTTATTCATTTGATCCTCTCAGGGAGACTCTAAGTGGGCAAGAGAGACAAGATGACCTTACAAGACATAATGAATGAAGCTATTGGATATACTACTTCAAGGATGAAGCGTTGTTTCAAATTCTAGTGGAAAGACACAGATTGAATTCCTTTAGGCATATGAAATGTGAAAATTGCACCTTTTTTACTTTCTTCTGCAACAGTTCAAATGATGAGATGAAAGTACAAGTGATTCAAATCTGTTATAGGATGTCAATAGGGCGATAGTTAAAACTTGCAATTCAAATGATCAATTAATTCTGAAAGGAAAATTCAACCAATCAAGAAAACAATTTGCCAACTTACTAACAAGACTAGGAAGAAAAACCTATCAGATACATCAACGAATCTCAAAAGAAAAACTTTTATTTATCATGATGGAGAGCTCTTCTATTAATAACCACAGCTCAAGCAACGCTTCACGAATCACTAGTCTTACAAAATAAGCACATTGTACTTTCACGCTTCTTAGGAGTGTACACTAAAATGTAATTGATTTACATTCATTGATATAATATAATGCACAGTATAATTATCATCAAAAGGGAGGAAAGTTCAGCCAACCCACCTGCTGTATAATTGCTGTCAGATTATTCATCCATAGATTTGGTCTTTTATCTCCTTCCAAATTCAATTTCACTATGAATCAAGTATTATAAGGAAATGCAAGCTAATGCGAAACTCAGAGATAGCTGCTCATGAAGATGCAGTAGCAATTTTTTTCCGTTGGTGGAGACGTGATTGTAGACATGACATAGTAATAGTTTGACTAAAACACTGTAGCAATGTGATTCTAGGACAACATATTCTGATGTATGCATAAACTTTCAAGAAATACCATGCAAAAAACCAGTTAGAACATACACAATCATGTAACAAGAGTGTGAGGCTACTAAAACAAAAGTGAGACCAACTACACTAAAAAGATGGCCTGCTATTTCGAAATTGTATGCTTCTGGAATCCAGACTTCAAATTCATATGCACAGCCTGAAAGCTCCAACACCAACCGAGAATACATCCTTTTCAGTAACCTACTCAAACAACAATCAAGAAGTCAAAAGATGTGCTAGTTGAGCACTCCACAGTCAACTGGCGAATTCTGCAAATTACTAGCACCATTTTATGAAATGAAGTTTCAGAAAAGTCATGAAAAGCTTGAAATTAATTATGATCTACTCTTTATCATATTAAGCTAGTGGCATGTAAGTACTCTTGAATAAATGTGAAAAACAAGCAACTTAATCTAATTATTTGTCAGTTAAGGAGAGCAGAAAAGCTCAAAAGGTCAAAACCAGCTTTCACCCTTGTCCACTTTTTACATCTGGACTGTAAAGTAGAAGCTGCAGAGAGTGTGTGATTTTCCAGGGAATATCAAGTTTAATTAAAATACTATTGCTTTAGAAGGCAAGATGAAAGTTGAAATTAAGCATGAAATCTAAAATTTTTTGACATTTAAAAATTAACTATCATACACATAATCAGAGTGATTGTAAACTCTCAAGAAGTTTTGCCGACAACACACATCATTGTAAATAATATAGGCATCTCAAAACTCAGATCTCCTTCTTGAAATGCCAGTATTTCTTTTTCCAAGATGCAAATATAAAATAGATCATATAGGCAACGAAAGTCGAAGTCAAATTGCAAACATGCATTGAAGAGAACAAGTGAAAATGTCAAACAAACTTTAGCTTCTAACTAAAGATTATGGTGATCTATAAGTCTGCATGCTATCTTCCACATGACCAATATGATAAATGATCAAAATGAATGATGTCAAATGCACATTTAATTTAATATACAAATTACAGAATCAATTAGATAGAACACTTATGTAGGATGGTTTCTGTCATGTGCTCTTTGGAAGCTTTCTTCATGTCATCTCAAAATACCTAAGCCTGTGGTTAAATTAACATGCCATTGGTTTTAACTGAACGCAGAATGGTTTTTTTTTTTTCCTATTCCAAAACCTCCATCAGCATGCTTAGTAATAATAACTCTATCTTCGCTACCCTTATGGAGGCCATAACTAACAAAAAATTTAAATAAATGAAGACAGTCATACTAGGGGCAGTTATAAGAAGCTGATGGGATGCGATCATAGACTTCTATATTATCTTGGAGATTTCCAGCTTCAAATTCATTTGCTACATTAACACAAGCTGAACCAGTCTGTAAATACTCTACAGCACTTGACATCGAGCAAGATGGAATGAATAACTCAGTTTGCTTTTTGAGCTTTCTCCTTCTTCTTCAGTCTCTTCACTTGTGTTTCTCCATTTCTTTTTGAGCTTTTAGATTCAAGTTGTTCATCCAAATTGCTACAAACAATAATATCAGACCAATATGAATCCTGAATGAAGCAAGGTGAGGCCAAATCTGAAAGGACTGTCTTGGATTTTGACAATTGTGACCTGCTCTGTTTTCTAGAACCTATATCCTCTACTCCCTTGTCTTCTGAAGAACAAGATACTACTCTAAACCCATTGAAAAAACTGACTGTTTTATCTGTTTTATCCATGTTAAGTGGATTGATTGCAGCTAAGCACTGTCCTGAGGACATTTTATAAGGTGAGCAGTCCTTTAGTTCTGTCTTTTCCAATCTTCCAGTCCCCATTTGCGAATTAGGATAATCAAAAACTGCATTTCTCTTTTGGCTTAATCTAGGTGAATTCCTTTTTATGAAAGTAGGGGACTTTTTACTCTTTCCCATAATTCGGTCATTGTGTTCTTTAGCCCTGAACTGTTTACTACAATTTAGAGATGCCATTGTCATATCTCCTAAAGAATCAAGTTTTTTCATCTTACGCTTCCCCGAGATGACAGGATAAAAACAGGCAATCTTTTGTCTCTTAGTTGATGAAGTCAAAGGATCTCTTCTGTCAATACTATTTCTATGACAATCAATATGGCGAGGCAAGCATTTATCATCCGTTAGCTCAGATAAGCTCTTTCTTTTTCTATGCCCACTTAGAACATCCATCTTGTCTCTCTTAGTTCTTGATCTGCGCCTTAATTCCTTATTAACAAAACAAGCAGCTGAAGAAACTGGACTCAACATATCAGCAATACCATTACAAAGATTTATTTCTGTAGCTGGCAAACTCTCATCATTATCCTCTAGCTCTTGATACAGGACAGAAACAGGGAGTTGAAGACAACCGTTAGTGCAATGAAAGGCCTTCAGATGAGCTTTTGCTATCACAAGATCCAAGGTGTCGGCTCCTCTGCATGGGGACATAGCTAACAACCGAATATAGTCCATCATTTTCTTAGGTTCAAATGAGTTCATGATCCAAGATTTATTAACAGCACAACTACATGTTCCTTCCTGAACTCCAGCATTCTCAACCCAAAGGTCCTTCAGAACAGCATACGCTTCATCTTGTGAACAAATGCATCTCATTCCCAGCTCCAAATGTCTTGAGACCTCTGCTAATGCATCATTTACTGCAGTACCAAATACATCACCCCTGCCTTGCTTCTCCATCTGAGTGAAGTACCTTTGGAAAGGCTTCAGGTTGGATTCTTGGCACCAAGCAAAAGTCTTGTCACCGAAATAGAGTACCAGATGGTGATCCTCTTTCTGAGTACTCAACGCTATGTCTGATGCAACTGATGGGCCAAAGATCCAACCAGGCCACCAAGGGTGGCTCCTTACCTTACCCCACACCAGAT
Organism: Zingiber officinale; assembly: GCF_018446385.1. NCBI lineage: Eukaryota > Viridiplantae > Streptophyta > Magnoliopsida > Zingiberales > Zingiberaceae > Zingiber > Zingiber officinale. Next base: position 127,189,064 of record NC_055996.1, read on the forward strand.
CCGAGATTGCAAAACTGTCCTTATTCTCATCTTGGAAGGGTTGCAAATACCGCACAGTTCGTCTTTCTTCTACAATGGTGGAACGTCGCCGCCTTCCTCTCCTTCTCCTTTTCCGCAGTTCGTGTTCCTCCACTTGCGCATTCTTGTCCCCGAAGGCAGCTGCATCCGCGTCGATCTTCCCACAAAACTCAGCAGTAAAAACGTCACCTTTATCCATCATCGTCTCTCCATTCAACTCGACCGCTGCATTCTTCGTTTCAGTTTCCGCAATGACCTTCATCTCGTCCGCATATCTCAAATCGCTCTCATCATTTTCTTCCATTTCCTTCTCGTCTGCCCCCGCCTCTTTAGCAACATCCGCACTACCACCAACCGCACTGCCCAGACTCTCATTTCCGCGTCGCCGAACAACACAATCAATCGCCAGATCCCGCGCTGCATCTTTCTTTGCTAAGAGATCCTCCCCCGCGGAAACAGCTAGGGTTTCCAAACAAAGCATCCCAGCCGCCGCCATAGGACAAGCAACAAAGGCCTCAGGACTTGCAAAATGGAATATCGGTAGGTGATGCCCAATATCGCCGACGGAGACATCATCCGGTGGATCTGACGACATCTGCGATAAGAAAACCCTAGAAATTCCTCTCCCGAGTAAAGGAATCAATTCGAACCAGCGCTAAATTCCGCAAAGATTTTGAGGGCAAGAGAACAAACCGACGGCGGTTTCGATTCGACCGCCGAACCACAACAAAGGGAGGAAGGCAGAGAGAGAGAGATTGATCGAGCCGCTGCCTGTCACCTTTTTCAAGGTAGGGGTGCGATCACCGCCGCTCTTCCACCCGGAGTCTCCATCTGGGATCGGCTCCGCTTTCGACCTGATGAGTTGGGGAGGCTAACCAAAGAGGGTGAGGGTTGCTCATTGATGGAGTTGGACGATCATAACTGAATTTTAAGATTGAAAATAAAAGATGGATTGTAGAAGAACGTTCCTTGTCCTGCTTCCACTAGCAAATTCACAGGTGAGCGACACGCAAGGGGAAAGGCGGTGTCACGACTCGAGGGTTCCGAGTTGGAAAGTTGTGCCGCGCGCATCGAGGTTACCGCCAAAATTGTTGGGTGTTTTATAGTTCAACTACCGAGCCGGCTTTTCATCCGCCCAATTAAATTTAAAATTTACAAGTACTTAAATCTATTATAATAATTTTTAAGATAAATTTTAAATATGTAATTTTAATTAAATTTAAAATTAAATTGTAAATATGTTTTTTGGTTAAAGAAAAAAAAATGCTCTTTAGTTTTTTTGAGTAATGATGTGCCCCCACTTTAATTTTTCATTAAAAAAATTCTATCGTGCAATTATTTAATTATCTTCGTTTATAGTATTTATTTATGATTCACATATCTTAAGACTAAATTTTAAATTAGTCTGACACATTATAATAGTTACAAAATGTTACATAGTTTTAACAGCTACGATTTCATAGCTACTATAATAACATAAAAAAAAAATTAAAATTAGTCAGAGTATTCGAAAAAAAGTTAAATGATGTATTATAGCTTGAAATTGAATTGATATCAGTTTCATATTCTAATCAGTGGTAGATTTTTGAATGAGCTTCAGTTTGATATATTGTGCGTCTTATAATTCAATCTAAGTTAAAATTATGATCTTTCAAAATTTAAAATTTCGAATTCATGTTGTATCAATTACTAAATTAAATAACTCAGAGTTAACTTTGATTAATATAAATTTTATTTTATATGTATTTTATCCTAAATTTTAATTAAATAACTAGTACAAATTTAATAAAATGAAACAACATTATTCAATGATAATATAATTTATTTTATAAAAATACTAATTATTTATAGCCTGATTGATTAATGAGAAAAATTCTCAATAATATGATTTATTCTATAAAATACTAAAATAGAATCATTAGTATAAAGTACTTTGCCTTTTTGAGAATCCAAATTGCGAGGGTGATGCTCGAGAAAAGTATGTTTTCTAACGTTGTCAGCTCAAGGTATTTATAAAAGGTTCTCTGCTCATAGTATTGTCAATCCTAATATATGCGACTAAGATAACCAGTATATATTTTTTATATAAAACAACTAGAGAAAATTACTGATAAGAAAAATTCTCAATAATACGTTGCAGATGTATCCCGAACTGTAGATCCTTGATTGATTAATGAAAAAAATTTCTAATAATATAACGCAACTGAATTTTGAATTCTAGATCCCTGATTGATGCGTATGTGAAAATTACTAATAAACCTTGAAATGAAATTATTTTCAGTGTTAAAAAAAAATATATTAACATAATTTAAGTTTGGACTTCACTAAATTAAATGAGAGTTAGCTAGCAAAGGCTCTAGATTTTTAATAAAATAGTAAAATTAATAGACCTAGTAGTTAGTGTTGATGCAATATCCCTAGGTCAAGTTGACATGGTTGACTAAGCTTGAATTGGCTCAAGCTTAAGTCTTGATATTTGATAATACATGGAAATTGCAGATGCAATCATCCGATTGGGAAGATTGTTGATACAATTCCCCTCTGGTCAAGGACAGACCAGTTAGATGTGAAGAAGAGTCAAGTAGGTCAAAGGGTTGGCCGAATACTTGACTGGGAAAGCTCTAACTGGAAGTTAGGCAAGGGAAAGTCCTGGTGAGTGAAGTCAAACTGTTGGAAATCCTGGTGAGTGAAATAAGGTAAAAGACCTAGTGAGTGAAGCTAAGCAGTTGGAAAATCCTGATGAGTGAAGTCAGGTAAAAGACTTAGTGAGTGAAGTTAGACAGATGAAAGTCTCAGTAAGTGAAGTCGGACAGTGGAAAAATCCTGGTGAGTGAAACCAGATGAAAATCTTAGTGAGTGAAGCCAGGTGAAAATCCTAATGAGTGAAACTAGGTGAAAGTCCTGGTGAGTAAAGACAGGCAAATGGAAAGTCCTGGTGAGTGAAGTCAGACAGGTGGAAAGTCCTGGTGAGTGAAGTCATGCAGATGAAAAGTCCTAGTGAGTGAAGTTAGACAGATGAAAAGACATGGTGAGTGAAGCCAAGCACGCGGAGATCCAGGTGGGTCAAGGTTGACCAGACACCTTGTGTTGGGAAGCCTAAATAGGTCAAAGGATTGACCAGATACTTGGCACAAGGAAATCCAAATAGGTCAAGATTGACCAGACATCTGGTGGAAGCCCAAGTGGGTCATGGAGGACCGGACACTTGGCACGGGACGGTAAGCCCAAGTAGGTCAAGATTGACTGAATACTTGACACGAGGAGGAAAGTCCAAGTGGGTCAAAGGATTGACCGGACACTTGGTGAAGAAGTCCCGACAGGTCTGTTGGGGTTGCAAGGTTGCAAACATAGTCCCATATTGAAAACACATGGAAAAGATCATGGGTTTATAAGATAAAGATATCTCTATTGGCATGAGGCCTTTTGGGGAGAGCTCAAGAGCAAAGCCATGAGGGTTTAGGCCCAAAGTGGACAATATCATGCTATTGTGGAGATATCTAAATTCTTTTCGATCCTACAATTGGTATCAGAGCCCGGACTGCCAGAAGGTTTAACCGCCGACTGTGCACAAGAGCTATGGTCTGATTGAACCATGTGAGTACAATATTGACCTTGAACAAAGAAAGTGGGGGCTCCTATGTTCGGATCAAGAGGACCAGACACCAGGCAGGAAGTCCTAGTAGGTCGGGTGGACCGAGGGGCAGGAAGTCCTAGTTGCGGCTAGGCAAGGAAGTCCTAGTAGGTCGGGTAGACCGAGGGGCAGGAAGACCTGGTGGGTCGAGGATCGAACGTGAGAAGCCCATGGTCCTTTGTTTGAGGGGGGGATTGTTGGGGTTGCAAGGTTGCAAACATAGTCCCATATTGAAAACACATGGAAAAGATCATGGGTTTATAAGATAAAGATATCTCTATTGGCATGAGGCCTTTTGGGGAGAGCCCAAGAGCAAAGCCATGAGGGTTTAGGCCCAAAGTGGACAATATCATGCTATTGTGGAGATATCTAAATTCTTTTCGATCCTACAAGGTCAAGGTTGACCGGATGCTAGGCATGAGAAGATACAACAGGTCACGATTAATCAGATGTTGGATTTTGGGACCCTAGACTTGAGTTAAGCAAGTCAAAGGGAGGTCAATCGATCAACCGATTGATTGAACCGTAATCCAATCGATCATTTGATTGATTGGAGGTGGCTGTGAGTGAAAGCTGGCCCAATCGATCAGGCGATCGATTGGGAGCCTGAACCGTGACCACAGAAGCTTGCCTAATCGATCAGCCGATTAATTGGGCACTGCCAATCGATCGACCGATCGATGGGGGGCTGGAAATTACGCAAGTCCCAAAAAACGCTGAATCGATCAGTCGATCGATTCAGGTTTCTCCAACAGAGTACAGAGGCGCTCTGAATCGATCAGCCGACCGATTCAAACCTGCCCAATCGATTGGGATATGATCGTTGCTAAGGAAACGCTCAAAAGCCTTCTTCCTTGCAGCGATTCGATAACCCTTTCCTCTCCATTTTTTCTTGCGTTGTTCTCACAGGTTCATGCCAGTTCTTGAAGCTTTCTTGGAGCATAGTGTTGCTGCACTTCCAAGGTCAAGAGTGTTCCATACAAGAAGGAGAAGCAAGCTAGGGTTTTGCAGATCTGGTAAGATTTGATATTATATTAGCTTATTTTTCTTCCTCTTGTATATCTGTGTGTGAGAGTTTGTATAAGGCTTCTCTGTCTTCGGTAGTTACCGTAAAGGAGTATTTTCATAGTGGATGAGTGAATGAGGGTCGGATCATTGGATTAGTCACCTCTTCTTGAGGTGAATACCAAGTAAATCCATATTGTTAACATTGAAGCTTGTTTCGAGAGTATTCTGCTGCACATCATCATCATCATCATCATCATCATCACAAGGCAAGTCCATGAAACGCAATGAGCTATTCACCCCCCCCCCCCTACAAATCGACCCTAATAGTTAGAGGTAGTCAATTGATAGCTATAAGTTAATTTGCTTATTTCATTTTATAACCTTTGTGTATTTTAAGCAACTATACGATAATCATTATAAAAAGCCAATGATCTTTAGAAGCCAATTGATAGGATTTCAATTGAAACATCTTGACAAGTAGAGTGTTAATGGAGCACATGACTGAAGCTAATCATATTTACTTAATTATTCTCGTGTTAAGAAATATATCTCGTGTTTACGATAAAATAAATAAATAAATAAAGCACATATAATACGTCAACTCGAATAACCACACTACCTATAGTACTAATCAAAAACAATTTACTTGACAAATATATGCTACCGACTAATAAAGAACCTTGAGAAATCTCTAATATTTTTTAAAAGCTTTGACTACTCTTGAGATTCTCTCAAGTAAAACCATTTATTATTTGCGATGTCACAAAAAATTAAATAAGATAACAATATAATACAAATAGGGATGATATTATAAATAAATCTTTATTTGAATGAGTGAAGTTATTTAAACTAGCAATGCTATGACATAATTCAAAATTAACCTAATATTATCATACACAAAAGTAAATTATTATCGAAAATCTTATAATTAACTTTGGCCTTACAACATGCGTTCCATTGGAAATGGGTCATATTGAACTTGATAGTACCAGGCCATTTCCCAAACACTTTGATGGGGTGTTTGGGTATCGGTTGGACCAAGCATTTGATCTTGGTTCTCAGATATCAGGTTCCATTAGCACCTGACCTTGGTGCTCATATCCTAGGTTCCACCGAGTACTTGGCCTCGATGCTTAGATCCCAAGCTCCACCGAGCCCTGGAATTCACTGTTCAGATATTAGATATTAGGTTCTACCAAACATAATTTGACCTTGGTGCTTAGATACCAAGTTCCATTGAGCACCCGACCTTGATGCTCAGCTATCAGGTTCCATCGAGCATTCAGCTTTAATGCTCAGATCCTAGGTTACATTGAACATTCGATTTTAGTGCTTAGATACCATTTTCCAACGAGCACTCGGATTCAATATTTAGACTTGGCCTCCTAATCGCCTGCGAATGAATACGTGGTGGCATCTTCTAAATAAAGAGGGGAGTAGTGTGTTGGTGCAATTTTCCTAGATCAAGGTTGACCAGTATGACTAAATTTGAGTTGACTCAACCTTGAATCGTGATGTTTAAGTTTTGATATTTGACAATATATGAAGATTGCAGGTATAATTGTCCATTTGGAGAGATTGTTAGTGCAATTCTCCACTGGTCAAGGTTTAACTAATTTAATATAAAGGAGAATCAAGTAGTTCAATGTTAACTAAATACTTGATTGGAAAGTCCAAACTGAAGACTAGGCAAGGACATGTCCAACGGGAAGGTTGGCAGAAGTTGAAAATTCTAGTAAATGAAGCTATGTAGGTGAAAGTCTTAGTGAGTAAAGCTAGGCAGAAGGAAATCCTGGTGAGTGAAGCCAGGTGAAAATCCTAGTGAGTAGAGCTAGGTAAAAGGAAATCATGGTGAGTAAAACCAAGTGTAAAACCCTGGTGAGTGAAGTTAAACAGTTAGAAAAATTCAAGTGGGTCAAAGGATTGACTGGACATTTGACATGAGACGATAAGTCCAAGTGGGTCAGGTTGACCAGACACTTAACACGAGGAGAAAAATCCAAGTGGGTTAAAGGATTGACTAGACACTTGGTGAAGAAGTCCCAACAGATCAAGGGTGACCGGATGCCAAACAATGAGGAGTCCCAACAGGTCACGGTTGATCGGATGTTGAGCAAGGAACCCTAAACTTAGTTTTGGAGGTTAGGGTTCGGTAATCGATTACACTAAGCTTAAGCGATTAAGCATTTTTCTTAATCGCTTAAGAGCTGGTTTGACGCGAGTGCACAGATGTGCCTAATCGATTAAGTCAATCGATTAGACACAGCGTAAGGGATTAGAGCAATCACTTACAGCTCCTTTTGCTTTCAAATAGAATGTTTCTGTTCGAAACTTAAGCGATCAAGTTAATTGCTTAAGCTATTTCTCGTGATCGAACAGAATGTTGCTGAATCGATCTGGCTAATTAGGATTAATCGACTGGGGTAGTCGATTAAGGTTGAAAATATAATCGTTATGTAGGCAGAAAAGGAGTTCATGTGCATTGTTCACTGTATCTCTTCTCTTCCACTCTCTGTATCGAGCACAGATCTTTACACCAGTTCTTGGAAACTTTTTGGAGACAAGTGTTGCTGCACTTTCAGTGTTTAAGAAGTGTTTACAAGCAAAGAAGAGAGCAAGCTAGGGTTTCTTCATTGTAAATCTTATAAGATTTCATTTGTGTCAGCTTGTATCTTTCTCTTCTTGTATCTACTATGTGTGTGAGTTTGTACGAGACTTCTCTGCCTCCGAAGTATTTTCGAGAAAGAGTATTTTATTGTCGATATGTGAGTGAGGGTCGAATCCTTAGATTGATCACCTCTTCTTGAGGTGAATACCAAATAAATCTTTGGCGTTAACGTTTGCTTGCTCTCAAAGTGACCAAACATAGTGGATATCAAATTTGGTCACATGATCGTCTACTAATGGATAGTGACACCTTCTGAATGGAAAAATTCAGTGGATGTCAAATCTAGTTTCTGATAGCCCGATCTTCTCCCTCAACCGCTTCACCGCGACTTGGCTGCCGTCCTCCAGCGTCGCCTTGTAGACCGTCCCGTAAGTGCTCTTCCCCATGATCTCCGCTGTGGCGCACAGGAGGTCATCGGCGGTGAAGGCTAGCGGGCCGTCGAAATGGACCAGCTTCCCTCCGGTGTCACCTCCGGTCTCGACTTCCGACCCCGTCTCCTGCCCTGACTTCTCGCCTCTCCTGGCCGCCGCCTCTCTTGCGGTGCTCTGTTTTGCAGCTCTGTTTCTAATCATGCAGTAGAATAGAAAGGAGAAAAGAAGGATGAGGAGCGCAAGGAAGACCGCCACAGCGATGAGTATTAGTGCCTTGGTACCAAGTCTTCTCCGTGTGTGCTCCGGCGAGGTGGAAAGAGACTGAGGATAGGTAGGAGGAGCAGAAGGGCATGGAGCCGCACTGTAACCGCAGAGCTGGAGGTTTCCACTGAAAGAGCTCGAATTGAATTTCTCGGAGAGGAGAACAGGAACAGGGCCAGATAAATTGTTGTCGGACACATTGAAGAAAGTGAGGTTGGTGAGGTTGTCAATGGAAACTGGAATTCCTCCGGTGAGGTTGTTCTCCGACAAATCCAGCAGAGAAAGGCCGGAGATGTTCCCCAACGTGGGAGGGATTGAACCGACGAATTGGTTCCTCTTAAGATCGAGCAAAGATAGATTCTTTAAGCCATCAATGGACTCAAGGATCGGGCTTTCGAGAAAGTTACCTTCGAGTTTGAGCTCGACCAAGGACGAAAGGTTACACAGTGACTCAGGAAAGCTTCCGCTAATGGAGTTTTTGGAAAGATCGAGCGTTTTAAGCCTCGGGAACGTCCCGAATTCCTCAGGAATACTGCCTTGTAGCTCATTGTTGCTGAGAGAGAGGTCTTCCAGCATTGGAAGGCGAGAGAGAGAGATTGGGATGCTTCCGGAGAGGAAATTGTGCTCTAGATGCAAGCTTTTGAGCTGGAAACCTGAAACATTGTTGCTGCTGCTGCTTCCCCATGTGTCGGGGACAGAACCGGAGAGGTTGTTGTGTTGGAGGGAGACGAACACAAGAGCCGGAAGGCGAGTGACGGCGGCAGGAATTGACCCAGAGATATTGTTGTAGCTCAAATTAAGCCTAAGGAGCCGGGTATTGTTGGCAATGGAGGCAGGGATGCTGCCGGAGAGCGAATTGGCGCTGAGGTCCAGCGTCTGCAGAAGGACGCATCCGGCGATGGACCGAGGCACCTCACCGGTGAAGCGGTTGTTGAACAAATAAACTCCGCGAAGCTCTCGGAGGAGGCCGAGGGCCGGCGGGATGGGCCCGCCAATGGTGTTGTCGTGGAGGTTGAGCTTGCGGAGTGAAACGAGCTGGCCGACCTTACTGGAGAGGCGACCGGCGAGGCCGCGCCAGGGGAGCTGGATGGCGATCACCTGGCCGCGGACGCACTTGATACCGGTCCATGCGCCGGAGCAGGCGTCAATGCCGGTCCCGTTCCAGATCCGGAGCACGCCTCGGCGGTCGGTGAGCTCGGCCTTGATGGCCTGCAGCCCCTGGAGGTCGTTCTGGGTGATCGCTACCCCGTCCCACTCGAGTCCCGTAGCAAACCTAGACGAAACCAATAAAAGTAAGACCAACACCAGCAGCGGCAGCGGCTGCTGCCGTTGGAGGCTATCCATGAAGCAGGGAACTCACTGCTCTGCGTTGGATCAACGCGAGACGAAGTACAAGATCAAGGGAGAGCAGATGAGAGAGGAAGATTAATTGGATTCGGGAACGAAAGGAGTGGGATTATAAATTGCCGGAGATGGAAATTATTATTGTTGTTTTACCCTTGGAGGAAGCCAACGGCTAGTTTTCCTGCGCCGCTTCATCATCTTCTTCCTCTTGACTGCCGGCTACGACTTGAGCGGAGAGCGCGAGGGCAAAAGCGAAAATAAAATTGACGAGTGAGGAAGAGCAACGGCTAGATTTTGGGGGCTGCGTCCGGAAGCGCTAGCTTGCGTCACATCCACATCGTCGGTGGGAGTGGTTTGACTCCGATCTGCCATTTCAACGGTCCGATAGAGTAGGACGGCCCCTGGGAGGAATTAGATTCTGTGTACAATGCACCAGGTGATGACGTAATCTGCAGTTGTTTTGACGTCAGAAATTATTGAAAACTTCTTGCCAGGCCCTGTAAAAGGTTGAAGTAAAATGTTGGTGCAATTCCAGACAAGGAATCTGCCGTATTCGATGAATATGAAACGTCGTAAATTTAGAATATACCTTTCATTTTCACAAAAAAGATTAATACTTATTTCTTTCAAAATCAGTAGAATTTTGCATGAATAACAAGAGTGTTGTTAATAGAGGTACACAGAAATTGTAAAATTAAGAAATTAAATAGCAAGAAATGGTCTTGTGATCTCCCGTAAACATCAAAACGTGGAGCTTGCAATCTCCTCCTGCCAGTTATTCGGTCAGCTAATCATTCAGCAATTTAACAATAATGGATATGCACCTGCTTATCGATGGGTTTGATTGTGAACCTGTTCGTTGTTGTCCGACAAGCTTATTCTTATTACTCGACCCACGATGACAGTGATGTCGTCTAACTTGCCCCCTGCGTCAAACAATCCAGTGATGCATCAGATCACATGGAAGGCATTAGCATGAACACTAAGAGCATGGAAATGGGAAAAAATCATCAAAACAAGAGGTTAAGAATGTCATGCCAACTAGTTTTGTTCCAAGGACTTTCTTCCACCAGGGTACGTCAAAGCCCTGCAAAGTAAACATCATTTATTCAGGTCTAGATAACATGTTTTCTACAATTACATGTTACGTTTAAATGTTTACATGTAGCACATAATAGGAACAAAGACACGGTGAATATTATTTCAGATTCTTGTGTTGAATTTGTTTGGTATGATAGTTGCGAAATAGAGCATCAATGCTAGCCTTAGACAACAAACAAAACATAAAACAAGGTGTCGGTACCCTGCTTCTAGCTTCCAAGGAATACGGTGAATCAAAATTTGAATCCATAGAGTGATAATGTGCTAGATTGGCTAGTTTGTTTGCTACCATCACAAGAAACATATTGGTTAGAAGGAATAAGTCGAAGCCAAATTGCGAATTTAGTACTCTCAACAAACCAGCTTCGGAGACATCTTGAGATCCAGAGAGAGCTGAAATTATTTCATGATCAAAGATATTGTCAAAAAGGCCATCTGAACCCATGACAACTGTATCTCCTTCAATCAACTCTAAACTACATACCTGTTGAATAAGTTACAGCATTTGATAGTCCAAACAATAATATTAGAAAGAGAAAATAAATGTAGCTGCGGCATATAAAGCTAAAAGTAGAATTCCTGGAAAGTGCAAATTTTGTACTTCATAAATCACTGTAGACTCAGTTGAGTAGGATATTAACTAGAAGAGAATTTGAGTGGACAAATATGTAAACTAAAAGCAGACTGGATAAATTTGAAACTATACCATGCCGCATCAGAATTAAGAATGGTCTGGAAACAGACCTACTTTTCCACTACTTGTGCCATTTTAGAGCAACCAAATCTTAGTTAGCTTCATCATCCATGTACAGCCATTCAGTTGGCAGTGATAAAGTAGATAAATTGAAATGAACACCAATTGCTTCTCCTTATGCACGAAAATTCTACAATTTAAGTTGAAAAACATAGGCAAAATTTTTTGGAATCATATGTCATCATTGTTAACCACAAAATTTCCATCTTCGCACATTTACACATAGTCCAGCAAAATAAAGAGCTTGTTTTTCTTCTTGTTAATAAACCTTGTTGCTTTATACTTTAGCTAAAGTTTAGTTTGACCCTCTACTCATGATGTCAAACCTTAAGTTTAGTTTGTATCTTAGAAAATGATCAGAATTGACAATATTTAGTAAAAAAACTGAATAAGTACTGAACAGAGTCATGGATCATGCAAATAATTTCTCCAAGTAAAGCAAAGGTTTAAGGCTTCAAATGAATAATTGAACTGAAATTTTGTTATATGGACACTGGGACATTCAGGCTTCGTATTTTTGTTCTTATTGGATCAGTGTAGAAGATATCAAAGCAATGGTATGCTAAGGGATGATGATGATAAAAAAAAGATTCTGGAGTACAAAAGAATTTTACTCTAAACTAAAGATAAGTCAAGAAAAGAAAATTCATATAGAGCAAGCAACAGCAGAAGAAAAAAATGAACTTAACGAAAACGAAGTCAAACAAGCAATACCGTGGCATCCTGATACGTTTGGCCATAAATCTCTGAGCTCAACTGATATGGACAATCAAAATAGTGATCTTGTGGAGATGTAGCAAAAACTACTTGGTCTGTCCATCAAATGACAGGACAAAAAAAAATTAAAATCACAAATATTCTAGCTGCTGACCTCAAAAAAAACTGATAGAAGTCAGTTCATCTCTTGGTAAATCACCTCTCCGAATAAGTCGCAACCCACAATCTCCAACATTTGCCACTTTAAGGATTCCGTTCTTCTCTAATATTGCAATTATACTATCCATATTAGTGAAGCAGTAAGTAGTTGGCCTCAACTTTCAAACCTTTCAAACAAGGCATAAAGCAATGAAAGAACACAAACCAGGCACCCATGGTCACAAAAAGTAGAACATGGAAAGAAACAAGTTGTTGAACACTTGTCGTTGTAGGATCGAGACGCGCTAGAAGGGGGGATGAATAGCGCTCATGGCTTCTTCACGTTCGTTTAAAATCGATCGAGTAAAATGGCAACGGAATAAAGACAAAAAGAAAGAAAGAGACAACGCTAACACCCCAAGAGTTACTTGGTTCGGCGCCAGTGGCGATTCCTATTCTAATGCCTGCACGTAAGAGTGCTTTCGATGGGCAAATACTAATCAATCCAATGATTACAAATATAATTATAGCTTTAATACAAGTAATTTGAATAACAGCAATACCAACGACTTGGAGAATCAAATCTTGAGCGCAATCGTCGTCGGAGCAACTTTCGAGCATTGAGGAGGTGCTTTATGAGTAGCGCGCACAAGCGGACGTTGTTTGGAATGTTGTTATCTAGGTGATGGTCGAATCCTCCTTTTATAGCTCATTCCGGACTCTTGGAACCTCCCCCGGGCGCCCCCACAGGGCTAATGTGGCGTGCTCTCGTCGAACTCGATCTGCAAAAGTTATCCATCTTTGTGCGCCTGGACCACCCTCGGGCACCCGGACCGTGATGTAGGTCCGCCAATCATCGTGCTCCAGCTCACTGTGAAGATCGATTTTCGATCGCCCGGGTGCCTGGAACAACTCTGGGCGCTCGTGTTGGTTGCTACTCGGAATATCATACCGGTTCCCTTACAAAAATTTTATACAAGTCCTGAACCTTTCCTAACAACCTATTGTATTCTTTAGGAATATCATACTCGGAATATCATACCGGTCGCACCAATCCCATATTACTATATGGGCTCCTTTTTATCATGAGTGTGTTGATCTCCCTGTGTTTAAGATATTGAATGTCCACTAATTAAATAAGTTACTACAACTCACTTAATTAATATCTAGCTCCAAGAGTAGTACCACTCAACCTTATCGTCATGTCGGACTAAGTCCACCTGCAGGGTTTACATGACAATCCTTATAAGCTCCTCAAGGGGACATCATCAACATAGATTACTAGGACACAGTTTCATTCTATAATCAACAACACACCATATAAATAATATCATTTCCCAACTTATCGAGCCTATTGATTTAACGAACTAAATCGCACCATTTGATAAATTAAAGAAATAAGTATTAAGTATATATGCTTGTTATTATATCATGATTAAGAGTACATACTTCTATAATAACAGAGGTATTGTTCTTTTATATAGTTAGTGATCCTGTCCTAATCGCCGAACCAAAGGACGTTGGGCACGTGGCGCTTTCCTAGTCGATGGCGCAGGCCTCCGAAGCTCCGGCGATCCTGCACAGAAGTCGGGCCGGGAAGGGGTTCCCGGCGGCGACCCTCCGACGCTCAAGTCAGGCAAAGCTCAATAGAGAGAAAGGGGCTCCAAAACTCGTAGTGCGTAGTATGAGGCTCTTTATATAGGCGGTGAAAGAACTAATGCCGTCCACCGAGGTGCATACGTATGCTGACCCATACCGGTATGCACTGCCGAGAGCTTACGGCGCCATCTGCAGCCCATTGCGCCTTGATGGGACAACAGACACCCGTTGTCGGACTAGGAGTATGCTAGCCGTATACGACTTGTCGAAGATGTTCCCCTTCTTTCGCTTTCATGTAAGGCGGCCACCTGGGACGAAGTCCGTCAGCCGCCCTCCTCCTTTTACGCTACGGCAAGACTCACCTCGCGTCCCTGCCGTTGACATTAGTGTCGGGAAATTTCCGATGGCGCTATGTAGACTGTTAGCAGTGTCATTTTCTCCTGGTTCTTCCGCTCGGCTCTTAACTACTGTTTCGACAGAGCGTCGGAACCCCGACCCGGTCAGGGCGCCTTTTACTACCGAATGTCCCTTGGTCGGCCGATCGGTCTTATCCATTTCTTCCAAGTCCGGTCGGCTCACCCTTCTCCGGCGGGCTACTTGGTCATTTGACCTCCATGTGGCGTTGACCCCTCGTTAGGGGGTCCCGGGCTCTTACCACCGGATCACTTGCCTTCCCCTCGAGTCTAGTCGAAGGAGGCGAAGTCCGACTGACTGGACTGCCGGTCTGGCTGAGCAATGATCATTGCATTAGGCCGCTCGGTTAGGTATAGGGATACTCATCCGTTCGGCGATATCGTGTCCGTGCCTCGTGTTCTCTTGGAATTCACTACCCATCACGTGCTCTACGCACAGTAAGGGGAGCTCATTAAATGCGACCAGTTTCCTGCTGACACGTGGCGGTCGTGCGTTTGTCAGCGTATGGCGGTGGCGTCACTTCCGATGGGGCAGCCGCCGTTTGAAATGGACGGCTAGATGACAACCTCGATATCGGCGACTTGGATCGGACGGCTGAAATCAATAGCGGCCGCCCTTATAAAGCTCCGACTTCCGCTTTCCGCCGCATTTCGGCCTCCTCTCCTCCCGACGTTTCGCTGCTTCTTTCTTCTCCAGCGATCTTGCGTTCCGGCTCTCCGACGACCCTACAATTTCTTCCGATCATCTCCCTTGCTTGTAAGACCCTTTTTTCTTGCTCCCAATGTTTTCTTCTTTCTGTTAATCATTTCCTTCAGTCGGTTTTTCTCCATTCCTTGCTTGAACCTTCCCTTTTGGTCCCGCATTCTTGTCTTTCGGCCATGACTAGCACCTCGCAGTCGACCGACGGCGCTCCGGATCTATGGTATACGACCATAGAGAGCCATTTTGACGAGAAGGACGCCCTGCGCCTCACTCGAACCTATGATCTGCCGATCGATCACCAAATAGTGTTAGCCACACCGGCCGATCGGCCTCATGAAGCGCCGTCCGGCACGGTTCTTTTCTTCCGAGACCAATTTCTGGCCGGACTGCGTTTTCCACCCCACAAATTTTTCTTACAAGTTTGCAATTATTTTCGCATTCCGCTCGGCGGTAGTTCCTTTAGGCTGCTGGGCGGAGTGATAGTTTTGTTCAATGAACGCCATCCCCTTAGACCCAAAAATTTTCCACTACTTTTTATCCCAAGCAAGCCGGGTGGGGCACCTTTGTTTTCCAATCTAGGATAGGCTTCGTCCTTTTGATAATATGCTGAGCTCCAACAAACATTGGAAGGAGCATTTTTCTATATCGTTTTCGAGCGACCGACTTTTCGTACCAAGTGGCGGGGCAGAATGCCAAGAACCGGCAATTTAGAGGCGACGCGGCTTACCTTCACGCACGGCTAGTTAGTCGGTATCATATTGACAAGCTGCTCCTTCCGGGAGTAATGCACATATTCGGCTTGTCTTCTACCCCAGCCGATCTGCCCTGCAGCATGAGTAAGTTCCCTTATCCTCTCGTTTATTTTGTTCTAACTGATTTATTTCTTGCTTCTGCAGCTGAAGTCATGTGGCGTGCTAAGGCGACCGAGAAGCTCAAATTGAAAGCCGCTCAGATCGAGGCGGTGAAGAACAAAGAGGTCGCCGAGCGGGGCCTTGGTCTAGCTGAACCGACCGGCGAAGCAAGTGAGGGGACTCAGGATGCCCCTGAAGCCTTAGCCGCTGCTACCTCTCACGACGAGGCAACGGGCGGCACTGAACCTTCTAACCAAGCTGAGGTAGAGGGCCGTTCGGCAGATGATGTTCCGCTAGTCACTCGGAAGCGCCGACGACCGGAATTTGCCTCTGCCTCAACTCCACTTGATGAGCCCCAGCCCGAGCGGGGCGCGGACGCTCCGGTGCTGTCCGGGACGGTTTCCCTCGAGAGTACTCCGACCCCACATGGCTCTCCGAGGGCCAGCTCGAGTGCCGTCCGTCCTCTAAGAACTCTGCCGTATCGAGCTTCTTCCTTCTGGTCACGGTGGGCCGTCCGGTGGGCCGACGCTTCTCGAGCGAGCCGAGCGGCGAATTTAATTAAAGCGTCGCGCCTTCCTTCGGAGGGTACATGGCTGCTGATCGGCCAATGGTCCCCGAGCGGCAGATCACCGATGGGCCCTCTTGCCCAAGCTTGGGTGGGCGCTCGGCGTCGAATAGCCAAGATGACTCCCGGCAGCTCGGCGACAACAATGGCCACCGGGGTATGCTCTGTTTCTTTGTTTGCGTATTTGAATTATGTTTTAACCTATCCACGTTTGCTAGCGAGCGGGTGGGCGGATCGCCATTAGCGATCGATTGGCGGAAGCGGAGGGCGAGTTGAAAAACAAAAGCTACGAAGTGCTGGGCGTCGGCGGCCGCTGGAGAAGGCGAAAAACTCTTGGATGCCGAGCGGAAAGGGCTTCGATCTAGCGAGCAAGGTCGTTCGGCGTGAGGTGATGATCAAGCAACGAGATAAGGAGATCAAGACGGCGACCACCCGGAAGCTCCAGGCCATCGATATGGACCGAATGAAGGTGGAGATCCGAGGGCTGAGCAACGCATCGAGGATCTGGATGCTCTGCTGGCTAGAAAGGAGAGCCGCTCGGCCGATCTCAAAGATTTGATGGAGACTTGAAGGATCTCGAGCCGCCAGCGACGCTGCCCACGCCGCGCTCAAAAGTCGGCTCTGACGAAGTGAGGAAGGCGTATCTCCGCTCGGAAGATTTCAAGAGAAGTTTACCGACAAGATATCCTCACTTTCGAAGAAGCAATCAAGGCGGTGGATTATCCAAGACCGAGGCCACTGCCGGCCGGTAGCCGTCCCGAGGACCTCGCGACGGTGATGGGCGCCGTCCAGACACTCTTTTTGACTTTGACGCGTGATAAGCGTTTTTATGAACTTTTTGTATTCCCGCGCCCAACTTATTTTGTAGTAACTTTTTTGGTTCACCCAGTGCATAATAGATAATCTTTTCTGTTCCTTCAACTTCTGTTTTGGCAAGAAATTTTTCTCTCGTCACGACTGTGAGTGTTCTTTAAAACTCTTCCGCTCGGCACCACGCTCTACCAGACAAGTCGATTGTCTTTAATGTCTTTTATCATGCGACTGAGCAGCCGCTCGGCGTTTACATGCTAATATCTTTAACTTCTACTGACCAACTTTTGCTTCGTGCCTTACCCCCAAAGGGGTTTTCCGTACATATTTGATAAGCGAGCCGCTCAGTCGTATGTTGGTTTTAACGACCAGGCTATCGTTGATCGTATCATGCGAATGGCTATTCGCTCGGACGTTTATAGACGCCGGCTCGTCTCTCGATATTTAACGTCGGAGCTCGACGGTCTTCCGCTCGGACGTTTATAGACGTCGGCTCATCTCTCGATATTTAACGTCGGAGCTCGACGGTCTTCCGCTCGGACGTTTATAGACGCCGGCTCGTCTCTCGATATTTAACGTCGGAGCTCGACGGCCTTTACGGCTAACTTTAACTGATTATATACGCCCTGCCGAGGGGCGAGGGGTCTTCGTTATCGAGCATGCGGCTCGTACAATATACCTCCGGCCGAACGGTACGGGACCTTCGATATTGAGCGTGCGGCTCGTTTAATATACCTCCGGCCTAACGGTCCGGGGCCTTCGATATTGAGCCTTTGGCTCGGATACAATTCCCCCTGCCGAACGGCGCGGGGTCTTCGTCATCGAGCGTTCGGCTTGGATACTATACGCCCGGCCGAACGGTGCAGGGTCTTCACCTTCGAGCATTTGGCTCGTATATTTATATGCCCCGGCCGAACGGCACATACACAAAAATGCTCAATGCGTTTTCATCTTTTTGCTTCCTGCATTACAAGGACATAGGCGACTAGCATATACACAAAAATGAATTACATTCATGCACCTTTCATCCAGCTCGATAAGGCTGGAGATGATTTGCACTCCACGGTCGATCTAGCTGCCGCCCGTCTTCATCCTCCAAATAATATGCGCCCGATCGGAGCTTTTCAATAACCTTGAAGGGGCCCGCCCACGGTGCCTCCAGTTTGCCGACGTCGCCGACCGGCTTGACTTTCTTCCAGACGAGATCGCCGACCTGGAATGATCTGGGGATTACGCGGCGGTTGTAGTTTTGCTTCATCCGCTACCGATACGCCATCAGCCGAACGGACGCCTTGGCTCGCTCTTCGGCGACTAAATCCAGCTCCATGTTCCTCCGCTCGGCGTTGCCATCATCATAGCTCTGGATCCGGACGGACTCAACACCGACCTCAACCGGAATGACCGCCTCGCCGCCATACACCAAATGGAACGGTGTGACGCCCGTCCCTTCCTTCGGAGTCGTTCGGATGGCCCATAAGACGCCCAACACTTCATCCGCCCAACTTCCTCCCAAATGGTCGAGCCGAGCGCGCAGAATACGAAGAATTTCCCGATTGGCTACTTCGGCTTGACCGTTACTTTGGGGATAAGCCACGGACGTGAAGTGTTGCTCGATGCCGTAGCTTTTACACCAATCCTCTAGCACCTTCCCTGTGAATTGCCGCCCATTGTCGGAAACCAATCAGCGAGGGATGCCGAACCGACAGATGATGTGTTGCCAGATGAATTTTTTGACCATCTGTTCGGTGATCTTTGCCAGCGGCTCAGCCTCCACCCACTTGGAAAAATAATCGACCGCCACCGGTAAAAATTTCCTCTGTCCGGTCGCCATCGGAAATGGACCGACAATATCCATTCCCCATTGATCGAACGGACATGAAACGGTTGATGCCTTCATTTCCTCGGCCGGTCGGTGGTTGAAGTTATGGTACTTTTGGCATGAAAGACACGTCGACACTCTCCGAGCGGCATCTGCTTGTAAAGTCGGCCAGAAGTATCCAGCTAGCAGGATCTTCTTAGCTAGTGCTCGTCCGCCCGGATGTCCTCCGCACGATCCTTGATGTACTTCTTGGAGGATGTAAGCCGAGTCCTCCGAGCTCACGCATTTCAACAACGGACGTGAGAAAGCCTTTTTATAAAGCTGATCGCCGATTCTCCTCCTTAGCATTTGGGCTTCATACTCATTGGATGGTGTGGCGCCGCGGAGGAACTCTATGATGGGCGTCCGATCGCTTGGAAATGTGAGGCCTTCCATCCGGTCGACGTCGCCACCAGTGTGCTTTTTCAATTGGCTGCTGAATGGCGATTGGCGTTATTGAGCTCGCGAGTTTGGCTAACTCATCGCTTGATTTTCCGCTCTGGGTATCTTACGGACAATAACTTCTCTAAAATCTGCTTTGAGCTTCTGAAGGCCCAGGCCGGCTATCAATGCCTTATGTTACCTTCATTGTTGGTGGCTTTATAATTAATCTAATGGAGAAGTGCGTCTTTTCTTCTTTGAAAAAGCAGTATTCCGATCCGGCCTTGCCGAGTCGGCGACCCATCCACATATATCTTCCATGTTGTCTCCGGCTCGACCTTCTATACCTCGATGATGAAATCGGCTAAGGCCTGCGCTTTGATTGCCAGTTGGGGTTGATATTATATGTCAAATTTGCTTAGTTCGGTCGTCGATTTGATAGCCTTCCTGATGCTTCGGGATTTAGTAGAACTCGTTCCAAGGCGCTATTGGTTAGTACAATGATGGTGTGTGCTAGGAAATATGAATGGAGCCTTCGAGCGGCGAGACGATGAGCTAGCTTTTCGAGACCAGTGTAGCGAGATTCTGCATCTTTAAAAATGTGGCTCAAAAAGTATACATGCTGCTGCTCTTGGACGTTCTGCCTAACTAGAGTCGATCCAACGACATGTTCGTTGGATGATAGATAAATCTGAAGTGGCTCACCAATAATTGGCTTGGCTAATACAGGTAAGGAGTTTAGATATTGCTTCAGCTCTTCCAATGCTCGATCACACTCGGCTTCCCATTGAAATTTTGTAGCTCGACAAAGCACTTTGAAGAACGGCAGGCTCCAGTCGGACGACTTGGATATGAATTTGGATAGCGTCATGATCTGACCGGTCAGCTGTTGAGCTTCCTTGTATTTTCTTGGGCGGCATATCTCGCAAGGATTTGCTTGATGCCGATCGGTCACTATGTACCCAGCGCCCTCTTTGCTCGAACAGGCACTTCAGGGGATTAAGCTTGACTCCGTATTTGCGTAGCGTTCGGAAGGTTTCTTCCAGGTCCTTGAAGAGCTCGGCCGCTCGGACGGACTTAATGAGAATGTCGTCCACATAAATTTCTAGATTACGTCCGATCTGCTCTCTGAATACTTTATTCATCAACGATATGTGGCCCCGCATCTTGATCGAGCGGCATCGCATTATAGCAATAAGTGTCAGCGGCCGTCGCTGACTTTTCTTGATCCTCACGGGTGGCGGCATGGTGATAGCCAGTAGGCGTCAGCATCTGATTAATTGTAGTAGAGTCCACGGTGATCTATCAGGAGAGGATAAAAATCTTCGCGAGCTTTGTTGAGATCCGAAAATCTGCACACTCTCCACTTGTTGCACGGCAGGAGACTAATACTCGTTAGTGAACCATTCGGGGACCTCGCGTATATGGCAGGCCTCAAGTTTTCCACCTCCTCGGATGATGGAATTGAAGTCCCTTTTCTTTGCTTCACCGTCGTCCGGTCGGACATGTAACTCGCGCTTATGCTAGCGAAATTCGAGGCGGCTCGTCGTCGCCCGACGAAAGACATCGTGATTTCTTGAGGCGTTGGGTCGACTCCTCTTTAGCTTCTCCTCCGGATCGGATGATAAAAGTCGTGGCCTCCGGTCGGGTTGGGTGAATCTACACTTCCTCTTTCTCTTCGTAAATTAAAGAGGATGGCTTTTCGTGATGGCGTTTACCTCGATCGGGCGTCTTAGGATTGGCTTCTGCTCGGACCGTCTCGATGTAACATCGCCGACTAGTTGATCTCCCGTGCTTCTCCACTTTGTCCTCCGGGGAACTTGATCTTCGATGGAAGGTTGAGGCGACCGCTCGGAATTCGTGGCGCCGGTCGTCCCAGAATAACGTTGTAGGGCGAGGAGAGTCGACCACCACAAAGTTTGTTGTCCTTGTCCTCTGGCGGCTCTTCTCCCGAGGTAGCCAGTAGGATCTGTCCGGTTGAACCGTTGCAGTAAACCGTAGGCGGAGTTGTCGTGGGTATGACTCGGCTCGATCGATTTGCGGTGATCGAGCGCCTTCTTGAATAAGATGTTGGTTGGCTCACATGTTAACAAATACGTGATGGTGTGTAATTGGCTATTACGCTTTGATGGCGAGCATCGTGGGGTACTTGACTCCTTCCAAGTCCCAGCGGCGATTTCCGGTCCGTTCGCGTTCTTGGCTGCATGGCGTAATTTGGAGATCGCTTGCCTTTCTAGCTCGATTAGGTCTCCTCCGGTCGGCAAGCAATAACGTTGATCTCGCCTCGGGAAGTATTGCTTCTATTTTCCTCTTCCCGAGCGGACGGTCAGGACCGTTCTCTGGACGCTCGGCGATTCTCCTGCCTTGGAGAACGATGCCTATCGGGAGCCTGTTGTTGTGGCCTATCGGTTCTTGTCCGCTCGGCGTCATGAGTTCTCTGCCGCCTGTCGACTGAGGGAGACCGTCGTCCCGGGATGAACCACGAAGGAAAACTTGACAATCCCTTGTGTTGTGCGTGTCCGTCCGATGGAAGGGCGGAACATCGGGGTCCATTCTTCTTTGGCTTTGGTAGGCGGCTACCTCTTGCACGTGGGACCTGGCATGGGGGGATCGGATTGCTTCGGCCCTTGGTCCTCTGGGCGGCTGATGAGTGGCGTGTTGTTTCCGCTCGGCTGGAGGAGCCCGCTCGATTGGAGTTTCTTTTTTCCTAGCCGCTCGTGCCTCTTCCACGTTGATGTATTCGTTCGCCCGGTGTAGCATGTGATCATAATCTCGGGGCGGCTTTCGGATGAGCGATCGGAAGAAATCCCGTCCACGGGCCTTGTGTGAAGGCATTCATCATGGTTTCCGAGGTGGCCGTTGGAATGTCCATCGCCACTTGGTTGAACCGCTGGATGTAAGCTCGAAGCGATTCACGGGCTTCTTGCTTGATGGCGAACAGGCTCACGCTCGTTTTCTGGTAGCGTCGACTGCTCGCAAAATAGTGGAGGAAGGCCGTTCGGAAATCTTTGAAGCTCGTGATGGATCCGTCCGGCAATCTCCGGAACCACCGTTGAGCCGATCCCGAGAGAGTGGTAAGAAAAACTCGACATTTTACTCCATCCGTGTATTGATGGAGAGTAGCTGTGTTATCGAACTTACCCAGATGATCATCTGGGTCGGTTGTCCCATTGTACTCGCCGATCGTCGGAGGCACGTAGTGCTTTGGCAGAGGGTCTCGTAGAATAGCCTCTGAAAATTGGCGATTGATCCGCTCGGGCGATGCGTCCGCTCGGGGGGCTTTCCCCTTTCTATCATCTCGTCTAGGCATTTCGTCCGAAGAAGATCCCCTATCTCTGTGAGCTGGTACGGCTTCAGGGGTGCGGAATAGGGCTCGATGAAATGCAACGGTGGCTGGTGGCGCTTCCGCTCGACCACCAAACGCTGATGTTGCTTGCTGCTCCGGCCGCTCGGCTGTGGCTTTCTGTTTTTGCTCCACGAGCTTGGCGGCCCTTATCTCGATCAGAGCGTCGAGTTCCTCGTTCGAAAGCGTCACCATGTGTTGTCGTCCAGCCTCGTCCATTGTTTCCGATCGGATGCAGGAGCGTTCCCACAGACGGCGCCAAATTGATCCTGTCCGAATCGCCGAACCAAAGGACGTTGGGCACGTGGCGCTTTCCTAGTCAATGGCGCAGGCCTCCGAAGCTCTGGCGATCCTGCACAGAAGTCGGGCCGGGAAGGAGTTTCCGGCGGCGACCCTCCGACGCTCAAGTCAGGCAAAGCTCAATAGAGAGAAAGGGGCTCCAAAACTCGTAGTGTGCGTACCTCCGGCAAAGTAAGAGGCTCTTTATATAGAGCGGTGAAAGAACTAATGCACGTCCACCGAGGTGCATACATGTCTGCAGCCCATACCCCGGTATGCACCTGTCAGAGAGCTTACCTGACGCCATACTGCAACAGTTCCATTGCGCCTTCGATGGGACAACAGGACACCCCGTTGTCAGACTAGGAGTATGGCCTAGCCATATGACTTGACGGCTGTCAGAAGATGTTCCCCCTTCTTTACTGCTCATAATCCGGGGCGGCCGACCGGCTGGACAGGGAGTCCGTCCTCGCGTCCGGCCTGCCGTTGACATTGGTGTGCTGGGGAAATTTCCAGTAGGCGCTATGTAGACTGTTAGCAGTGTCATTTTCTCCTGGTTCTTCCGCTCGGCTCTTAACTACTGTTTCGACAGAGCGTCGGAACCCCGACCCGGTCAGGGCGCCTTTTACTACCGAATGTCCCTTGGTCGGTCGATCGGTCTTATCCATTTCTTCCAAGTCCGGTCGGCTCACCCTTCTCCGGCGGGCTACTTGGCCATTTGACCTCCATGTGGCGTTGACCCCTCGTTAGGGGGTCCCGGGCTCTTACCACAAGATCAGTTAGTATAAAAAGAAACTACCTCAAATGGTCCTGCTCAATACACTCAGAGTGTACTAGTATAATTTTATAGTCAAGATAAACTAATACCAAATTACACTACGACTATTCCAATGGTTTGTTCATTTCCATCTTAGTCGTGAGCTACTTTTTATAACTTATAAGGAACTGATAACATGATCTTTTGTGTGTGACACCACACACTATGTTATCTACAATATAAATTAATTGAACAACTACACTTAGCATATAAATGTAGACATTTGACCAATGTGATTCTTTATTTCAAAATAAATGTTTACAAAAAGCTAGGCTTTTAGTATACACTCTAACAGCTCGAACCGCAAGGGTGTTGGCACCCTGCTCCGGGTGAAGCCTCCCCGAATGCTCGGACTTCATTTTCTACCAACTTCTTTTTATACAAAACAAGGTTAGTCCAGGCAAATAATATTTAAAGAATGACACATTTTGACAGCGTTCGGACTGTCCGATCCTGATTTTGAGTTTCATTGAAATTCTAGGTCGAACCGACGCCTACTGTTCCCTCTTCGGGAAATACATCCTCACCACTCCTCTCATAAGAAATTACCTTTTGCTAGACCGGTCCTCCAGACCAACTGGACTTTTGCTTATTATCCGTGACTTCAGGACTTCATGCTGAATGTCCGATCCACGACTCGTCCAGACTTCCACCTGGTGTCCGTAACCTTAGGATTTTTACCTAGAGTTCTTGACTCTAGGATTTCGCCCAGAGTCCTCGACCCGCCAAGACTTTGCTCAGTTCCTTGGACCACGACTTAGTTGCCTAAGCACAGCTAAGACTTTCCACCTGTCAAACCGTACTTAGGATTTTCCTACATACTTAGTTCAACTTGTTAGACAACAAGATAACTTAACATTGAACCCCTTTGTCATTATCAAAACACAGGTTCGATCGTCTGGTGCTCCCTGTACCAACAGTCGTGTTCTGTAAATATCACGAATGTGGACTATGGTATTCAATGAAATAAGAGTGGACGAACCCCTTTTTGCAGCAAACCCTTCTTCTCTATCCTTGTAGAGATATTTGGGGGCTCCTAAATGTGATTCTCTGTCCTTGTGGATCGATTTGGGGCTCCAATATGGGTTTTATGAGGCCCCCTCCTTAAGGTCCTTGAAGTTGGTCCAAGTATTAGCTATGGGGAATTCCCGTTAGTCATTCCCAAGTTGGTCCAAGTATTAGCTATAGGAACCCTTCGATCTTTTCCCTAATTGATAAAAGTATCAGCTTTGGAGAATTCCCTTTGGTCATTCTCAAGTTGGTAAAAGGAGTAGTTATGGGGAAATCCTTCAGTCATTTCCTGAGTTGGTCCAAGTATGAGCTACTAAGAAATCTCCCTTCAGTCATTTCCTTGTACATAAAAATTATTCCGAAAAAGATAAATTTGCACGTGTTGTGAAATTTTCTCCAATTTGTTTTTCCTAAGGAGAAAAGAATCTAAAAATGAAGAAAAATAAAAGGATTGTATTGTAAAAACTATTTTCTTAAAAAAAAATCCTTACAGAATTCATATTCACATATAGCTTACTTTCTTTTTGAGATAAATTTGTAATTGGACAAAAAAAAAATACAACAACGTCACCTAACGACCTAAGTCTATCAGCTTACTATTCCACAAAGTAGATAAATAGCTGCAGTACTTTATTGACAAGGCATAAGGAGTCTAGATAGGTACCCATTTCGACAAACATCACCTCTATAAGTGAAAGATAGACTTGAGGTCACCACAACTAGCCAAAACCAAGATTAACTAGACATGATCGAGAACGAACTAAACAAAGGCCTTCGCCCACTGTAAATCACTAGACAACTTTTCTCACCCTTCTCAATGATTCTAGTAATCCTCCCATAGAACGAATAGTTTAGGATCCCAATGGATTAAGTCACTTGGACTCAATCTACCAATGATGTGCTCGTGTCTCACACAACATTGACACCAACACTGAGTTAGGGAGTAGGGACTGACACCTCTGTTGAGCATAGCTAATATTCTCACAAGATATGATGTTAAACACTTAGATCTATATGTTGGATACGAGCACCCATGTCAGAGTAACATAGCAAATTAGCAATGGAGAGACTATCTACAGATAATTTTTCATGTAACTACTCAAAACAAAGTCAAATCTGTCCATCCATGGTGCTTGTAGAGGTCAAGGGGAAACATGTCTGCAACCTAACGCCATAAGATAGAAAAGTAAGACTTACATGATACTTACACGGTAGCTGAACCTATAGAAGAGGTAGCAGCATGGGCCTTTCTCATGAGTACTTGAGGATTATAATTGACCTGTCAAATGGAAGATGATTAGAAACGAGTGCAAGTTCAATCTTAATTATAAGCATATTTCAAAATGGCTTTTTATTTAAGTACAATGAAATAGTTAAAGCCACATGGGCCAAGAAAATATATTCATTTCTTGATTTTCATACTGAGAACATTGAGGCTAAAATATATGTGAGACGGTTAAAAAGCTTAATTGTTTTCCAAAACACTAAAACATAGTCTCTTTTTTTCTGATCCTAGTAGTTTGAAAAAATCATGAAATTCTGCAAACAAAATAGAAAAAAAAACGTGAGTAAAATAAAAAACTACATTTATGCAGGCTCAAAATCAATACTGATCCAATGCATGCCAATTTACTCCCGTTTACTCAAAATATACTATCAATTTCACAATATCTGAATCCTCACCTCTTCATCCACTATTAGTTCTGAAACATTTGCCATCAGCTCCCTTGAAAATAGCGCAGGATCCACATTCTGGTCCGCCCAACTATCAATCATCAAAGCCCAACTATCAATCATCAAAACCACGAAAAAATAGAATACAAAATTACACTTAAGCACATAAATCTTCATCAAAGCTTTTAAGAACTAAATACAGTACCCCGAAACACCATCGGCAACTGCAAAAACTCCCCCATTGTGGTTGCTCACCAAGAAGGCATCCTCACCGCCCTTATCAACCTTTGAACCAACTCACAAAAGAAGAATCATTTCAAGAAAATACACGAATAAAATGATATCAAATGGAACGAAGGGGGAAAACTCACTTTTGCAGGGTGTGGGATTAGATGACTACCAAATGACAAAGACAACTCCGACCTACAATAAATAATTATTTTCAGGGAAAAAAAAGCTTGACCAGAAGCCCTAAAATTGCAAAAATTAGGAATCGGAACGAGAAGAATACTTGCGCGATTGAGGGAAGGAGCCAATGATGATTACCTAATTTGACGACGAGCGAAAGCAGAGAGGCGCCGTGACTGGCGAATGGAGGAAGGACGAAGAGGGGAAGGTGAAGGGAGGAGGCGGAGGGAGCGGAGGATGGAAAGCCTCCCCATCTGCCTCTTCTTGTTCGAGTGAGAAAACAGCGCCACGTTCGATATAGATTAGCGGAGTCGTGGAGGAGCTGCCACAGCACAGCAGTGAGATTTGATTGGGCCATTAATTTGGGCTCTCATGGGATTGGGCCGAAATTTCCATCGTCGGTTGTTCGTCGGCGTAGAGAGGGATCGGAGATGAGCGGAAGCGCGTTCAATGCCTTCAAGGCGCGGGTGCCAATCGCGTGGAGCCCTCGCCTGTACATAACGTTGGTGCGCAGCCTCCCTGGCACCCGCCGCCTCCACCGCCGCACCCTGGACGCCATGCGCCTCCGCCGCTGCCACCGAATCGTCATCCACCGCACAACCCCATCTCTCCTCGGCATGCTCAACCAGGTTCCATCCCTTTCTCTCCTTTTTGATCGCCTACTGGATTCTCGACTTTCTTCTCATTTGTATTCATTGCTGAATGGCCAGGTGAAGCGATTGGTCGCCGTGAAGACGGAGGAAATGTACAATGCCAGGAAGCAGCAGAAGGCGGAGCACAGGGCTCTGCGCCCGCCGATCTTCGTCAGTCAACGCTTTTCCTGCGGCTTCCTCTTCTGCGGCCGAGTCAGCTAATTAGCTGATCTTCTCAATGAATCTACTAGGCTAGCAAATTTTCGTTGTTTTCCTCTGCTCTCTCCTCTCCGGTTGGAATTGAATAATTGAGACTCCATGAGTTAAAAACTGTCTTTAACTAAGGTTACGGATACAAAGATTTGTTTATAACTTTAGAACTTCTCTAATAGATACTGATTAAGGATTAAACTGGAGATGCTTTCATATTATCCTCAAAAGTATGGTGTAGGGCTATAATAGCGGAGAAAACTACAGAGGCTAGACTCGATCTCAAGTCAAGCTCGAGCCTAATTTGAGAAAATAAATTAAAAACATGTGCAAGTGAGATTCGAATCTTGGACCTTAAATACATAAATGATATGTTTTAACCACAAACTCTTCCTATAATAATTTTAATTATTAAAATATTAAATTAATTATCTAGTCCAACGAGCCCTCGGGCCCATGTTAAATGAGCTCGAGCTCGACTCGAATGTTAAACGAGCCGACTCGAGTTTGACTTGAGCTTAGTCAAATTTAAGCTCGAGTCGAACTTTGACCGAGCTACTCGTAAGCGGTTCATGAGCAACTCAACTCATTTATACCCTTAGTATGATGGTGTTTGGTCCAGTCAGTTCATCTAAAGAAGAATGAACTTGTATCAAGTTTTTGTGGTCTTCATAATTTGTATAAAATTTAAGTGATAGTGCTACTTTGGCACGACCTGTTTGACAATCAAGAGGATTTTCATGAGAGACTTTGTTAGAGATCATTTTGACCCGTCATCAAAGGAGACAAGTTATGTAGTTCGGATTCTCTATCCCAAACATCGCACGTCCCCATGTCTCCTTGTTGATTTGACAGTCGTGACATCCTCGAAATGTGTGATATTCTCATAATATGTATTATATTTTTGAGATATGATCTAATTCATCCAATCAATTAAAGGACACGGGTGTTTGATATAGAGAATCCGAACTCCAAGCTATGACAATGATATTTGGAGTTCACTTGGGAAGTAGGCACCGGTACTTTGTTTTACTTTTTTAAAACTTCTCTCACAGTGTGGAATTCCATGTGTAACCAGTAATATTATAGTTTAGTCCTCCCTAAAGTTTTAGATTATAACAACATCTCTATTTAAAAATAAAACAAAATTTAATTGTCTCCTCAACTCATCATATACATGTCATATATCCTTAAAATAATTCTTTTATTCTTCATTTTTTTAATTGAGCCCCTAAATTTAACCTATTGTTAAAGATATCATATTTTCAAAGTATCTCTAAAATATTTTAAATTTTCATATCACCTTAAAATTTTAGTCAAATAACACTTTTTTAACCTTTGAAGTTTTTAAAATTTTATTTCACTATCTAAATTTCATTTTAAATCCCACAATTGTAAAAGTTCATCATTTTCCAAACAGTAGGTTAATATTGTAATTTAGTCCTCTAATTTTTTTATATTTTCACTTTCATTTTAAAATTTTACACCATTCTTGTAGTTATAGAATTTTTAATTTTCCCATATATATAATTTTTTGTATTTCATCCTTATATATTTTCACGTAAAATTAGACTTTGCATCTCATTAATAATTTAGTCATTATGTCAATAATAAATTATTTAACAATAACATTTACTCACTATGACAATAATAAATGATTTGTTAATAATCTAATTAATATAATTAATTTCATTAATAATCTGTTTATCTTTTTAGTATGGTTCTAGTTTGTTATATTTTATAGATATATTTGTATAATAATATAGTTTTTCTATTAATATGATAACTTCTACTATGAAAAATATTTTATATCAATTTTTTTTTACTTTTCGTCAAAAAAAAAAATGAGTATACAAACTGTGAGTTTATTTATTTTTCCAAACAAGATTTTATAATTTGCAATCTCTTTTATAACTTTTTTGTTGTTTTTTATCAAACAAAATTTAATTTTGATTGAAAATTTTTCTTCTCAAAATTTTTAGTTTCATTGAAAGAAATTATAAGAAATTCTGGATTCCTGGGCGAAGTTGTCATTTAGAGATTCAAAGCATTTGTGAGAAAATTTGAGCACTAAAAGCACATCTTCCAACAAGGGAAAATTCATAGGACAAACTCAGTCACTTCCTAGACTCACTACACCATTTAATGGCTGCTCATGTCACTTTCATGATAACAGGCAAAGGCAATCACACATAAGAAGCCTCATCCCACCTTGTAATAAGCATTTCCAATCCTTCTCCTTAGTTGCAAGTGCCTTCCCCTCCCCTTAGAACCTCTCTTTCTCTTCTTCCTTACCTCTTAAAACTTAAAAAACCTTTGCTCTGTCCTATCTCCTCCCATCTTGCTTCAATCTTCATCAATTACCAAAAGAAAATATGTACTACCCCCATTCCTTAACATATCACTCGTCACTATCCCTAGTAGTAGCCACATTTCATAGTTGGACACTTAATCTACTCCCTTCATGCTTATATCAAATACCAGCATTCCTAGTGGATAGTTGATACATCCCTATTGATGATGTGTCAAACCTTTATGAAATAACCTAGTCACTTTTGCCATACGTTGACTAAGATGTCAAAATAATAAAATGCTGGCTTCATCTTAAGCCAACTGAGTTTTGGTCCTATATTTCCATGGACAAAAAACACACTAATGGATATTGTGTTTTTATGTAATGAAGATTTATGTTTTTTTTTAATTTTCCCTTTCCTATTTTCATTTAAGGAACACAGGAAGATAACAAGTGTTTTAAAAGACAAGATGATTATGTTAGTCATTGTGTTTATCTATCTAGGATCTTACGACTTGCACATCTTCTGTGGAACTCTCCCTAAATGCAACATGTGTGCATGAGTCAGTTCATCATTGAAATTGAGTAGTTTATCAAAGTATGGACGTACAACAAAAATGGCTTCCCGTAACAAGCAAATTCATTTTTCGCAGCGCGCATTACACATTGTATAATTAAAAGTTGTTGAAAGTCTTAGATTATTCACAGCATGTGTTACATGTTGTAGATATTATTATCTGCAGCACACTGCAAAAAAATAATATCCGCAGCGTGCTTTGCGCGCTGCAGATATTATTGTTGGACAAACAATTTGTAGGAGATTTTGGAATTAGCATAATTTAAATATATTAAATTAAATTCACTTATCTATCAAGATGACCTAAGTAGATAATTTAGGCTGCTAGCAGGGGCTGGTTTCTACTAATTGCTGAGTGTAGACCGAGTTCCGAGTCCGAGCAGCAAAGTCCGAGCAGACTAAAGGGTCGGCCGAGCAAGCAGTAGATTGGTCGACCGGGCTGATAGGTTGAGCGAGCAGTTAGACCTAGCGGGCAGTTAGCCTTACAGTGGACGGCAGGGTGGCCTAAAGTAGAGAGGCCGAGCGATCCAAGTGAGCGATTGGGCGAGTAGATTGAGCGAGATATGGCTGAATGGGCAAAGCAGCCGAGTAAACAGAAGGTCGAACGGGTCGAGAGAGTGAACGGCCAGACGGGCGTGCAACCTACTGGACGAAAAGGTCGACCGAGTTGGAGGCCGAGCAGTCAAACGACCGAGCGAGTTAGCAGCCCGAGCGGATGAAGTGGCCCACCGGGCGATGCGGCCGAGGGGGAGAAGTGAACGTCTGGGTCGAGCGAGTGAACAAGCGGCTGAGCAAACTGGGCGAGCTAGTAGCCCAAGCGGATGAAGTGGTCGGCCGAGTGATGCGGTCGGGCAGGGCGAAGTGAACGTTCGGGCAAGAGACCTTTCAGGTGAGCGAGTATTCAGCCGAGCAGACAATGAGCAGTCGGGCAAGAGGACTTACAACCGAGCGAACCGAAGTCTACGACGAACGCAGTTTCCTTAAAACATATTCGCTCCACCTCCGACTATTCTTCGAGGTTTCCTTAGGTTGTCTGTTTCCTTTGATACAACGGTTAACCATGATTTCCACAAAACACTGGTGATCACGACGAACTGAATGGTACTCTACTGCTATTACAAGCACTCCGCCGAGCAAAAGTTGCCCGACAGAGGAGGAGGGGAACGAAGGTGGAGAGCTTCTGCTTGTGTGTGTGTTTGTTGCCTGTGACCATAGTCTCCTTATATATGAGTTCTAACCAATGACAATGTTAACGATCGATTAATGATTACACACTTAAATAATCAACAAAAGATATATGTGGCAAACATTGGTTGTTCCACTTGGACAAATTTTATCCTAATCGGTCCCGCCAAGCAAAAGTTGCATGACACAGGAGGGGGGGGAGAGAGAGAGAGAACGAAGGTAGAGAGCTTCTGCTTATGTGTGTGTTTGTTGCCTGTGATTGTAGCCTGCTTATATAGGAACTCTAATCAATATCAATGTTAATAATCGATTAATGATTACACACTTAAATAAGCAACAAAAGATAATGATTACACACTTAAATAAGCAACAAAAGAATTAATGATTACACACTTAAATAAGCAACAAAAGATATGTGTGGCAAAACATTGGTTGTTCCACTTGAATAAATTTTGTCTCGACCAGTCTGGTATTCGACGTGCACAAGTCATGCCTGTACACAAGTCAACATGGTTTAGTGCAATATATGCCCTAGATTTGCACCCTCCTTCCCATACATTTATTCACATCATCAATACATGTGTATTAATATAAACCAATCAACATGCTATGAAACTCCTAATGTGGGACTAAAGTCTCATTTACAATGAAGCTTCTATCCTCTTTCACCTCTTCTCCATTCACACATATCTAACAATTATTTTCTGCAGCGTGTTATAAAATGTGTTTTCTACCGCATGCAAATGTATACTATTAATATTCTAATCCGCAACGTGAAAGGTGAAAGGTACGCTATTGATGTTCTTATCTATATTTTTAAAAAAATCAATTTCATTGACAAAAATAATAAATCAAAATTTTATAATAAGTTAGTGCAAATCTAGCCCACGAAAAATTAATAAAAGTTATTATTTATCATTATACTAAAACAAGGTCTGAAAATAAAAATAACATACGAAATTTCTAGCAAACTAGCTTCCTCTTCTGCGGCAGAGTCAGCTAATTAGCTATTCCTCTCATGGCTTGACAATGGATCTACTAGGTTAGTAAATGTATGATGTTTTCCTCTTCGCTGTCCTCTCCTGTTGGAATTGAATAATTGAGATTCCATTGTTGAACTTATTGTTTGGATGCCAACATTCTGGATGTAGCTATTGGTTGTGATTTTTTTTTTTCAATTAATTCAATTAAGAACTTACGGATCAGTGTAAGGTGATCTGGAAATCAAAAAGAACTGGAAAATCTTAAACTAGCGATTGTTCACCAAAACGAATAAAAAATTTCATTTTTCAAAATTTCAAGTTAAAAACTATAATTGTCTTTAACTAAGGTTACAGATACAAAGATTTGTTATAACTTTTAGAACTTCTCTGATACTGTTTAAGGATTAAACTGAGATGCTAATGGTTTATGATCCTGTCCGAATGTTGAATCAATGGGCGCTAGGCACGTGGCGCTCTCCGGGTCGCCGATGTAGATCTCCGGCTAGTCTCACGAAGCTCCGGCGAACCTGCACAGAAGTCGGGCCGGGAAGGGGTTCCCGGCGGCGACCCTCCGACGCTCAAGTCAAGCAAGCAGACAGTGAAAAAAGTGGCTCTAAAGGTCTTGAACGCGTACCTCCGGCGAAGTATGAGGCTCTTTATATAGAGCGGTGAAAGAGCTCCTGTACGTCCACCGAGGCGCCTACGTGTCCGCAGCCCATACCTCGGTATGTGTCTGTCAGAAAGCTTACCTGACGCCATACTGCTACAGTCCAAGCACGTCTTCGATGTGACAAGAGAACACTTAACTGTCAGACTAAGAGTATGGCCTAGCCCTGGGACTTGACAGTTGTCAGAAGATGTCCTTGTCCTTCCCTACCCCACAGGCCGGTACGTCCGTCCGGACGGGGAGTGACGTCCGGACGGCCCTCATTTTATGCGCCAGTCGGACGGAATTCCCCTCTCGCCGGCCTGCCATATGCATCGATATGCTGGGGATATTTCCGGTAGGGTACTATGCAGGGCCTGTTAACAGTATGTTACCTTCTCTTAGGGCTTCCGCTCGGCTCCCTGCTACTGTTCCATTGTGCGTCGGAACTACGACTTCAGTGGGGGCACCTATTGTCCTCGGCTATTCACCGGTCGGTCTACCGGGGCCGGTCGGGAGGTCGGCCCCTCCCTCTCCGGTCGGCCACTTGGCCTTTTGACTCCAGCGCGGCATTGACCCCTCCGAATGGGGGTCCCCTGTTCTAACCGCCGGATCACTTGCCTCCCCCTCAAGTCTAGTCGAAGGAGGCGAAGTCCGACTGACTGGACTGCCGATCTGACTGAGTAACGACCGCCACATCAGTCCGCTCGGCCAGGCTTAGGAATGCTCCTCCGTTCGGCGATATCTTGTCCGTGCCTTGTATTCTCTTGGAATCCATGCTCAATTCTCTCCCCTACTGCCCCTCACGTGTGCTGCGCACGGTAAGGGGCGCTCATTAAATGCAACCAGTATCCTGCTGACACGTGGCGATCGT
The DNA here is from genome assembly GCF_018446385.1 of Zingiber officinale. Lineage (NCBI taxonomy): Eukaryota > Viridiplantae > Streptophyta > Magnoliopsida > Zingiberales > Zingiberaceae > Zingiber > Zingiber officinale. The sequence goes on from NC_055996.1 coordinate 127,223,187, forward strand.
GCGTTTGTCAGCGTATGGCGGTGGCGTCACTTCCGATGGGACAACCGCCGTTTGAAATGGACAGCTGGATGATGGCCTCGTTTTTTACGACCTGGATCGGACGGTGGAGGTTGCTCCCAGGCGGCAATATAAAGCCCCCGACTCATTTTCCGCCGCACTGTTGCTTCATCCTCCTTCGTCTTCACGCTTCTCTTTCTGTTCCGGCGATCCTTATTCACCGCCTGTTTGGTGCGCTCGCCATCTTCTTCCTTTCCTCGATCTTCCTCGTACCCGTAAGCCTTCTTTTCCAGCTACTCGCCTCCTATATTGCTTCCTTTTGCATTCTATCAGCATTTTCTTTTAGTTTTTCTGTCGATTATCGCTTCTATTTCGACCATGGCGAGTACTTCTACGCCTACCGTCGGCGCTCCTGGTCTCTGGTATACGACTATGGAGAGCCGATTCGATGAAGAAGACGCCTTGCGTCTCATTCGGACGTATGAAATTCCGGCCGACCACGAAATAGTTGTAGCCACTCCTTCCGATCGGCCCAATGATCCGCCGCCCGGCACCATTTGCTTCTTCCGTGATCAATTTTTGGCCGGGCTGCGCTTTCCTCCACATCCGCTCATCATCAAAATATGCAACCACTTTCGCCTCCCGCTCGGCCAATTAGTGCCGAACTCGATTAGGTTGCTGAGCGGGGTGATAGTCCTTTTCAAGTTGAACGATATCCCCTTGGACCCCCAAATCTTCCACTATTTCTTCTACCCAAAACAATCCGAGTGGGGAACCTTCATATTTCAATCTAGGTCGGGTTTCGTCCTATTTACCAACATGCTGAGCTCCAATAAACATTGGAAGGAGCATTTCTTTTTTATGCATCTCCCCGAGCGGCCGGCCTTCCGAACGAAGTGGCAGACGGCGGTGCCAAATCAACCGGGTCTTGGCAAATTCAAGAGACATCCGGCGTATCTTCATGTGGCCAACCAGCTGGTCGGCCAATGATACGACATCGACAAGTTGCTCCTTCCTGGAGTAATGTACATATTTGGCTTGTCTCCCATCCAAGCCGATCTGCCTTGTAGCATGAGTAAGCGATTCTTATCCCCCTTTTTCTTTTGTGCTAACTGATTTATTGTTTGTTTCTGCAGCTGAAGTTATGTGGCGCGCTAAGGCAACCGAAAAGCTCAAGTTGAAAGCCGCCAATATTGAGGCGGTAAAGGACAAAGAGGTAGCCGAACGGGGTTTGGTTCCGACCGGCTCTGCAACTGAAGGGAGCGAGGGAACTCAAGTTGCTCCCGAGGCATCGGCTGCCCGGACCTTCACTGACGAGGCCGCGGTCAATATCACATCCGCCCAGGGCGAGGAGGAAGGCCGATCGGCTGACGAGACACCTTTGGTGACTCGAAAGCGCCGTCGACTAGAGCAAGCTGCTCAACAACCTTCACAAAGGGAGCAGCTTTCCGAGCAGAGCGCTGATGCTCCTGCGGTTTTTGAGGCGATCTCCTCGGAGCACACTCCAACTCAACTCGACTTGCCGCCGACCATCGCTGAGGCTCAACCTCCCACCTCTCGGACTTTACGTCGCCTTAGGCGACTGGGCGACCGCCCGGATCCGATCGGCGAGTCTTCTGGCCAAGCTGCTGCATCCCAAGATGATTCGAGCGGCCCGAGGTTGATTAAAACTGTCCTAAGATTTCCCTCGGAGGAATACCTACTGGCGGCCGATCGGCCATCGGTTTCCGAACAGCAGATCACCCTCACTGGTCCGCTTGCCAAAGTTTGGGAGGACGCGCGCGTACGTGTCGCGCTTATGTCCCCCAGTCAGCTAGGGGACAGTAACCTGCAGCAGGCGACCGGGGTATGCCTTTCTGCTTTACTGATATTTTTTGTTTTAGCTTTTAGCTTAACTGCCTTCGTTCGCAGAGTTGGGTAGAGCAGATTGCGGTCAGCAATCGACTGGCTGAGCTGGAGGAAGAAATGAAAAAACTCAAACTTTCGGAGGCTAACCAAGGGCAATCCACGGCTGCTCTGGAGAAAAGCAAAAAGCTTTTGGAAGCCGAACGGAAACGAGCTTCCGATCTGGCGAGCGAGGTCGCTCGGCTTGAAGCTGTGGTCAAAAAACGAGATAAAGAGATCCAGACGGCGACCACTCGGAAGCGCAAGGCTATCGACGACATGGACCGAATGAAGGTGGAGATCAGAGGGTTAGAGCAACGCATCAAGGATCTGGATGCCCTTCTAGCCACCGAGAAGCAGGGCCACTCGGCCGATCTGCTCAAATTTGAAGAGGATTTAAAGGATCTCCAGGCTGCCAACGATGCTTCCCAAGCCGCGCTCAAAGAGTATCAAGATGGGGAGTCGGCTCGTTCTGACGAAGTGAGGAAGGCGTTTGTCCGCTCAGACGACTTTGGAGAGAAATTTACCGACAAGATTTCCCTCACTTTCGAAGAAGCGATCAAGGCGGCGGTAGATTACTTGAAGACCAAAGGCCATCTTCCCGCCGAGCTGACCATCCCCCCAGAGGATCTGTCTACCGTGATGGGCGCCATTCCTGATGCTCCTCTTTTTGACTTCGACGCGTGAGGAGTGTTTTTTATCAACTTTTTTGTATCCTCGCCGTTCGGCGAAACTTATTTTTGCTGTAACTTTTGTCCGCCTAATGTTTGGCGTAAATAGATTATCTTTTTGTTCTTGCAATTTTTGTCCTGGAAAATTTTTTTTCTTTCGTCATGTTTGAAGTGTTCTTTAAAGCTCCTCCGCTCGGCTCCATACTTTAACATGGATTCAAGCCAATTGTCTTCAAAAAACGTCTTTCATCATGCGACTGCGTAGCCGCTCGGCGCGCGAATGTCACTCGTTCATGTGCTCGCATCTTTAATTCTTATTAGCCATCCTTTGCTTTGCACCTTTCTTCGAAGGGATTTATTTTTGCTAAGCGAGCCACTCGCCCGTTCGTGGGCCTTAAAGAACGAGCTCTGTCGTCGATCGGCTTCTTACCGCCGGAATATATTACGTGGATGGCTATCCGCTCGGACGTTTATAGACGCTGATTCGTCTCTCGATTTTTAACGTCGGAGCTCGACGGTCTTCCACTCGGACGTTTATAGACGCCGGCTCGTCTCTCGATATTTAACGTCGGAGCTCGACGGCCTTCCGCTCGGACGTTTATAGACGCCGATTCGTCTCTCGATTTTTAACGTCGGAGCTCGACGGTCTTCCGCTCGGACGTTTATAGACGCCGGCTCGTCTCTCGATATTTAACGTCGGAGCTCGACGGCCTTCCGCTCGGACGTTTATAGACGCCGGCTCGTCTCTCGATATTTAACGTCGGAGCTCGACGGCCTTCCACTCGGGATATTTAACGTCGGAGCTCGACGGCCTTTCGCTCGGACGTTTATAGACGCTGGCTCGTCTCTCGATATTTAACGTCGGAGCTCGACGACCTTTTTAAGGCTAACTTCAATACAACTGCTCGGCAAACCCATTGGTCATCCTTTGAATTAATTTTGCTTCCTGCATTACAAGAACATGGGCGACCACAATATATGCAAAAATGAGTTACATTAATGCACCTTTTACCCAGCCCGGTAAGGCTGGAGATGATTCGCACTCCACGGCCGGTCCAGCTGGCGCCCATCTCCATCCTCCAGATAATAGGCGCCCGAGCGGAGCTTTCAATAACCTTGAAGGGGCCCGCCCACGGTGCCTCCAGCTTGCCAACGTCGCCGACCAGCTTGATTTTCTTCCAGACAAGATCGCCGACCTGGAATGATCTGGGGATTACGCGGCGATTGTAGTTTTGCTTCATCCGTTGCCGGTACGCCATCAGCCGAACGGACGCCTTGGCTCTTTCTTCTTCGACCAAATCCAGCTCCATGTTCCTCCGCTCGGCGTTGTCCTTATCGTAATTTTGGATCCGAGCGAACTCGACGCCGACTTCAACAGGAATGACCGCTTCGCCGCCATACACCAGGTGGAAAGGCGTGACGCCCGTCCCTTCCTTTGGAGTCGTTCGGATGGCCCATAAGACGCCCGGCACTTCATCCACCCAACTTCCTCCCAAATGGTCGAGCCGAGCACGCAAAATATGAAAATCTCCCGATTAGCTACTTCAGCTTGACCATTGCTTTGAGGGTATGCTACGGACGTGAAGTGTTGCTCGATGCCATAGCTTTGGCACCAATCTTCGAGCAACTTTCATGTGAACTGCCGCCCATTATCGGAGATAAGTCGACGGGGGATGCCGAACCGACAGATGATGTTCTGCCAAATAAATTTCTTGACCATCTGCTCGGTGATCTTGGCTAGCGGCTCGGCCTCCACCCACTTGGAAAAATAATCAACCGCCACTAACAGAAATTTCCGCTGCCCGGTCGCCATTGGAAATTGACCAACAATATCCATTCCCCATTGATCGAACGGACACGAAACTGTTGATGCCTTCATTTCCTCTGCCGGTCGGTGAGAGACATTGTGATACTTTTGGCAAGATACGCACGTCGACACGGTCCGCGCGGCGTCTGCTTGTAAGGTTGGCCAAAAGTACCCAGCTAATAAGATCTTCTTAGCCAGCGAACGTCCGCCCGGATGCCCTCCGCATGATCCTTGATGTACTTCTTGGAGGATGTAAGCCGAGTCCTCCGAACTCACGCATTTCAACAGCGGGCGTGAGAAAGCCTTCTTGTAAAGCTGATCGTCGATGAATGTGAACCGACCGGCTCTCCTCCTTAATAGCTGGGCTTCGCGACGGTGCGGTTCCCGAGCGCAGAAACTCTGTGATGGGTGTTCTCCAGTCGCTCGGCAACGTGAGGCCTTCCATCCGGTCGACATGCGCCACCAAGGATAATTGTTCAATTGGCTGCTGGATGCCGATCGGCGTTATTGAGCTCGCAGTTTAGCTAACTCATCGGCCGCTTGATTCTCGGCTCGGGGTATCTTTTGGATAATTACCTCTCTGAAGTCGACCTTGAGTTTTTCGAAGGCCTCGGCATAAAGTTTGAGCCGAGCGTTGTTAATCTCGAAGGTGCCTGTGAGCTGCTGAGCGACCAATTGAGAGTCTGAATGCAGCATTACCCGACCGTCACCTACATGTCGTGCGGCCTGTAAGCCGGCTATAAGGGCCTCATACTCTGCCTCATTATTTGTAGCTCTATAATCAAGCCGGACAGATAGATGCATCTTCTCTTCTTGGGGAGACAGCAATAATACACCAATACCGCTCCCGAGCCGAGTGGATGATCCATCCACAAATATCTTCCACATGGCTTCGGGCTCCGGCCTTTGTACTTCGGTAACGAAATCCCCCAAGGACTGCGCTTTTATCGCCGAGCGGGGCTGGTATTGGATGTCAAATTCACTTAACTCCGTCGTCCATTTGATGAGCCGCCCGGATGCTTCTGGATTCAGTAACACACGCCCGAGCGGGCTATTGGTTTTGACAACGATGGTATGCGCCAGGAAGTATGGGTAAAGGCGTCGAGCGGCGAGGACCAGAGCAAAAGCCATCTTTTCGAGCCCAGTGTAGCGAGATTCAGCATCTTTTAAAATATGACTAAGGAAATACACAGGCTCCTCTCCGCTCGCCCTCACTAGTGCTGAGCTGATTGCCCGCTCGGTCGAAGATAGGTAGATACAAAGTGGCTCACCCGCAGCCGGCTTGGCTAATACCGGGAGGGAATTCAGATATGCCTTCAAATCCTCGAACGCCCGGTCGCATTCTTCGTCCCAGTGAAATTTAGTAGCCTTGCACAAGATTTTGAAGAAAGGAAGGCTTCGGTCGGCAGTTTTGGATATGAATCTGGACAAAGCAGTTATCCGACCGGTCAGACGCTGCACTTCCCTCAGATTTCTTGGGGGCGGCATGTCTTGTAGGGCTTTTACTTTACTGGGATTTGCTTCAATACCCCGCTCGGTCACTATGTACCCCAAGAAACGCCCTCCTTTTGCCCCGAACAGGCACTTCTGGGGATTTAGCTTGACTCCATATCTGCGTAGTGTTCGGAAGGTTTCTTCCATGTCCTTGAAGAGATCGGCCGCTTGGACGGACTTGATGAGAATGTCATCCACGTACACTTCCAGATTTCGCCCGATCTGCTCTCTGAATACTTTGTTCATCAAGCGCTGATATGTGGCCCCCGCATTCTTCAGTCCGAACGGCATCACATTATAGCAATAGGTGCCGTCGGCCGTCACGAAGCTGACTTTTTCTTGATCTTCACGGGCGAGCGGCACTTGATGATAGCCTTGGTAAGCATCGAGCATACATATTAATTCGCAGCCAGCCGTAGAGTCCACCAGCTGATCTATTCGGGGCAGGGGATAAAAGTCTTTCGGGCAAGCTTTGTTGAGATCCCGAAAATCGATGCACACTCTCCACTTGTTGCCGGGCTTGGAAACTAGCACCACATTCACCAGCCAGCTCGGGAATTGGACCTCGCGTATATGGCCAGCCTCCAAGAGTTTCTCCACCTCTGCTCGGATGATGGCATTCTGCTCGGCGCTGAAGTCCCTTTTTCTTTGCTTTACTGGCCGAACATCCGGTCGGACGTGGAGCTCATGCTGCGCTATACTTGGTGAAATTCCGGGCAGCTCATGTGTCGACCACACGAAGACATCATGGTTTCTTCGGAGGCATTGGATCACCTTCTCTTTCTGATTAGCCTCCAGATCGGACGCAACGAATGTCGTGGCCTCCGGTCGGGTTGGGTGAATCTGCACTTCCTCTTTTTCTTCATAAATTAAAGAGGGTGGCTTTTCAGTGATGGCGTTTACCTCGATCCGGGGTGCTTTCCGAGCGGAATTGGCTTCTGCTCGGATCATCTCGACATAGCATCGCCGAGCTGCTAATTGATCTCCCCGTACTTCACCTACTTTATCTTCCACGGGAAACTTGATCTTCTGATAGAAGGTGGAGACGGCCGCTCGGAACTCGCTGAGCGCCGGTCGTCCCAAAATGACGTTGTAGGACGAAGGAGAGTCGACTACCACGAAGTTTGCTGTCCTCGTCCTCCTGAGCGACTCTTCTCCCAGTGAGATAGCCAGCCGGATCTGTCCGACCGGCTGAACTTTATTACCCGTAAACCCGTATAGGGGGGTTGTCATGGGTAGCAGCTCGGCTTGATCAATTTGTAGCTGATCGAACGCCTTCTTGAATATGATGTTGACTGAGCTTCCTGTGTCAACAAATACGCGGTGAATAGTGTAGTTGGCTATTACCGCTTTAATGAGGAGAGCGTCGTCGTGGGGTACTTCAACTCCTTCCAAGTCCCCAGGCCCGAAACTGATTTCGGGTCCGCTCGCCAGCTCTTGGCTGCAGCCGACTGCATGAATTTGGAGCTGCCGGACGCTCGCCTTCCTTGCACGGTTGGAATCACCTCCGGTCGGCCCTCCAGCTATGATGTTGATCTCGCCTCGGGAAGCATTGCTTCTATTTTCTTCTTCCCGAACGGACGAACGGGGACGTTCCCTAGACATCCGGGGATTCTCCCGTCTCGGAGAGCGATGCCGCTCGGGCGTCTGTTGTTGTCGCCTGTCAGTTACTGTCCGCTCGGCTACACGAGGCCTTTGTCGCCTGTCAAACGACGGTGATCTACGTTCGCCACCTTGAGGAACAGGATGAGCAATCAAAGGAAGGCTCCGACAATCTCTGGTGTTATGCGTATCCGTACGGTGGATTGAGCAGAACATAGGAGTCCATTTCTTCTTTGGCTTGGGCCGCTCAGCTGCTACTTCTTGCACATTGGACCTCACATGGGGGGAGCGGATTGCTTCGGCCCTCTGTCCCCTTGGCTGTTGATGAGCGCTGTGAGGCTTCCGCTCGGCAGGGGGAGTCCGATCAGTGGTTGTTTCCTTTCTCCGAGCCGCTTGAGCTTCCTCCACGTTGATGTACTCGTTGGCTCGGTGTAGCATATGGTCATAGTCTCGAGGCGGCTTCCGAACGAGCGAGCGGAAGAAGTCCCCATCCGCGAGTCCTTGTGTAAATGCGTTCATCATTGTCTCTGAGGTGGCCGTTGGAATATCCATGGCCACCTGATTAAACCGCTGGATATAAGCTCTGAGCGGCTCTCTCAGCTCCTGTTTGATGGCAAACAGACTAACACTGGTTTTCTGATAGCGCCGACTGCTTGCGAAGTGGTGGAGGAAGGCCGTCCGGAAATCCTTGAAGCTTGTGATGGATCCGTCCGGCAGCCTCCGAAACCACCGTTAGGCCGATCCCGAGAGAGTGGTAAGAAAAACTCGACACTTTACTCCATCTGTGTATTGATGGAGTGTAGCTGTGTTATCAAACTTACCCAGATGATCATCTGGGTCGGTTGTCCCATTATACTCGCCAATCGTCGGAGGCACGTAGTGCTTGGGTAGAGGATCTCGTAGAATAGCCTCTGAAAATTGGCGATTAATCCGTTCGGGTGACGCGTCCGCTCGGGGTGCTTTTCCTTTTTTGTCATCTCGTCTAGGCCTTTCATCAGAAGATGATCCTCGATCTCTATTAGCTGCTGCGGCTTCAGGCGTGCAGAATAGGGCCCGATGAAATGCAACAGTGGCCTGCGGTGCTTCCGCTCAACCACCAGACGTTGACGTTGCTTGCTGTTCTAGCCGCTCGGCTGCTGCTTTCTGTTTTTGCTCCACAAGCTTGGCGGCCCTTGACTCGATCAGAGCGTCGAGTTCCTCCGTCGAAAGCGTCACCGTGTGTTGTCGTCCAGCCTCGTCCATTGTTTCCATTCGGATGCAGGAGCGTTCCCACAGACGGCGCCAGTTTAGTTAGTTCATCTAAGGAAGAATCAGCTTGTATCACGTTTTTGTGGTTTTCGTAACTTTTTTGTGTTAACTTAATTACTCTAACTCCAGATTACAGATAAAAGCGTATCAGCTGGCATGATTGCGTCTTCTCAATTTCCTTTCATGTCTGATTGGAAGCCTTGATTTATATGGGATCACAATTTTAACCTAAATTATATTTATAATCATGGTTATTGTACTACATCACTATAAGGTGTGTGCTTCACTAAGTTTTATCCATTGGAACTTTTTTTTTGCTCAAAAGAAATTTGTGAATATCTGTTGTATCAATGCTAATCGTCTATATAAAATGCCTGGATTCCTACAGTTCCAGATCAGATCAGATTTTATTGTTTCCAGAGTGTAGGATTTTTATTAAATCAAATTGCAATTTCGTGTACCAAGTCATTCCAATACTAGTATATTCCTTAGAATGGTGTTCTTAGCTACATACCCTCAAACATTGACATCTCTGCATATGAATATCTATGCTTCTTTAGGTGGCAGACTCTCATTTCATGTCATCCCTAGTTTATGAAGATGAATATATCACATGTATGGAAAATTTGCATGGGGTAAAAAGTTGAATTATAGATTCTGGTGATTCTGAGCATTTGTATGAAAATAACTCACTTTTCTCTGGTCATATGCCTACATCTCATCCTATGATAGATGCTCTAGCAAATGGGTTATTCTCACTAATTCAAGATGTTGATCAGATCACTTCCGTGCCATCCTCACCATTTTCTTCACTTTAGATATACCCAATTTTTTTGAATTTACATTCTGTCGCAAAACTCATGACAATGCAAAAATGTCTAGTAAGCTTTGTTGTTGATCCTATTTTAACTTTGGGTTCACAGAATAGAAGAGTACTCACTGTAGGTAAAGAGTCTGGAGAATCATATCAATTGATTATATCTTCAAATTCATTTGCATTAGTAGCTAGCTATCCTCCACTTCAAATCCATAGCCGTCTAGGACCTTTTATTGGTTAGTCCTAGGAAAATGTACCGATTTCACTATACAAAAATTTGTTATACAAGTGTCGAACATTTCCTTAAATAACCTATTGTGTTCTTTAGAAGTTAAATTAGGAATCGCAGACGGAACTTAACATCATTGATTCCAAATTTAACTTATCTGTTCTTAATGGTTTAGATTTGAATCGCAAGCGGAACTTAACACTATTGATTCAAATCTACTTATGTTATTAATTCCATTAAATATTAATTTCCAAAATTGACTTCCAGGACTGCATAGCGAGGCACATGGCCTTCTTGGATATGGGAGCAACCACCACCGCCTAGACAAAGCCTTTTAAAGAAAGCTAATATTTAATTTCCTTAAATAACTCTAGGTTAACCAAAAAAAATAATCGAATCACAAATTCGAAAAAGAAGAAAACACAAACTCGAAAAACTAATTCGAAAAACTAGATTTAATGCCTCTTGTGTTTGGAATTCTTACAAAATGAAATAACTAGCATGATGCGGAAAACAATTGCTAATTATACCTTCTCTTTGTAAACTAATGACTTCGAGATCATCTGCCGTATTCCTCACCTCGCCTTGGACGTCGTGTGAGCGACGATCCTCCAAGATGAACACCAGCCAAAAGCTTCCTTCCTCCTCCTCTAAAATCCGGCCACCACCACCACCAAGGAGAAGAGAGCAAAGAGAAAAAGAGAAGAGAGAGGGTGGGCCACCACTAAGAGAGACTCCTCCAAGAGAATAAGAATTGTGTCTCATGAAGCCTCCTCACCCCTTCTTTTATAATACTTGCCCAAGACAAATAAGAGAAGAATTTTTACAAAAATTAAAATCTTCCAAGAGTTTTTCCTTTTTCCTTTTAATTTTTCCTTTTCTTTCCTCTTGATTGAATCAATCACCAAAAATAAATTTGATGATTTTATTCTTTTTTTAAACATGGTCGGCCACCTTGCTTGGGCACCAAGCAAGGGTGGCCGACCCCCATAAGAGGAAAGGAATATTTTCTTTTCTTTTATAAAATTTTACAAGAAGAAAAACTCTTATAAAATTTTACAAGCTCTCTTTCCTAAAGTAGGAGTTAAAAAAGGAAAGTTCTAAAAATTAAAACCATGCTTTAAAATTTAAAACTTCTCTTATAAAATTTTCTTTTTTAACATGATGATAGAAAATTTAAATTTTAAAACTTATCTTCCTTTTTTTCCTTAAACCATGAGGATGGTTAAAAAAGGAAAGTTTTAAAACTTTTAAAACTCTATATCAAAACATGTGGCCTCATTCAAATAAGGAAAATTTTAAAAATTAAAATCTTTCTTTTAAAATTTATAGTTTTCTACAAAGAGAAGATTTTAAAAATTCAAAACAACTCTCCTTGTTTGAATTATTGTGGCCGACCCCTACTAGCTTGATTACCAAGCAATAGGGTCGGCCCCTTGGAAGAGGATGTGGTCGGCCCTTGCTTGGTCACCAAGCATTGGACCGGCCCCCTTCTTGAACACCAAGATGGACTTATATTTGGATGGACTTGAGGCTATAATGAGGCTACGACAAGGACTTAGAGGAGAAATTGGTTTTAGCCTTCCGATGAGCTTGAGTATCCCGTGCTCGCCCCGAACACACGACTCAAGTTCATCGATAATAACTCATTCCACTAGAGAGTTATTATCGCACTACCGCACCAATCCCAAATTACATTATGGGCTCCTTCTTATCATGAGTGTGTTAGTCTCCCTGTGTTAAGATAACAAATGTCCACTAATTAAGTAAGTTACTGACAACTCACTTAATTAATATCTAGCTCCAAGAGTAGTACCACTCAACTTCATTGTCATGTCGGACTAAGTCCACCTGCAGGGTTTAACATGACAATCTGTATGAGCTCCTCTTGGAGACATTTTCAACCTAGATAACTAGGACACAGATTCCTTCTATAATCAACAACACACACTATAAGTAATATTATTTCCCAACTTATCGGGCATAATGATTTATCGAGCTAAATCTCATCCTTTAATAAGTCAAAGAAATAAATATTAAATATATGTGCTTGTTATTATATTAGGATTAAGAACACACACTTTCATAATAACTAAGATTTAGTTCTTTTATGAAGTTAGTACAAAAAGAACTTACCTAAATGGTCCTACTCAATACACTTAGAGTGTACCAGTGTAATTTATTAATCAAGATAAACTAATACTTAATTACACTACGACTATTCCGATGGTTTATTCCTTTCCATCTTAGTCATGAGCAACTGTTTATAATTTATAAAGAACCGTCAACATGATCTTCTGTGTGTGACACCACACATCATGTTGTCTACTATATAAATTAATTGAACAATTACATTTAACAAATAAATATAGATATTGACCAATATGATTCTTTATTTCAAAAATAAATGTTTACAAAAATTAAACTTTTAGTATACACTCCAACACCTTTAACCTTCAGATGCTTCAAAGATGTTCCATCCTTTGTCCCATCTTCAAAATCTTGAATATGACTCGTGTCAATTAGGATTTGTTCTTTATTTTCTCCTAGTATTCATAGACATGCTACTACACTTTTGTCCTTCATACATTCTAACATGCTACTACACTTTTGTCCTTCATACATTCTAACATGTGAGAAAGCATGCTTTTAAATATTTTGTTTTCCTCATAGATCACTATTTCAAAATGGCATGGCTTTTCTTATTGAAAAATATTACGTTAAACTATTAAACATTCTTTATTCCGATGTGTTGAAATTAGAAGTCAATTTGAATTCTATTAAAACTTTAAGCAACAATGTCAATAAAGTTTTCTTCATATCTTTGAATCTGTTCTTTCGAGCCAAGGTCCCCTTTATCAATTTCCATATTATTTTACATCCCAACTGAATGGTATTACTGAGAGAAAGAAGGCATTTGATGAAACAGCGTATACACTATTATCATATATAGGAGTTTCTCTTTAAACTTATACACAATTATTATATCATTCTCCCTGCATACTACCCAATAAATCTCATATCTTTTTCTCTTTTTTTTTTTTTCATGTTTACATATCCTTTACAATTTTTTTTCCTCATAATGCCCTTTACTTACCTTCATATGTATGGACATACTTGTTTTATTTTTATCTTTTATCTCTAGTAGAGATAATTGTCTCCTAGATTAGTCACATCTAAACCCAACTATGCTATAGAGATTCTTGTTGGTCTCATCCTGATGCTACCTATTTCTACTTTATTGTCCCTTCCAAATTCTACTTCTACAAAGATTTTAGCGACAATCCTAATGATGACAATTTGCTAGCCTCAATCATGGAAATAGATATATTTATATAAAATTAATTTGAGAGATAAAGATTCGCAAATCGAATGTGGAAACATACATGGTAGTTAGGAGTTTATCCTTTGTAATTAAGGTAAACTCTTTTATCATCACTCAATTCACTTACATCATCATGCACTCAACTTCCCTCTCACCATCATGCTTCACGTGGGACAATCCACAAGCAAAAACCAAGTCAAACCAATCTCCAATCACACACACACACAACATCACACAAACACCATTACATGCAATACAAAATGATGAACAGTTGGTGTGGCAGTAGGTGTGGCAATCAAACACGGACAACAAGCAAGAATACTCAGCCATGAAGAGCTCTGACAGCAAATGGAGCATCAAAAGCATAAACAGCAAGCGGAGCATCAAAAGCACGGACTAAATCTATGGTTGTCATCCCACCATAGATCGTCGCCCCACTTGTAGCAAGTGGTCAGCTATCAACGGATTTATTGTGTCTTTATCGCGAGCTGTTTCATGTGGACTAGATAGATCCTTATGCTGGATCTATGAACCCTCTTGGGTTTTTTGGCAAAACCCCAGCCATCAACGGATTTGACGTTGTCCTTACCACGAGCTGTTTGCTGCGGACTAGATAGATCATTATGGTGGATTTATTCACCATTTGAGCTTTTTGGCAAAACCTCAGCCATCAACGGATTTATCGCTGTCCTTACCACGAGCCGTTTGTTGCGGACTAGATAGATCAATTATGGTGGATCTATTCACCATCCTCTCCCATACCTTCCAACTCACATCCCCTCATCATAGGAAATGTGTACAAAATGTAAACCCTCACCACACATAGTAGGATCCCTCACTATACAAGTTCATCTCACCCCCAATCACAAGACACACACAAAGTCCACATTTTGACTCACATGCATACACTCAAGTCCATAACTTGACTTGCATGTACACACACAAGCAATGAAAAACACGAACAGCAAATGTAGCTTCAAAACCATGGACAGTAGGTGGAGCATCAAAAACATGGACATCAAACTCCTCACGGGCAGCAACGTAGAATTCCCCTTCAACTTCTACATAAGTCCACAAAATGATAAACGTGAATTTGGATCTTACGCGACATCCTATCAATATCAGGGACTATCCCCTCATAGCGACATCTGTTACGGGCTTCCCACAGAACATAGATCATACTAGAAACTCCAAGATACCTTGCCTTCATTCTCCGGCTCGCACCTCTGTAGTGTTGGCCAAGAATGTGAAATAACTCCTCTATTGAATTAACGTCATGATTTATCTCTAACCATCTTCGCACCATGTTCCAAAAAGTACATGTGATAGGGCACTCAAAGAACAAGTAACCATTCGACTCATCTTAACATTGGCAAAACATACAAGTCTTGTTCTCCACATAAGGCATTCTATCTGTTGTTTGTAGTTTCCCATGAGCAAGTAACCATAGAATGAATCGATGCTTCAGCATAATTTCTAGCCTCCAAACCAATGATGCCCATGCCACATCAGGACCTCTCAGCATAAAGAAACCATATGCATTTGCAGTCCCACTTTTTCCTCCCGCAAACCACTCACCAATCAACAAGTTTGCCTCTCCATTTCCATTTGTAGTCCTTCAAATTTTGTTTCGAATGTCCACAAACCATTTAATAAGAGGAGAGTCCGAAGTTTTGACCTCCCATTGCCAAAAATCAGTACCCTTGAGATAATGATGGTGCAGCCATCTTACCCATAGTGAATCCGCATTAGTTTGGATCTCTCATAATGTCTTACTAAAAAGTGCTTCATTTCATGCATGTAGGTCTCGTAGTCCATAACCACCATCATGTCGAGAAAGACATATAGTGACCCAAGAAATAGGCGGGTGCTTTGATAACCACACAAAGGTACGACATATTGCTTTGATCTTTGCAGTGACACCGCCAGGAATAGGGAGCATGGAAAGCCAATAACACTCCACACCTTGAAGCACCGTCTTCACCAACTCCAAGCGCCCCGCATAAGATAAGGTGTGATTTGGCCAAGAATTAATCTTCCTTGTAATAGTATCAAATAATGATCCATAGTTTGTAATCCATAACTTCTCCGCCGCTAGTGGAATCCTCAAGTACTGAAATGAAAATATTCTTTCCTGAAACCTAATAAGTTGGAGCAATCGGTTCTTCATTCTATCATCAATCCCCGCCATATACATATGAGACTTCAATGAATTAGCCCAAAGTCCTGCTTCATTGCCAAAAACCTCCAGACAATTTGCTAATACTTTTATTGAGGACTCATCCGCCCGTGCAAACAACATCAAATCATCGACATATGCAAGATGTGTGATGCCAACCATTTTACACATAGGATGGAAGTGAAAGGAGGGTGACAAGGAGACAACTTGCAACCTGTGTGATAATACTTCGATGTATAACCCAAAAAGTAGGGGAGATAGGGGGTCACCTTGCCTTAGGCCGCGACTGTTAGAGTAGGTGCCCTGCAAAGCCAACTGTTGGCTAGGGCTTTATGGACTCTTGTAAATAAATAACATTTATTTTAATATAATTCAATTTAGTTTGGCATTACTTTATCTTTATATCCATGCTATATGCATAGATAAAGTCCTTGAATATACTATAGTGAGATGTGGTGGTACATATGATGGTCATCATGAAATACATCAATATTCACTGTATATTCTAAATTTGTTCCTAGTCAATTGGGTTGCCTAATAAACAAGGATAAAAGGTTGCTTGAACTAGAGACTAGTATCTGTGATGTAGTGTACCATGTTTCATTGGTAAGGACATAGAGATGTTCAACCATACAGATGGGTGATCATATGATGAGTTTATCAAACATCCCTCACACAGACTTTCCAAGTGGTTATCATTTATCGAGTGGATAAGTCTTTGGTTGTGGTTGTACACTAGTAGTCCTTATGACCCGGGACAACACTGAGACTCTGTATGCTGGGGTTGTACTTTTGCTCATTTATCGACTCTATTAGGGTCATCAGGTGGTGAGATTGGGTGTAGTAACGAAACATATAGAAGTCAGTATATTATAATTGGGGATTCACCGCACACCTACAGGTGTGGATATCCTATGTAATATATTGTTTTATAGTGAATGAAGTCTCTGATCAGAGCTGTAAGATGTACTTTAGAAAAGGAGTTTCCTAATTACACTTGCAATATCACTATAAGATATATCACATAGTTATCGAATCAATATACAATCCTCGATGTACCAATTATTATAGATTCGACCGGGATATATGAGATGAAGGGACATGACTGTACGTTAACCATAATCGACTAGTTCTTACAGGTACTATTCAGTGATACCTAGGGAATCATATGGCGGTGCTACTAGACACTCTTACTATGATTCATTGGGTGTTAATCAGAATTAGTTTTGATATCCTATAATTAAGGTGTTAATCATATGATGGGCTATTAAGGGTATGTCCGATAAAGAACAAGTATAATCCTGAATCACAAAGAGTTGTGAACCCACGGCTAGCTGTGTCCCTGAACCATTAAGGGTCACACAAGTATTGGTTTCCCTATTTCCTGTTGAGAAAGTCAAATTCAAGGAGTTGAATTTGGCGAATAAAGTTTGATGTGATCAAACAGTGTATTGACAAATAAAGTTTGATATGATCAAATGTTATATTTATTTCAAATCAATAGAAAATAAGGAGAGTGGAAGAGTTCCATATAAACTCTATAAATTAGATTTATATTATTGTAATAGCAAGCAAATACGTATGTTGTGTCAACGATATTGGATCGTTGATATGATTACAATGGACTCGCATTATTGGATTCTAAAAAGTTCTAAAATCCAATACACCAAGATGAAAGAGATGTTGGGCTTTGAAAATTTAAACCCAAGAAGAAATGCAATTATAATTAAATTGCATTATGAAAAATAAATAAAAAAAAGGAGAATTTCATTTCAACGTGAAATGAAATCAAGAGAAGTAATTAATTTGTTTTTCCCTTTACCCTCCACGTTTTGGAAATAATAGGGCATTTCTTCCACTCATCCACTAACCCACTTCCACCACATCTTGGAGAAAATGAAACCACGATTTTTGTTTTTCCTTGCGTATAGAAAATAAGATGTTGGTTGGTCCTAGGAAGATCATACCAGTTTCACTGTACAAAAATTTTGTACAAGTGTCGAACCTTTCCTAAACAACCTATTGTGTTCTTTAGAAGTTAAATTAGGAATCGCAAACGGAACTTAACATTATTGATTCCAAATTTAATTTATCTGTTCTTAATGGTTAGACTTGGATCACAAGCGGAACTTAACACTATTGATCCAAATCAACCTATGTTACAAATTCAATTAAATATCTATTTTGAAAATCGGTTCCCAGGACAAACATGGCGAGGCACATGACCTTCTTGGGTATGGGAGCATCCACCACTGCCTCGACAAAATCTTTTAACGAAATTAAATATTGAATTTCCTAAAATAACATTAGATTTAACCAAAAAGAACAATCGAATCACAAATTCAAAAAAAATAAAAAATAAACACGAATTACAAATTCGAAAAACTAGAATCTAATATTTCTTGTGTTTGGAATTCTTACAAAGAAAAATAACTAGCATAATGTGGAAAATAATTACTAGTTATATCTTTTTTTTGTATGCTAATAATCTCGAGATCTTCTGTCGTATTCCTCGCCTTGCCTTGGACGTCGTGTGGGCGACGATCCTCCAAGATGAACACCACCCAAAAGCCTTCTTTCTCCTTCTCTAAAATCCGACCACCACCACAAGAGAACAAAAGAGAGCAAGGGGAAAAAGAGAGGGAGAGGGACGGCCACCAAGAGGAAGCACCAACTTGAGAATAAGAATTAATTATACATGAGGCCTCTCCTCTCCTTCTTTTATATTACTTGCCCAAGGCAAATAAGGAAAGACTTTTTACAAAAAAATAAAATATTCCTTTTGTTTTTCCTTTTCCCCTTTTATTTTTCCTTTTCCTTTCCTTTGATTGATTCAATCATCAATCTTTGATTGGTTCAATTGATTGGCCGGACCCTTGCTTGGGCACCAAGCAAGGGTGACCGACCTCTTAAAAGGAAAGAAATAACCTTGTAAAAAATTTTATAGGCAAAGAAAAAACTCTTATAAAATTTTACAAGCTCTCTTTTGTTTTCCTAATGTGGATGTTAAAAAAGGAAAGTTTTAAAAATTAAAACCATATTTTAAAATTTAAAAATTCTCTTCTAAAATTTTATTTTTTAAACATGGTTACAAAATTAAAAAGATTCAAATTTAAAACTTCTCTTCCTTTTTTCTAAAACCATGAGGATGGTTAAAAAATGAAAGTTTTAAAACTTTTAAACTTTCTTTTAAACCATGTGGCATAATTCAAATAAGGAAAGTTTTATATTTTAAAATCTCTCTTTTAAAACTTGTAGATATCTACAAAGAGAAGATTTTAAAAATTCAAAACACCCCTTCTAATTTGAAATATGTGGTCGGCATCCTTCAATTGCTTGTGGCCGGCCACCTCAAGGAGTTTATGGTCGACCCCTTTGGCTTGGTCACCAAGCCATGGGTCGGTCCCTTCTTGGACACCAAGATGAGCTTTTTATGAGCGAATTTAAGGCTTTAATGAGGCTACGATAGGGACCTAGAGGAGAAATTGGTTTTGACCTTCCGATGAGCTCGAGTATCCCGTGTTCGCCCCGAATATATAACTCAAGTTCATCAATAATAACTCATTCCACTATAGAGTTATTATTGCACTACCGCACCAATCCCAAATTACATTATGGACTCCTTCTTATCATGAGTGTGTTAGTCTCCCTGTGTTTAAAATATTGAATGTCTATTAATTTAATTAAGTTACTAACAACTCACTTTAATTAATGTCTTAGTCCAAGAGTAGTACCACTCAACCTTATTGTCATGTCGGACTAAGTCCACCTGCAGGGTTTAACATGACAATCTTTATGAGCTCCTCTTGGGGACATTCTCAACTTAGATTACTAGGACACAGTTTCCTTTTATAATCAACAACACGCACTATAAGTAATATCATTTCCCAACTTATCAGGCCTATTGATTTATCGAGCTAAATCTCACCCTTTGATAAGTTAAAGAAATAAATACTAAATATATATGCTTGTTATTATATTAGGATTAAGAGCACACGCTTCCATAATAACTAAGGTCTAGTTCTTTTATTAAGTCAGTATAAAAAGAACTTACCTAAAATGGTCCTACTCAATACACTTAGAGTGTACTAGTGTAATTTAGTAATCAAGATAAACTAATACTTAATTTAATTTTAATTAATTAAATTTTTCTTTTCATGGCAAATAAATTAAGGAAGGTTTTATTTAAATTTTCCTTATTTGTCAAGACCAAGGATTATAAAAGAGAGGGTAAGGGTACCTTCATAACTAATAACTCTATTCTATTTTTCCTCCCTCTCTTCTTTGGTGGTGGCCGGCCCTAGAGCTTCTTCTTCTCCTCTTCTCTTCTTATTTAGTGTCCGGTTTCATCCCTCTCTTGGAGCTCTTGCTGGCGGCCGGTTCTAGCTAGGAGGAGAAGGAGAGAAAGGAGGCTTTGTTTCTTGCATCCCTTGGAGCTTGGTGGTGGTGGCCGAACCTCTACATCCTTGGAGGAGTCTTGGTGGCCGAAACTTCGTGAGGGAGAAGAAGGACTTGGGTGGTTCTCATCTCGGTAGATCGTTCCCCACACAACATCCGAGATAAGAAGAGTAATACGGTAGAAGATCAAGAGGTTGTTGCATACAAAGAAAGGTATAACTAGTAATTATTTTTCGCATCATGCTAGTTTTTCTTTGTATGAATTCCAAACACAAGAGGCATATGATTCTAGAGTTTCAAATTTGTTTCGAAGTTGTATTTCTTTTGTTTTATTTTTCGGATTTATGATTCGATTGTTCTTTTCGGTTAAACCTAATGTTATTTTAGGAAATTAAATATTGAATTTCTATTAAAGGCTTTGTCGAGGCAGTGATGGATGATCTCATGCCCAAGAAGGCCTAGTGCCTCGCCATGTTTGACCTGGGAGCCGATTTTAGAAATAAATATTTAATCAACTTTATAACATATGTGGATTTGGATCAATAGTGCTAAGTTCCGCTTGTGATCCAAATCTAAACCATTAAGAACAGATAAGTTAAATTTGAAATCAATAATATTAAGTTCCGTTTGCGATTCCTAATTTAATTTCTAAAGAACACAATAGGTTGTTTAGGAAAGGTTCGACACTTGTACAAAATTTTTGTACAGTTGAACTAATACGATCTTCCTAGGACCAACCAACAATGTAAACGAGCCGAACCGAGCCAAACAGTATTAGGCTCGAGCTCGGCTCATTTAAGTTATATTCGGGCTCGAGCTCGGCTCGAGCTCGAATCGAACTTTTATTACAAGGCTTGAGCTCGGCTCGATTTGGAATTATCAAGCTCGCGAACAATTCGAGCTCGGCTCGTTATTAGCTCGATTTGGAAATATCATAGTTAACAAGCCTAATTCGTTAAATGAGCTCGAGCTCATTTTAGAGCTCGTTTTAAAGCTCGTTTTAAGGTTCGTTTTAGAACTCATTTTTTGGCTCGTTTTAGAACTCGATTTAAGGCTCGTTTTTTGGCTCGTGAGCCTACAAACGAACATGTTCACAAGCTCACGAGCCGAATATCCTTAAGCTCGAGCTCAGCTCGATAAAACTGTCGAGCTCGAAATCGAGCTCGAGCTCAGCTCGGTAAGACAAACAAACGAACTCGAACGAGCTTTTTATCGAACTGAGCTCCGAATAACTCGCGAACCGTTTGGTTTATTTACATCCCTAACTTTAATACATATTTTTTTTATAATAAGTGATAATCGTATATTTTTTGTTAACTGTGTAGGGATGCTTAGGAGCCTTAAATGGAACATTAATTAAAGTTACACCTCCTACCGAAGATAAACCTTGTTATCACACTAGAACAGGGTGTATTTCAACAAACGTATTAGGTGTTTGTTGGCCAAACATGCAATTCATATATGTATTCCTTGGTTGGGAGAGCTCAGCACATAATGGTCATTTGCTTCGAGATGCGATCTCAAGACCACATGGTCTAAGGGTCCCTCGAGGGACATTTATGTTGCAATGTATAGCTTGTTATGAATTTTATTTTTATTTTTAATATTACTAAACAATGTCATTTATTATTCAACAATGAAAGTTGTTATTAATTGGTTGACTCTGGATATTACAATGCAAATGGATTTCTTGTTATATACCGAGGATAACGATATTACCTAAAAGAAGTTCATGGCCATTGATTGGAGACACCGGAGGAATATTTCAACATGAAGCATTTCAAAGTTAGGAATATTATAGAAAGATATTTTAGATTTAAAGGGAAGATGATAGATTCTTACATCATCATCATTTTTCTCCATTTAAACATTATCATGACATTTTTAATTTTTAAAAATTATCTCTCTAGATCTTAATGATTAATTACATCTTTAAAATAACATGATTAAATACTTTAGATTCATTTTTAATTGATCAGATTTTAGCCATTGAGATTTACCCTTAATTTAATTTATGGGATATTTTTTAAGGACGTTGGACAGTTGGCAGGGGTTAAGTCATTCAATCAAATAATTAAGTCAACAATATACCATGATTTATAACTTAGCATCCAATGTTTCTGCTCCACTTTGATGAGTTTGAGACACTTTGGAAATGGTTGGGTTATTAATCCTCTTGGTCTGGAATTTAATGGTGAAATAAAAGCCCAAGACTAATTCTGCAAGCTATATTGCACAAAGATAGAGATGAAAATGTATCAAGATGATGCTATACACTGAAGAAAAGCAAGTGCTCATGTGGTGGGTTTTGAGCCAACAATATACCATGTCTAAATTAGGGTATCTTCAATGTAAAAGTTTTAAAGAGCTTTGTATAAAATAAAAAAGTTGAAAAAAAAAATTCTAATCATTGTGGGTGTAAGATTTGAATTTTATATTTCAAGAGCAGTAGTGAAATTTCAAAGTTATTTTTTATTTTGAAATTGATGTAATATGCATGTAATCATGCAATTACATGTTATTAATTAGACCACACAAAAATCATTTAGAACTCTAACTATTAGAGATATTTCAATAGTTTTTAGAATATTAATGTGGCATGATGTGACATATTGGGATCATAAAAAAAGTTTTTTTAGAACTCTAATCATTGAAGATGCTCTTAGTATCCCGTGTTTCTATTTAGAGCATCTCCAATAGTTAGAGTTTTACAAAAACTTTTTTTATGATCTCAATATGCCACATCAACATTCTAAATCTATTGAAACATCTCCAATAGTTAGAGCTTTAAATGATTTTTTTGTGCTCTATTTTATAATATGTGATTGCATGATTACATGCATATTACATCAATTTCAACACAAAAAAATAGCTTTGAAATTTTATTACTGCTCTTTAACAACAAACTTCAAACCTTACCTCTACAATGATTAAAACTTTTTTATTTAGCTTTTTCATTTTACAAACCTTTTTAAAACCCTTGCATTAGAGATGCTCCTAGATGAGTTTGAGACATGTTGAAAATGATTGGATTATTAGGGCATCTCCAATAATTAAACCTCTTCGTAAATTTTTTTTTAGTTTCCAATATGCCACATCAAAAATAGAAAAATCTACTATTCTCTCCACAATCAAAAAACCTCCATACAACTTTTTTTGTGAGTCCTACATTACAAATCATACATCTTTATTTTTTATTTTTTCATTTAATATCTCTATATAATTTTTACTTAATATTTTATTTAATTCTCATCTTTAAATTAATTTATTTGTAATTTTTAATTAATAAATTAATAAACTTATGATTTTTTATTTTATTTAATTTGTAATTTTTATTTAATATTTAATTAACTTATGAATTTTAATTTAATTATAGTTATTTGTATTTTTTTTAACTTGCCAAATATATTTATTTTCAAAAGAAAAGTGTATAATTTAACTATTAAATAAAATATTTAATGGTTTTAAAAAAAATCAAACATGCAATATTAATTTTTCAATGATTAATGGCTCCATCTTCAAGAGAAAAAAGTAAGTTTGATATTAAGATAAAAAAACAGGTTTGAAATATCAAACCTGCTCTTAAAATAAAAATCTCAAAACTTATGTCTCCACTCATTAGAACTTTTTTGTTGAGCTTTTTCAACTTTACAAACCTGTTAAAAAAGCTACATTGGAGATGCTCTTAGGGCATCTCCAATAATTAAACCTCTCCATAAGCTTTTTTGTAGTTTCCAATATGCCACATCAAAAGTAAAAAAACCTACTATTCTCTCCACAATAACAAAACCTCCATACAACTTTTTTATGAGTCCTACATTTCAAATCACATATCTTTATTTATAATTTTTTCATTTAATATCTCTATATAATTTTTACTTAATAGTGTTATTAATTCTCATCTTTAATTTAATTTATTTGTAATTTTTAATTAATAAATTAATGAACTTATGATTTTTAATTTAATTTAATTTATAATTTTTATTTAATATTTAATTAACTTATGAATTTTAATTTAATTATAGTCATTTGTATTTTTTTAACTTATCAAATATATTTATTTTCAAAAACAAAGTTGTATAATTTAACTACTAAATAAAATATTTAATGATTTTAAAAAATGAAACATGTAATATTATTTTTTTCAATGATTAATAGTTCCATCTAGTAAAAAAAACCGGATTTAAAAAAATCAGCTTTGAACTAAAAACCTCAAAGCTTAGGGCATCTCCAATGATTGGAGCTCTAAATGAGTTTTTTTCATGATTCCAATATGTCACATCAATAATATGAAAACTTATTTAAATAACTCCAATAGTTAAAGTTCTAAATGAGTTTTTTTTATCATCTCATTCATAGTATAAGTTACATGGCTTCATGCATATTGCATCAAATTCATGACAAAAAAACAAGTTTGTGATTTCACTACTATTCTTAAACTACAAATCTCATACCTCACCTCTACAATGATTTAAGACTTTTTATTCAATTTTTTGGATTTTACAAGCCTCTCATAAACCTTGCATTGGAAATGTCTTTATTATCTACATAGTTTTTTTAACTTTGCAAACCTTTTAAAAAGCTTCCATTGGAGATGCTTTGTACTTGGTCTGAAATTTAATGCCGAAATAAACGCCCAAGACTAAGGGCATCTCCAATAATTAAACCTCTTCGTAAGTTTTTTTTTAGTTTCCAATATGCCACATCAAAAATAGAAAAACCAACTATTCTCTCCACAATCAAAAAACCTCCATACAACTTTTTTTGTGGGTCCTACATTACAAATCATACATCTTTATTTTTATTTTTTCATTTAATATCTCTATATAATTTTTACTTAATATTTTATTTAATTGTCATCTTTAAATTAATTTATTTGTACTTTTTATTTAATATTTAATTAACTTATGAATTTTAATTTAATTATAGTCATTTGTATTTTTTTTTAACTTACCAAATATATTTATTTTCAAAAGAAAAGTATATAATTTAACTATTAAATAAAATATTTAATGGTTTTAAAAAAATCAAACATGCAATATTAATTTTTTAATGATTAATGGCTCCATCTTCAAGAGAAAAAAACAGGTTTGAAATATCAAACCTGCTCTTAAAATAAAAAACTCAAAGTTTATGTCTCCATTTATTAGAGCTTTTTTGTTGAACTTTTTTAATTTTACAAACTTGTTAAAAAAGCTGCATTGGATATGCTCTAATTTTACTGTGTTTTATTGCAGAAAGATAGAGATGCAAATGTTTCAAGATGATGTATACGCATGAAGAAAAGCAAGTGCCCATGAGGAGGGTTCTGTCTTCCAAAGTTCCAATTACAAGTGCCGATAGCGTGCTAAGTGTCAAGTTTTCTATCCTAATGGTTGTTGTGTCTGATGATGACGTGTTAAGGGTGGATTCAAAGCCTAAACAATTGATTCTTCCAACAAAAAAAAGCATTATCAATCTTCATGAGAAGTTTCAACACCCAAACCGTGTTCTTCGCCAATTCAAAACAATTCGTTCTAGAGCAGCCCTTCCCAAGTTAATATTGCAAAAGGTTAAAGATTAACAAATATCACCAAACTATGGAATATAAGATATCTCACACCCATTGACGCAGATTACTATCGTATAGTTAGCAAATTAGTTAAACAATCCTAACATGATAATTCAATGAGAGTTCAGCAGAAATTAGCTGGGAGCAATGAATTGCATTCTGGGTTCCCAAACATGAGATGCAGTTTAAATTATTTAAAATTTGTCTTTATTAGAAATGTCATTCTTTTTATAAATTGGTTCCTAAGTTTGTTTAGAACTTTATTAACGACGTTTCACCAAGGAATTAAATCTTGAGCTTATGAAAACAAAAAAAAAAACTTATTTGTTTGGACTGATAGGATGTCATGCCAAATCTTATCTGACCCAAAATATGGGAGGGCTCCGGTTTCTGCTCCGAATTTTAACCTGCTCAATCTCTCTCATGTCAATTCTGCAATATTTGGTTCATCTGCATCAACTGTCTGCTTAAATTCTGAATGAAAAGGAGAAAATATAATCCAT
Source organism: Zingiber officinale (assembly GCF_018446385.1). Classification (NCBI taxonomy): domain Eukaryota; kingdom Viridiplantae; phylum Streptophyta; class Magnoliopsida; order Zingiberales; family Zingiberaceae; genus Zingiber; species Zingiber officinale. The sequence continues at coordinate 127,248,892 of NC_055996.1, forward strand.
CTTGTTAGTTGGAGCAACTCTTCCTAGTAATAAAATGAATTTTTTGCACTATGAGGACGACTTTTCCATTAAGATTGTCTAAAGCTGGTGAACATCTGCATAATCACAACACAAATACTCTACCGGTACTAGACTACTGGAAGTAATGTCACATGTATTTTTGCTTCAGGGAATTATGATTTACCTGTACAAATAATACTTGTTTGGTTTGATGCATTTCGGCGGCGTTGATTGTGATTTCGGTTTGAGAACTTGGGAGAAAGAAAGTTTTTAGTGGTAGATTAGGTAAGATATGAGAGCATAAATCTGCTAATTATATTGGGGGAAGTCGAGTTTGAGGGAGTAAATCATTGATTTTTCACTTGATGCCGGAGATTTCTTTCTTCTACTCTACATTTGGAAAGATTTTTTTCGCCATTATGTTTCTTTCTATAAGTCAGCACCAACCATGTTAAATTAGTGAATTTTGGCTCTAAATTCTTATGCAACCGTGGAAGTCTATGTTAATTATTGTCTTGATAAATACTCCCATGTATAAGCTTTAGAAAAGCACGTGTTATGTAAGTCTGACCTTGTTTGGGGTTTGATTTGGGCTCTCATGGGTAGGCCGAAATATCCACTAGAACGATACCCTGCCTCCATTCCGGCCCACTAAAGGCCCAATATATTTTGGTGAACTTCGAAGAAGAATACCAAATTTGGTTTCGGAGTCGGACTTGACTTGACCCGCAAGGCTCTCGATTCTTCGTCTCCAAGGAATAAGACACCCACGCCCTTTCTCGGACTATCTCGTCCTAGATATAAATACGGCCCGATGCTGGCGTTAAGGTTTCTGGGCTTGCGAGAGAGGAGTTCTCGAGAACGCGAGAGAGGCCGAGAAACTTGAGCATTAGAAGAAGACAACGAGGGGGATGGTGATGGAACAAGAAAGGTAGGATCCAGATTGAATGTTTTCCTCTTGACATTTCTAGAGTCTTTTTTTCCCGTTGTTCTTTGTGTGATTCTTTCTGTCCTTGTTTCAATCTAAGTCTGTGGTTTTGGTTGTTGATGTGGTGTGGGTGGAAACTGATCTAACAGTAGTCTTTGTTCTGGCAAATGAGTTTTCGTTTAATGAGGTAACAAGAATTTTGGAAAGCAAGCGTGATTCATATTGCTTCTGCAAAGCTGGTGATCGGGTTTTAGTTGGGCGCTCAATCTCGATTTTGTGTTTGGTCTCAGATCTCGATTTTCGTTATTGGCAAAGAGAACAATCCAGTGCTTGCATGAATATATTAGTAGAGTCTACGTTGTTGCGATATCGGTGTCAACTCTCTGCACATGGTTAAACTATTTGGGCGGGTGATAAATCTTTTGGATTCATTTTGTTCAGGAAAAAGAGACAAAGACAAAGAAGAAAGCGTGATGGTCCAAACTCTGTAGCAGAAACCATTGCTCGTTGGAGAGCGCAGAACGATGTATCAGAAGCGGAGAAACGCGTGCAACGTGCCCCGGCAAAAGGATCAAAAAAGGGGTGCATGCAAGGCAAGGGAGGCCCAGATAATCCAAATTCCAGTTTCCGCGGTGTGAGGCAGCGTACATGGGGGAAGTGGGTAGCTGAAATTCGAGAACCCAATCGCATTAGCCGACTGTGGTTGGGAACATTTCCGACTGCAGAAGAAGCTGCACTTGCATATGACGAGGCTGCCAGAGCTATGTACGGACCCTACGCGCGTCTCAATTTCCCTGATCAATCTAATGACGGCCATGTTGCCACTGTCACTGAATCGAGTGATACGTCGATACGGCCAAAGGTTGAACAGACTGACGACGATTGGAGGGTCGGCGTTCCTTCTGATGTCTTCTGCTTGGAGGATCTGTTGAGTAGTACTACTGACTTTGATGCTTCAGATGATGCGGATTGCAGGTTAGGGTGGAACGCCAGTGGTTCTTATTGGATGGAAGGTGATGCTTCGAATGTGTTGTTCTACCTTCAGAGGCCTGACTCTGAGATGTTTGGATCACTAGTTCCCGATATGTAGCAAGGTTATTTTTAGCTAATGAAATGAAATGAAACAAAACAAAACAAAACAAACGTGTCTTCACGTTGTTATTCGACCCAACCCGAAGGCTCTTACAAGCTCCCACGTCCGTCGTCACTAATAATCCATCTATTAATACTCTAGCCGTTAATTCAATCAGCACCCCAAGTGTTCGACGAAATGCCTACCAAAGCGGCCCTCCTCCTCCTCCTCCTCGCGTTGGCGGTGGCCGCGGTGAGAGCCTCCTCGTCCACGCACAACTCCACGAAGAAGGTGGTGGCGGTCGCGGAAGGTTTGGTCTACTGCCAGAAGTGCAAGTACGCGGGCACCTGGAACCTGCACGGGGCACGGCCCTTGGCGGGCGCCAAGGTGACCATCACCTGCAGGGCCCCCCACCGAAGGGTCGTCTTCCACCGCGCCGTCTCCACCGACAGAAACGGATACTTCTACTCCTCGCTCGAAGGCGGACGCGGGGGCCACTTCGACCCCGTCAAGGCCTGCGTGGTGCGGCTGCTGGCCTCGCGGGAGGCGACGTGCAACAAGTTGACTAACGTCAACTACGGGATCGAAGGCGCGGCGGTGCGGTGTGAGAACAAGACGTTCGCGGGGAGGGAATACGTGAAGGATTTCTATGCGGCCGGACCGCTAGCGTTCAGGCCTGTTCGCTGCGCCCCGAGGTACTAGCGAATAGCGATCGAGGAGGCGTGAAGATACATTAATGTCGATATGTTCAATTTGCGATGTGTTGTGTGGAGAATTGAGTGCATCATCGATATGTTGTTCAATTTGCTATTTTGTTTCTGGTGTTTCGCTGAGTCCCTGTTTGTAATTGGCTTTAATATATACTGAGGCTGTCGGTGATAGTTTCACCTTTCATCACAGTGTACATTGTCAGTGGGAATGACAATTTGAAAATTTTTGTTCTTAAAATTAGGGACGTAGACTAGAGTTGAATTAAGTTTTATGCTATTCAAAAATATTTGGTAAGATAATTGAGTTAAATCACATCGGACTTTAATGAATTTAAGTTATAAAAATAATTGTTTAAATTTAAATTGGCTTTAATTTGGCTTAAATTTGATTCGATCTTAGTTTGTTCCGTAATGTTATCAAACTTCAAAAATATTTATTAATAAATTCGAGAAATTTATTAATAAGTATAGTTCATAAGTTTTATTTCTATACACTATTCATCAATGCTATCACTAATAATTTTTAATTTTTCGATTCATGAGATATTTATTCAAACTAGTTCATTAAATTTGATTAATTATTTAAATGTATTCATTTAATTAATATTTATATGATAAGACATATACAAAAGCTCTTACCAATTTGAATACCGAACTTAGAACGTTTGATTCGTTTATACAATACATAAAATGCATTAGCAGTTGATTAAATAAAAAAATGATCGAAGCGATTTGTAAAGAAAGCAAAATATTCGAACCTTTAAACTTTGGCTAGAAACTTTAAAAATTTAACGGGCAACTGTTGGTAAGAACCTAATTGGCATTTAGGAATCTACTAAAATTTGTTTGGAGGTAATTATTAAATATCTATTTTTTTATTATTTATGATCCTGTCTAGAAGTTGAAGATAGTGCGCTGAGTAGATGATTGCTACGTTGACTAGACGAAGACTCTTAGATCAAAGGAGTCGTGGGTTGACGAGCAAACAAGCCATCAGTGCTAAAAACCAAAGAAGGGGTCTGACGAAGGTCCTCTAACGCTCAAATCAGTGTATTATCCTAGTGGAAAGTAAAACAATAAATCGATAGTAGGACACGCCCATAGTATACTAATTGTGTAATTGTGTGAGCGTACTCCAGCGTACCTTGCTCTCGGAGAGGACCCCATTTATATATCATCTCTATAACCTTCATAATCATGAGGTTACATAGAATATCGGGTGTCAGAAGTCATTGAATAAGGGAATAAGAATAGCTTGAGATGTGTACCGTCACTGTCCGAAGAATCTTCCGTTACTCGTGTGCACTCTTTTGGTAGCTAACACCATTAATGAGGTAGTTAAAGAAATATGTTGTTATAATGTATCAGCTAAGGGAAAATGTAGAGTCACCTTCGATGAAGGTTCCATTAAATGCCTTCATAAGAGCAGAAGAATATTCCCTGACAAACGGATACTATTTAATGACAAGTTGTTATGATTCTCTGACAGTGTTGTCTCCTGAATACATCCCAATCAAGCACTTAGCCGGCCGGCCGCATCTTGCATAAGCAGAATATTGAATATGGTAGGGTGTTTGGCCTTTATGGCTACTTGGGTATATATCGAATGATGTAGATCTGATTATATAAATAAGGAACCGAGCCCCCTAGGTTCGGGCAGTTCTATGATTGACCGACATTAAGCGGGGATGCTCGTTTGTGGAGAATAGGGAATTGAGCCCCGAGAGGGCCGACCAATGCTTTCAACTAGCCATTCTAGTATTCAGAGACATGTCCCTGAAGTAATATCCTGACCTCTAGGAATTTGGTCTGGCTTTTTCTAAAAATTGCCTTGTATATTTATCTTGTATAGATAAGGAGGCCGAGCCTTATAACCCTGGTCAGTTTTTTACCCGAACGCATGTATGTAGGAGGATGGGCGAATAATGAACAATGAGGACCCATTTGTTAGATCGGTCAGATATGGAGCTATATATACTTTGAAAATGGAGGAGCTAAGCTAGACAGCCGAATATACATTTAGTGTCAGTAGAGTAAAACAATGGGTCTCTGACTGACTTTAGGATCAGTCATCCTTAAATTGGGAGCCCTAGCACTAGGTGAAAAGCTAAGCTATATTGAGAGTGCCCCTTTGACTTTCATCTCCGCTGTGCTTACATTGTCATCTCACCTTATTTTAATTGTCACATCATATTTGGATCCGTTCATAATCCTGTATCAATTTATTAAACTGATTGTCACAAAAGAATCGTTAACGATAAATCGAGTTTTGTCCAATCAGCTGATTTAATCAGTTTGATAAAAAAAAATATATCAATTGAATTGGATTTCATTTATCAGTTCAATTGCAAGGCAAAAAAAAATCAAAAATAAAAAATTCATACAAAAGGTATGAAGCTTCAATATTTAGTACAGCTTCCGTGTCATTTTTATCCGATTAAAAAGAAAGATGGAACATATAATAGTTGTAAAAAATTATCTAAATAAAAAGCTAGGTAAAATAATTTAGTCGACAAATTAAAGCATCGTTTTTTATGTTCATCGTCTTTGGAGTGTTTCAGTCAAGTAGATCTGCCACCTGTTTATCTCGATGTGGATTATCTCCACATTATCTTGAATATATATAATAACATAATTAAGAATTGTGTCGTCGTTTTCTGTCGTCCCATCCACGTCCAAGTTCGCAATGCTATTTAATCCCTGCCCTACCCCAATCCAAGGCATGAATATCGTGCACGCATGTCATTCGCTTAAAATGAGTCGGGTAATTAATGATTCTTAGGACGGATTCATGCATGTAAACAAAATCACAGACGGAGAGAGAAACTTATTGAGTTCCTAATTCATTAATATGTTCCGGTTAAATACGTGGATGATCAAATTATAAGTCAATAAATAATCTAATATTGCGCTCTTTAGAAATTGTATGTGAAGAGGATGAGGAGAACTCAAACGTACTTCAATAAAGGGATAGACTGATGCAAGGGAGAGATACTTTGATGCTTAAATTAGTGTTTGCTTAAGGTATGAACTTAATGCAGAAGTAAGAAAAAGAAAAAGGTGCAAGACTTTGATGGTAACCGGAGAGAGAAGAGAGTATTAGCCAGAGAGTTCTCTGGTGCTCATCTCCTCTAAGATTTATGTACTGTCAGAAAAGCATCTCTACATTATAGTCAATAAAGAGATCAAATCTGACAATCATTATATGTTTCTTCATCTATTAAATGTCACATGTTTGGAAGAGGATAATTAAAAAAATCAAATCTAACAACCATATAATCACTTCTCCATTCACTCAGTATCACATGTTCTGAAATATTTATCATTATTGTTTTCATGTTCAAGGAAAAGTAGTCTCATCATTGGGGGTTTAGTGTGGGCTTGATCTGAGGATGGATGACGAAGTGACATCGGTGTTGAGTGACCACAAGGAGAAATGAATTAGTAAACAACTGAAGTCGAGATAGGGAGGATGTCGGTGACTGAGGTCGAGGCAGAGATGATGCTCGGATCGAAAACTAAGGCATGGAGGATGTCGACGACGGAGACTGAGAGTATGTCAAGATTTGAGGCTAAAACATAGATGTCGACGATTAAGGCCAACAGAGGTGTGGTGTCAAGAATTCAGACTGAGACATGAAAGATGTTAAAGACTGAGGGCAAGAGAGGTTGATGCAGGCTCAACCCTTATTGAAGCCTAACATAACACTTTAAACTTTAAACGGACATAACTTTTTCCGCAGGACTCGAAATCAGGTTTTGTCTATCGTACTGCGTGCATAATTCGAAAGCCTATGTGTGTTACCGGTGAAACCATACCCGTCAAATTTTCAACCGTAAATTCCACGGTTTAAACCCTATTTATGGTCATTTTGTTATTGTTTGTAATTTTTATTTTTTAGGTATTTAGGGTAATTTTCATATTTCTGGTATTTTTTAGAGGATTTGTCTTGATCCAAATCTTGATTTGAGATAAGATCATTAAGTTAATTATTTTTCTTTTCGAATAAAAATTTGTTTTCTTTCTTTACAATATTAGAATTAAGATTTGATAATTATAATTTATTTCCTTATTTAAGTCTTAGGTTGTGGTCTATATAACCCTTTGTTTGGATGGGGTGAGTGAAAGTTTATTAACGGAATTGGAGAAGGGAGGGGAATGGAGAGAAAGGGAAGAGAATTAAAGTATTTATATTCTCCTTATTTAGGAGGGAGAAAAGGTTCATTAACGTAACATGTATTACTATGTTAAATATATAAAGTTATAAAATTACCCTTATTTTTATTAAAGACATACGCGTTCAGAAATCCAGTACATCATGTATATATTTATTAGTTAAGACTTACGCATTCAAGTAATTGTAGCTCATTTATTAAAGTTGTGTTGGCATTGGCGTCAACGTCGAAGTCAATGTCGACATCAGCGACAAAATCAGCATTGGCATCAAAGTCAATGTCAAAGTTGGTGTCGACGTCGAAGTCGGTGTCAACATCAAAGTCGGTGTCATCATCAACGGAGTGCGAGCGTTGGGTGGTACGAGTCAAGCGATGCGAGTATTTTTCATCGTGACGCAAAGAATATCTAAAACAAAGATTTTTAGAATTAATATAATAAAATAGAGATAAAATTGGAACATAATTTTTTTAATTTATCTTACCCTTCCTTACACCCCCAAATAGGAGGGTAAGAAATTCTTTCGTTTCATAGATAAAGAAGGTTAAAGCTTACCATTCCTTACACCCCCAAATCGGACTGTAAGAAATTCTTTCATTTCATGAATAAAGAAGGTTAAAGCTTACCCTTCCTTACCTTTCCTTTCCGTAGTTCACTTCCTCCCAAACTGGGTTTTAAGTTTCCCTTCCCCTTCTTTACCCTTTCCTCACCTCCTCCCAAACAATACGTAAGAGTCATGATGTTGAGGAATTAATCCTCTGGTTTTAATAAAAGTTTCTTCTTGAAGGTTCCTCTTCTTGTATTCTCCTCAATTTTTTTTTATTATCAGCTCGCAGGATAATCGTTATCCTGCCTGGTACCAGTTGGTATCAGAGAACAAGAAGGTTATCAACAAATCCAATAACGGGTCGTCGTAGTCATAGTCACAGTTGCAACAACAGACGGGCTTCAGGGGAGGAAGCTGTGCACAATGATCATAACATCCATGACATAATGACGATTGAGGATTTACAGAAGCAAATTACAAATTTAACCGAAGATCATGAGATTTCAGATTGTAGATATGAGTCTTACTTCGAGAACCCATATCATCGGCGTGACTCACCTTAAGAACACCGTGGATGTGAGGAACCTAATCAAGACTTCAGATTTCAGGATCTGCCTGAATTTTCTAGTTCGTTGCAAGCAAAGGAATTCATTGACTGGACAAGGAAGTAGAGCCGATCTTCGACTACAAGCAAGTTCTAGATAGGATGAAAGTAAAGTTAATTGTCATCAGACTTAAAGGGCAAGCATCAGCATGGTAGGAATAGATGCGGCGCTATCGAGACAAACAAGGTAAATCCCAAATAACAGTCTAGGAAGAAATGAGAAAAAACATGAAGGAACACTTCCTTCCCTTTTCCTACACCCAGACTCTATTCATGCTACTTCACTCATTAAGATAGGGCATGAGATCGGTCAACGAATATATAGAAGAGTTTTTCCAACTGGTGACCCAAAATGACCTATCCAAGCTAAGACTGAGGAGCAGCAGCTAACACGTTACTTAGGGGGTCTATGCTTGGCCTTGCAAGATGTCATCAGTCTTCATTCACTCTCGATTGTGTCAAAGGCCTTTCAGGGTGCACTGGCGGCTGAAAAGCAACAAAACAAGAAATCAATGGGGAGAGACGACCAGAACAATCGACCAGCTCGTCCTCAAAATTCTTGTCCTTCACAACAGCAACCACCGTAGTAGCCATCACAACGACCACTGCAATGGTAACCATAGGTTTACTCTAAGGCTCTTGTCAGATATTATCAATGTGGTGTACAAGGACATATGGCGCACCAATGCAGGAAGCCCTCTTCTACTTATCTGAAAGGCAAAAACTTGTTGATCGGGGAAGAAGTAATAAAAGATACAACGACAATTGACAATCCAATGTATCATCTGACGAAGTGATTTATGGCAATAATCATGAGACTTTGGCCTTTCATAAGATTCTGTTGACTCTAAAGGGTGATTCAGGGGATAATTGGTTGAAAACCAATATTTTTCATACTACCTACAACATCATAGGTAAAGTCTACAAGATGAGTATCGACGACAACAGTTGTGAGAATATAATATCCTTAGAGGTTATCCAAAAATTATAATTAAAATTGATCGTCATCCTAAACTCTACAAGTTAACTTAGCTGAATAAAGAAAGATAGGTAACAGTTGACCGACGATGTCTCTTTTCCTTTTTAATTAGCAAATATTTTAATTTGGTAGTGTTTGGTGTGATGTGGTGGTCATATATGTATATCATGTATTGTTAGGAAAACCTTGGCAGTATGATCACAGTGTTGTTCATGATGGGCAAGAGAATACATATACACTTAACATTAAAGGAAAAAAAAATTGTGTTGGGGCCCTGGCGGGAAGGAACTACTCCAATTTTGGTAGATAAAAATACTAATATGCTTTCTATATCCAAGTTTTTAGATGAAGTGGAGTAAGGAGTTATATATCTTTGCTACCATGTCAAAGCATTGCTCCGACCATAGACACCGAGTTACCAACCAACTATAGCAACTATTAGTGAATTTTGATGAGCTGATGCCGGAGGATCTTTCTTTTGGGCTACCGCCTATCGAGATATCCAGAATCAAATTGACGTTATTCCAGGGGCGAGTTTGCCTAATCGGTCAGCTTATTATCTTAGCCCTAAAGAAGCAGAAGAATTGCAACATCAGGCAGTGGAGTTGCTTGAAAAGGGACACATCCGAGAGAGCATGAGCCCCTATACAGTTCCTGCCCTACTAGTACCAAAGAAGAATGGCTCGTAGCGTATGTGTGTCGATAGCAGAGTCATCAACAAGATTACAGTAAAGTACAAGTTTCTAATCCCTACTTGGATGACATGTTGGATCTATTCGGTTCAAAAGTCTTCTAAAAAAATGATCTTAAAAGCGGATACCACTAAATCAGAATAAGGCTTGGTGATAAATAGAAGACGACATTCAAGACGCAACATGAGCTATGTGAGTGGATAGTCATGGCTTTTTGATTGTCCAATGCTCCTAGTACCTTCATGAGGTTTATGCATCAGATTTTATGACTATTTATAGGAAAGTTTATGGAGGTTTACTTTGACGACATCCTCGTTTATGGTCTGACATGAGCATCACACTTCAATCATCGTCGTGCCATCTTCGAAAAGTTGAAAATGGAGTGCTTATTTGTAAACAAGAAAAGTGCTCTTTCTTTACTATATCGGTAACGTTTCTCGGCTCTATTGTGTTTACTGATAGTATACATGTAGATTAAATAAAGATAAATGCAGTCCTTGAGTGGCCTCAACCGAGTACCTTGCACGATATCAAAAACTTACATGGCTTATCTTCTTTCTACCACTGGTTTATCAGAAATTTTAGCACTCTATTTACTCCTATCAACGAATGTTTCAAGGGAAGGGATATCAAGTGGTCTGAAGAAGCAGAGGCTAGATTTTAACTGGTCAAACAAAGGATGACCAAAGCATCAGTTTTGGCTCTTTCTAATTTTGATAGATTATTCTAGATCAACTGTGATACATCCGTCATAAGTATCGGGGGTGTTCTGAGTCAATTTGGGCAATTAGTTGCTTTCTTCAGCGAGAAGCTCTCCGGGTCAACAAAAAATTATTTAACCTATGACTTGGAGTTCTATGTCATTGCACAGTCCTTGAAGCATTGGCGACACTACCTAGTATAGAAGAAATTCATCTTGTTCACTGATTATGAAGCATTAAGGTATATCAATGGTCAACACAACCTAGAGCAGGTGGCATGCCAAATGGGTGGCTTACTTGAAAGAGTTCACCTTTACACTAAGGCACCAAGTTGGAAGTCTGAATCGTGTCGCATATACCCTAAGTTGGCATTCTTCATTACTCACCACCATAAGTACTAGAGTTGCGGACTTTGAGATTTTTCCAGATATGTATGCAATTGACCTATCATTCAGAAGGATATTCCAGGAGATACATGATGATTACCGATCGACACGATTTTATTTTGCATAATGGTTATTTATTTCATGGGTTGTAGTTGTGTATTCCATACTACTCTCTAAGGCAGCAGATTATGAGCGAGCTTCAAAATGAGGGGTACTTTGGACGTGATAAGACGTTAGCCCTCATCTTTGCCAATTTATATTGGCCCAAGTTAACTAATGATGTGGCTCACTTTGTTGATCGATGTTTTGTATACCAACGGTCTAAGGGGTTCTAACCAATGCAGACTTGTACACTCCCCTATCAGTTTCCTAAAGCTCTTTAGTTCAATGTTAGCATATATTTCATATTGGGATTACCTTGCATCTAACGAACCTCAGACTCAATTCTTGTTGTCGTTGACATATTCTCAAAGATGACACATTTTGTAATTTGCAGGAAGACTATGGATGCTACTCGGATTGTCATCTTTACTTTAAGAAGATCATGCGCTTACATGGCATTCCTCGGTCAATGACTTCAGATCGATATACCAAATTCATAAGTCACTTCTGGAAGAGCTTAAGGGGGAAATTAGGAACACAGATAAACTTTAGTAATGCTTACCACCCTCGGACAGATGGACAAACCGAGGTGGCGAATCGGAGTCTAAGCAATCTTCTGAGATACTTTACAGAAACTAAACCAAAGCAGTGGAACTTAGCGTTACCTCAAGCAGAGTTTGCCTACAATAGATCAAAAATAGGACCACAAGATTGAATCCTTTTGGGATTATCTATAGTCGGAATCCATCAGGAGTTCTAGACTTAGTGTTGACCGTAAAGACGCTAAAGGGGGTGAATAACATTTGTCGCAGATTTAAGCGTACGTAGCTTGTCGGAGCAACTTTTTGATATTCTGGAGACCTTTTCGGAGCAGCGCGTGAGTACAAAAGTTGTTGCAATTGTTGTATTGAAGATGTTGGTCGAAGTTTTCTTTTTATAGCCCTGTCCGGGCCCCTGGATCCCATCCTGGGTATTTTGATTGTGCTGACATGGCGAGCTCTTATCGAACTTCATTTTTGAAGTTTATCCACCTCCAGACACCCGGACCCCCTCCGGGTGTTTCGGTCCTCTAGACCCATCAAGTCCGCACACTTGGTAAAAGGTTAGGCAAACAACATCTAACTTTAGCTTATTTGTTATACATCAAAACATTATTATTAATGCAATCTGCATCAACACTTAGCCCCAGTTCCACGTGTAGGGCAAATTAGTCCTAAAAAAGATAAGATGACAGAGCATCTTCGAGGTATTCATGAGCAGATGAAATAGGTAATTATGGAAAGCAGTACTAAGTATAAAGCTCGGGTCGATGACACATTAGATGCTTTTTGAGATTGGAGATTTTGTTTGGCTATATTAACTCGTGATCGTTTCCCTATTGGAGATTATAAAAAGCTAAAGGATCAAAAAATTGAATCATGTGAGATATTGCAAAAGATTAACGACAATGCCTACAGGTTGCACCTTTCTAGACATCTAAAGACTTCTGATTTCTTCAATGTGAATCACTTAACTCCTTATTCAATGGTTGCTAATGAAGTTAATCTAAACTCGAGGGTGAATTCTTTTCAAGTGGGGGATACTAATGCAGTGTAGAAAATATGTTCTAAATGAATGATAGACGAATTAATTAAATGCGATAAAAACTTACAGCGATCTCCCGCAGATCCGCAATCGGCAATGATGAAGCTCGCTATCGGAAGAGCGATCACAGGATCGGAAAGCCCTCCGCAATTCCACAAACCAAATCCTGCCGCTTTGGATGTTCTCTTACTCTCGTCGCACAATCGCGATTTCACACACCATGAGCCTTGGACGGACCCCCTTTATATAGGGAAATACACTAGGGGCATAATGGACTTTTCCATTATGTGTAGTGGGGAACATGGGCCACGTTCCCCACTATCCCCATTTCCAACATCTCCCACTCGTCCAAGGTAAGTCACAAAGACTTAACAAGTCACATAGACTATTAGAGAGTTTGGTCACAAAGACCGTATGAGAACATCCAATCCATACTTAGAGAAAATGGTTCGTGCGACAGCAAGCACACTGAGCGATAGTTGCTAAGAAGATTGTTACACCTTGACTTAGCCGCTCTTTGAGCAATCAATGCTAATAAAGTTGTTACACTTTACTTAGCTACTCAAATAAATTAGAGACACACTCTTTATGGCACTTAGCCACTTTCCTGGTGGCACATAGCCTTTATCCAGAATCCATCCGATCTTCAAGTGACACACAGCCATTATCTTGAAGATATCCATGTCTTGCTATTTACCCAGATTAAATAATTTTCATTTACATCGATATGAACATCTCTAATCCCTTATAATGACCATTATGTCATGAGCATGTTCCATATCCAATATTCACATTCATTTCCGTACATAACAGAAATGGGTCGACCTGTGAATAACAACAAAAGATGTAAATATATTTAATCTTCCTTTTTAGCTAGAATCAATTCATTTTAATCAGTCGCTTTCCTAGTTATGCTCCATAGACCGAATCATCCATAGCCATAGGATACACGCTAAAGTAGCAGACACTGATTAAAACTTCAAGTAGACAGCTAAATAGTCACTAAGGCAAAAAATTAAGATTAACATATAATCTCAAAGGTCTCACATAGTAGAGAAACAAGGATTTATTCTCCTACTACCTTTATTGTCGCAATAGCACATGTGGTATGAATCACATGCTATGATGTTATTCTCTTTACTAAAAAAAAAGAGTGCATGTTGTCTTCAAATTTAACATCATACAGATTTCGATCTAGACATACCTAACGTTTAATCCTGAATTCAACATATGAATTCTAATCTGGATTTCAACAGGTTCAGTAAATGGTGGGTTCATTTACTTCGATCATTATTTATACATAAATGATCTCATCTTGACACAATTATCAAGGCGACCTCAACTTATGAATCTGTCTCTAATATCATAATTTCAGCTACGTAAACTGTTTCATAAGTAACGGTCTTACCCCTATTTGTACTTAACAAACAGAGATGATTGTCCATGTGAGTGGACCAATCTCCACCTGCCAACATGCTCACCGAGATCTTACATGAATTTAACAAATACAACATATACACTGAATAAATTATGACAAATTACACAATCATAACACAAAGTTTGATTGTTATTTTAATATTGTTACATTCTACAAAGTCCCAAAGACTTTACATGTTCTTTAAATGACTCTTTAGTCATTGGCTTAGTAAAAGGATCTGCAAGCATAACACGTGTAGGGACATACTCAAGAATGACTTTTCTTTTAGCCACAATATCCCTTACAAAATTATATTTAATTTCTATATGCTTGCCTTTGCTATGATATTTGGGATCCTTGGAAAAAGCTATTGCAGCTTGACTGTCACAGTAGACAGTTACTGGACTCCCACTGTTAGAGTGTATACTAAAAGTCTAGCTTTTGGTATAAACATTTATCTAGAAATAAGAATCACATTGGTCAAATAACTACATTTATGATAAAAGTAGTTGTTCAATTAATTTATATTGTAGATAACATGGTGTGTGGTGTCACACACAGAAGATCATGTTATCAGTACCTTATAAATTATAAACAGTAGCTCACGACCAAAATGGAAAGGAACAAACCATTAGAAGGTCGTAGTGTAATTAGGTATCAGTTTATCTTGACTGTATAATTACACTAGTACACTTAGAGTGTATTGAGTAGGACCATTTGAGGTCGTTTCTTTTATACTGATTTTATAAAGAAACAAAGACCTCGGTTATTATGGAAGTGTGTACTCTTAATCCTAATATAATAACAAGCACATATATTTGATATTTATTTCTTTAATTTATCAATGGGTGAGATTTAGTTCGATGAATCAATAAGCCCGATAAGTTGGGAAATGATATCACTTATAGTGTGTGTTGTTGATTATAGAAGGAAACTGTGTCCTAGTAATCTAGGTTGAGAATGTCCCAAGAGGAGCTCATAAGGATTGTCATGTTAAACCTGCAGGGTGGACTTAGTCCGACATGGCGATGAAGTTGAGTGGTACTACTCTTGGAGCTAGATATTAATTAAGTGAGTTGTCAGTAACTTACTTAATTAGTGGACATTTGTTATCTTAAACACAGGGAGACTAACACACTCATAATAAGAAGGAGCCCAAAATGTAATTTGGGATTGGTGCGGTAGTTCAATAATAGTTCTCTAGTGGAATGAATTATTATTGATAAAATTAAGTTGTGTGTTCGGGGCGAACACGGGATGCTTAATTTTATCGGGAGACCAAAACCAATTCCTCCTCTCGGTCCCTATCGTAGCCTCTAGTATATAGAGATTTATACCCACCGCATACCCACCTTCTTACCCATCCAATGGGGCCGGCCAAGCTAGCTTGGAACCCAAGCTAGGGCCGGCCAAGACCAAGTGGATGAGTTAAGTTGGTGGCCGGCCAAAGCTTGGGTCCCAAGCTTAGGTGGCCGGCCACTAGAATATTAAAAAGGATTTTTATTAAAATGATTTCTTATGTGGATATCATGTTTTTAAAAGAGAGTTTAAAAATTAAAAATTTCCTTTTATAGCTTTCTACAAAAGATTAAGAGAAGAGATTAATCTCTTTCCTTATTTGTAGTTTAAAAGGATGGTTTTAATTTTTGGTAAAACTTTCCTTATTTGTAAATCATCTATATGTTTAAAGAGAGTTTAAAATTTGAAATCTTTCCTTATTTGTTGATTAAAGGAGGATTTTAAATTTTAAGAAAACTTTCCTTTTAAATCATGTTCATGATTTAAAGAAAGTTTAAAAATTAAATATTCTCTTTATAAGTTTCTACAAAAAATTAAGAAAAGATTTGATATCTTTCCTTATTTGTAGATTAAAGAGATTTTAATTTTTAGAGATAACTTTCTTTTATCCACATGTTTAGAAGAAAGATTTTAATTTATTAAATTTCCTTTTTATAAACCAATCATGAAGGGATAAAATTATTGAGAAATTTTATAAAATTTCGGAAGCAAATAAGGAAGTTTTAATTGGTGTTTAAAATTTTATTTGCTTGGAGTTTTTATTGTGGCCGACCATTATAAAATTGAGAAAGGAAATTATTTTAATTAAATAAATTTTCCTTTTCAATGGCAAAAGAATTAAGGAAGTTTTTATTAAAATTTCCTTATTTGCCAAGATCAAGGATTATAAAAGAGGGGTAGAGGAGGCTTCATGGCTAACGAATCTATTCTATTTTTCTCCCTCTTTTCTTCTTCTTGTGTGGCCTGCCCTTTCTCCCTTCTTCTCTTTTGGTGGCCGAACCATACATCTCTTGGAGCTCTTGTTGGTGGCCGGACCTAGGAAGGAGAAGAAGAAGAGGAGGAAGCCTCATCTTGAAGATCCCTTGGAGTATTGGTGGTGATCAAGTTCTTCTTCCTTGGAGGTGGTTCTTCTTGTGGCCGAACCTTGCTTGGAGAAGAAGAAGGTGCGTGGTGGTTCTCGTTTCGGAAGATCGTCGCCCACACGACGTCCGGGATAAGAAGAGGAATACGGTAGAAGATCAAGAGGTTTTTCTAAAAGGTATAACTAGTAATTTTTCTTTCCGCATCATACTAGTTATTTTTGGAAATAATACCAAATACAAGAGGCTTACGTTCTAGTGTTTCGAATATGGTTTTTCGAAGTTGTGTTCTTTTGTTTCTTTCTTTTCCTTGTGATTTGATTGTTCTCTTTGGTTAACCTAAAGTTATTTTAGGAAATTAAATATTAGCTTTCTATTAAAGGTTTTGTCTAGTCGGTGGTGGTTGCTCCCATATCCAAGAAGGCCATGTGCCTCGCCACGTCAGTACTGGGAACCTTTTATGGAAATTAATATTTAATGGAATTAATAACTTAAGGAGACTTGGGTCGAACGTGTTAAGTTCCGCAGGAGATCCAAGTCAAAACCTAAAAGAACAAATAGATTAAGTTTTGGATCAAACGTGTTAAGTTCCGCAGGCGATCCAAAATTTAATTTAAAAGAACACATGGTAGCTAGGAAAAGGTTCAGACCTTTGTACAAAATTTTTGTACAGTGGAACCTATAGGTTTTCCGAGTAGCAACCAACACCCACTATCCTCAGCAATTTTCAGATGCTTCAGAAACCTTCTCAACCAGACTGCTTCTTGCACAGCTGCTGAACATGTCACATATTCAGCTTCCATAGTCGACAAAGCTACACAAGCTTGTTTCTTG
Organism: Zingiber officinale; assembly: GCF_018446385.1. NCBI lineage: Eukaryota > Viridiplantae > Streptophyta > Magnoliopsida > Zingiberales > Zingiberaceae > Zingiber > Zingiber officinale. The sequence continues at coordinate 127,266,000 of NC_055996.1, forward strand.
ATGTTCCAGGAGATGGCGCCACCATTCAGCAAGAATGCATAGCCTGATGTGGATTTTCTATCATTCAGGTCTCCAGCCCAATCTGCATCTGAATAACCTTTCAGACTCATATCTGATCCTTGAAAACAGAGACAATAATCTGTTGTCGCCTTCAGATATCTGAATATCCTTTTTACTGCCTTCCAGTGTCTCGGTCCTGGATTTGACTGGAAGCGACTGACCAAGCCCACAACATAGCTGATATCGGGACGTGTACACAACATAGTGTACATCAAACTACCAATAGCACTGGCATATGGTTTTTTATTCATCTCAGCTATTTCCTCTGGAGTTTTAGGACACATACTCTTGCTCAACACAGTACCTTTCACAATAGGTGTATGTTCTATGTTGCAATTAGACATGCTGAAATGATGTAACATCTTATTTATATAAGACTCTTGTGACAGACCCAAAAGTCTTTTAGGACGATCTCTTATGATCTTCACCCCTAAGATGTATTCAGCTTCTCCCATATCTGTTGTATCAAATTGTGATGACAGCCACTTCTTGACTTCATTCACATATTCTATGTCATTTCCAGCTATCAACATATCATCAACATATAATGATAAAATGACATACTTTCCTTTTTCCCTTTTTAGGAAAACACAATGATCCTCATTGATCATCTCAAAATCATAAGATAAAACGACTTCGTTAAATCTTATGTTCCATTGTCTTGACGCTTGCTTTAGCCCATATATAGACTTTCTAAGTCTACATACTTTTTGCTCTTGGCCTTCAGCAATGAAACCTTCTGGTTGAACCATATAGATTTCTTCGTCAAGATTACCATTAAGGAAAGCGGTTTTTACATCCATTTGATGTAATTCTAAGTCATAATGTGCCACAAAGGTCAAAATAACTCTTATTGATACAAATTTCACTACGGGAGAAAATGTCTGTTCAAAGTCAATACCCTCCATTTGGGTATATCCTTTTGCTACTAAACGAGCTTTGTATCTGTTAATCGATCCATCTGCTTTCCTCTTTATTTTGAGAATCCATTTATTCCCAATAGCCCTTCGGCCTGGAGGAAGATCGACTAAGTCCCAAACATGATTTTGAAACATGGACTCCATCTCTTCAACCATTGCAGCTTTCCATTTTTCTCTAACTCTACATCCCAATGCTTCCTCAATGGATTGAGGCTCGTCGTCGTCAATTGGAAGTGTAACTAATGCCTCATTCTCAATATCAAACCTCTTCTTAGATTTGATCTTACGAACACTTCTCCGTAAGTTGGGTTGTTGAGAAGTCAACTCATGACTCGGCATATCACTCCCACTCGGTTGACTAGACTCAGGTATCCCTTTTGACACCTCTCTTGTTGATAATATCTCATCCTCCTCAAATAGAGGAACATCACCTCTGATTGGGAACTCTGTTTCGAGAAAAGTCACATCTCTCGAGTCTATTTCGGAGATGGTTCCATCTAGTTGCTCACCTATGAAAACATAACCTTTGGAGGTCTCATGATATCTTATAAAGATACATTTCTTACCTCTAGGCCCTAGTTTTCCATACTTGTGAGAACTATCATGAACATAAGCAGCTGCCCCCCAGGGTCTCAGATTACTCAAATCTGGTTTCCTGCCTGTCCAACGTTCATATGGGGTAGATGGAACTGACTTTGAAGGCACTTTGTTAAGTACATAGGCTGCAGTTAATAATGCATCTCCCCAATAGGAGATTGGCCAATTAGCTTGCGCCATCATAGACCTAACCATTTCAAGAAGAGTCCTATTTCTTCTTTCAGCTACCCCATTTTGCTGTGGAGTTCCAGGGATTGTTAACTGTCTAATAATCCCTCTATCATTACATATTGTCTTGAACATATCAGACAAATACTCCCCTCCACGGTCAGTGCGTAAAGCCTTAACTTTACGTTCTGTTTGATTCTCAACCTCGTTCATATAACGAATGAAGCAATCTAATGCTTCATATTTGTGAGAAATCAAATACACATTACCGAACCTAGAGAAATCATCAATAAATGTAATGAAATAGGAAGCTCCATGTCTAGCCTTCACATTCATTAGACCACAAATGTCCGAATGAATTAACTGCAATGTCGATTCAGATCTAATAGCCTTACCAAATGGTTTCCTAATTGCTTTTCCAGCAAGACAATGCTCACATATAGACAATTGAATCTTAGCTCGAGTGCCCAATAGACCCTCTCTAGCTAACCGATTCATACGTTCTTGTCCTATGTGTCCTAATCTAGCATGCCAAACCTCATCAGTTATATCTGCATCACTAGTTAAAGCAATGCTTGAAAAACAACCATCAATAGCATAATTGACATCTGGTTCTACATCAAGAACCATAAAATCATTTGTTAAAAAACCATATCCGATTAACACTGAGTCAATCTTAAGTTCAACAGACCGACTGTAAAAATTAATACAATACCCTAAATCAAGAAGACACGTAACGGAAACAAGATTCCGTCGAATTTCAGGTGCATACAGGACATCATGTAGAAATAAAACTCTACCACCACGTAGGTTGAGTTTGCAAGTGTCGACTCCTTTGACTTCAACTCTTGCATTATTTCCCACATAGATCCACTTGTTGCCAGCTGGTACACGACGGTACTCAACAAATGTAACTCGTTCCCGAGCTACATGGTTGGTTGCTCCCGAATCTATAATCCACAGGATAAAAATCAGCTAACAACACTGAACTAGCAACAAAATACTCTTGAAAAGAAGACACACTTGGATTTACCTTTTTCTGCTCAGTGCACTCCCGAGCAAAGTGACCCTTTTTGCCACAGTTAAAACAAGTCAACTTGTTTTTAGGTTTCTTTCCAGTCTTCTTGGCTATCTTCTTGATTGGGACTTGTCCCACAACAGCAGCTTCCCTCTTCTTTCCATTCTCTTTCTTGAACCATTTCTTTTTCTTGGATCCATATGATCCAGCAGAACTTACAGCCACATAGGCTTGTCCAGAAATCCTTGCAGATTCAACTCTCTCCGCCTCCAATTCTACATGGCGTGAGACATCAGTGAAAGTCTTGATACTCTCACTGTGAGTTAAGGTCTGCTTCATGGTCTCCCAAGAATCTGGAAGTGAACGAATAACTGCTTGAACTTGTTGTTCATCAGTCAACTCATGACCAGCAGTTTTAAGCTCCCGAATCATGTTCGACATCTCCCTGAGGTGTTGAACCATTGACATATTCGGACGCTTTTTATAGCTGTCAAATTTAATTGTCAGCTGTCGAAGCTTGCTCAGACTTACTCCACTGTATTTTTCTTTAAGGGCAACCCAGATTTCATGAGCCGTAAGATATGACTCATATTCAAAAGTTAGGTCGTCTACCATTGAACTAATCAATATACCCTTTGCAGTGGAGTCCTTTTTCTTCCATGCCTTATAGGCATCAAGATCTCGTCTGTGTTGTGCAGTGGGACCATCTACAGGTACTTCCATAACCTGATTTACAGCCTCTAGAACTTCTTGTTCCTCAAGTACATATTGTATCCTAAGGTGCCAGATCTTATAGTTATCCCCATTAAGTTTTTCACCTTTGTTGAGTTCAGCTATTACGTTTTTAGTTGTCATAATCTATCATAAATAAACACATTATTTAGTATTCAGTGTAAATCATATGTATGCAATTTATGATTGACTTAATATTACTTTGAATTGGTTTACAAAATCAAGTGACAACTATGTTTTCACTCATCATCCGTATGACCAATCAAATTAATATTAATCAATTCTATTACATACATCCCAACAAATGAACTAATCATTTATAATATCATGAATTCATTAATTAAATGAACTAATCATTTAATATATCATATTTTTTTAATTAAATGAACTAATCATTTAATATATCATGAACTAATCATGCATCATGTCAAGCAAACAGCATAAATAAATGAACATATCATTAATATAAAATTATGCTGCAAATTGTTAACATATAATCAACTGACATGAATGAAATAGACTAACTATTGTTCATACAAAATGACAATAAAAATAACAGAACTCTAATAAACTAGATAGGCAACTACCACTCTCACTAGGACAGACACTAGTGCAGTGGCTAATCTAATCCCTCTCAGCCTGGACTCATTTGGGGTAATCCCAGGCAAGACAACTTCAAGATTTTCAATTGGATCCCACACACACTCTCCCAGATCCTCTTCAGATTCATCTGGATCTTCAGGCTCTTCTGAATGCTCTTCAGATTCTTCTAGATCCTCCTCTAGAGGATCTTCAGGATCTTCTGAATCCTCTTCAGATTCATCTGGATCCTCCTCTGGGTCTTCAGGATCCCAATAGAGATGAAGCAACTGTCTGCACATCTCTGAGTACGAGATGTGTCCATCATAATCATCCCAAAGTTGGAATGCTATCTGCCTAAGGTTTTCTGGCAGTGAATAGACTAGAGCAAATCTTCTGTGTGTGTCTTCTACTGGAAATTCTTCTCGCTCGAGTTTCCAGAACAACCGATCGAGCCGACCAATAAGCCATCCGAGTCCTAGAACAGGGTCGAAATCAAGCTCCTTAATCTCCTCCCAAAGCTCATGTTGTCGTAAATCACGACTAGCCATATGAAAAATTGAAAATAAATAAGTCAGTACAAAACCGACTAACCAGTACAAAACCGGCTTATTTCAATTTATACAGGCATAGTACCAACATAATAAATTAAGAAAAACAAATCTTCTCGATTTTCAGGAGTTTAAGTCAACAATTAGAACTAATCTAATTGGCCAGACCCATCGGATTAGGGATCCAGATCCTAAGCTTGGTCCAATGTCCTTAATTAGAACTAATCTAATTGGACAAGGATTTTGTGCCTATGTCCTGTTACCTTTTCTCTAAGTTCATTTCTACCAATTTCATACTTATTGATCAAACTCAGATCCGTTTGATCAAACCAATGCCCATTGATTTAAGTCCGACCAATTAGAACAAATCTAATTGTTTTGATCAAATCTGATCCAATAGAACAAATCTGGTCATTTGATCATATTTGGTTCAAGTCCAATTAATCAACCCAAATTTATTTGGGATTGGATCAAATTGGTTTAATTAAACCCAATGATTTAATCTAAACCGGGTCTAATTGGACCAACCAGTTTAAACCCATATAATTAATTAAAAAATGAACCAATAATCCTAATTTTAATTAATTTCACCATGCATATAAATTTTTTTTTTTCAAAACACAGGAGTTTAAAATTTTTGCATATATAAAAAAAATATACGAAACTAAAAGTTTCTTTTTTTTTATATTTAATTGCATGCAGCAATTTCACTCACGTTTTTTTTTTTAAACACGTAAGCTTTAAAATCTATGCATGAAACCAATTCTCTATTCTGTTCGAAATTAAAAAATTTTGTTTTCATTTTTTTTAAATAGAACTTATCCTATTAAAAAAAACGAACAACGTGCCTCCGTTTTCTCCGCCGCACCCACGTCCGCTCGTCGAGCACATCGTGCACATTGCGCACGCCGCACACGCTGCCACGCCGCCTTCTTCAATCACACCGCGTAAACCGCCCACGCCGCCACGGACACGGTCGCCGGTCAAACTGGAAATTATCGCCAGCCTCTGCCGGTGGTAGCCGGTTCTTTCCAGCACCAAAAACCAATCAATTTTAGGCTCGACGAGATTGCCGACAGTGGTTCTGACTGTTCTAGCCACCAACACATAGCCGGCCAGCCAGGACGCCAACAACGGCCACGGACTGCCATCGCCGGTAAATCCAGCGGTAGCGATTTTACAAATTGGGCACAACGTGTATGCTACGACACATTAGTCGTGCAAAACAGCGCCGGGAAATGACAAAACGAGAAAGCATTCAAATGACAATTTCATAATTCGTCTATAAACATTTAGAAATAACTACGCGCTCTGATACCATTGTAGAAAATATGTTCTAAATGTATGATAGACGAATTAATTAAATGCGATAAAAACTTACAGCGATCTCCCGCAGATCCGCAATCGGCAATGACGAAGCTCGCTATCGGAAGAGCGATCACAGGATCAGAAAGCCCTCCGCAATTCCACAAACCAAATCCCGCCGCTTTGGATGTTCTCCTCTTACTCTCGTCGCACGATCGCGATTTCACACACCATGAGCCTTGGACGGACCCCCTTTATATAGGGAAATACACTAGGGGCATAATGGACTTTTCCATTATGTGTAGTGGGGAATATGGGCCACGTTCCCCACTATCCTCATTTCCAACATGCAGGCCCAACCCCTGTTGAAGCCTAATATGAGACTTTAAATTTCAAACGGACATAACTTTTGACTCGGGATTCGGAATCAGACTTTGTGTGTCGTCACGCATGCAAAATTTGAAAACCTGCGTTTGTTATCAGTAAATCGTAACCATCAAATTTTTAGCCATAAATTCTACCATTTAAACCCTTTGGTATTTTTATTTTTATTTTTAGATATTTAAGGTAATTTTCATATTCCTGATATTTTTTAGAGAAGATTTATCTTGATTTGTGTCTTGATTTGAATTAATATAGTTATGTTAATTATTTTTTTCTTTTCGGATACAAATATATTTTTTTTATAAAATTGGAATTAAAATATGTTAATTATAATTTCTTTTCTTATTTAAGTCTTAGGTTGTAGTTTATATAAGAATTATGTTTATATGTTGAGAGATTAATTCTCTAGTGTTAATAAAAAGTTTCCTTTTGAAGATTTCTCTTTTTATCTTTTCCTCAATTTTTCTCATCTCGTCAGCCTGTAAGATAATTAATATCTTGCCCGATGTCAAAAGTGTGATGTTAGGACTTGAAATTGAGTGCGAAAGATGTCGACGACTAACTAGAACATGAATGACGTCGAGGCCTAAGATTGAGGCGTGTAGAATATCGACGATTGAGATCGAGACAAAAATAATGTCGAAATTTAAGATTGAGGCATGGATGAAATTGACGACCAAGGCTGAGCAAGGACGAGCTGGGATTTGAGAGCGAAAAAAATAATGTCTTGTCTTTCGACAGATTATGTCTCCAGACAAATTATATTTTTGAAAACGAATGTACAGAGTAAACTCGATCAAATTTAAATCTTATCTGGCCTTCATCCTTTGGGTCACATCTGATCCATTTTAACTTTAATTAACAACTCAGCATAGCTTCACGGGGTCGAAGGATTCCATCACATGAATATATATTTAATTTCATGGGCTTACTTAAACCTTTATGTTATAACAAGAAAAAAACCACTTTTCGTTTGTTTTTTAAAAATAGAAGAAGGACCATCCCTTCGCAAGCGTCGCCATTATGAATTAATGGTAAAGCAATCGACCGGTCGACGCTCGACAGTGATGCGTTTGGCTCAGAGACATTAATATGCGCCACAACTGACGCCATTGAACCCCATGAATCAACGCTAAACTGGCCATAACCCACTTACTAAATTTCTCCATCTATTCTTCTTCCTTTTTTTAAATTTTGAAAAAAGTGTGTTACTTAGGAATCACTCAATTTTTATTCTAAACCAAATTCGCCTTCCACCAACTAAAGAGTCTAGTGGTATTTTCAGTTTGCCCCCACAAAGTCAATATATTGTATAATCAAGATAAGGATCGATCATAAGGGATAAACTCTGCGGTAGTGTATAATTACTTGAAATATCTGATCATTTGGTGGTACAGTGAAATTTCCCTAACAATTTTGGTTCTTTGTCCTTCTATTTATGAACCGGGTTCAGAGTATGAACCGGATCGATCGTGTTTGTCGTTATAATCCGCGGCACCTGCCTTTCGATGGAAGGGAGCATTTGTCCTTCGTTTCGGTAGATCGTATGGCGACTAAGATTTGGTGCGCGGTGCTCGTGGCGGCGGTGCTGGCGGCGGCTACGACGGCCGAGGCGGAGGAGATCAGCAAGAAGGTGATCGTGGCGATGGAAGGGCTGGTGAGCTGCCAGGGCTGCGGCAGCGTGGGCACGTGGGATCTGTCGGGGGCCCGGCCGCTGCCGGGGGCGAGGCTGGTGGTGACGTGCCGGGACCACCGGGGCCGGGTGGTGCTCTACCGGGCGGCCAAGGCGGACAAAAACGGCTACGTATTCGCGGAACTTTTCACGACGACGATGCGCGGCGGATACTTCGACCCCGCGGAGGCGTGCGGCGCGCGCCTCCTGGAGTCGCCGGACCAACGTTGCAGCGCCGCCACCGACGTCAACGGAGGCCTGCAAGGGGCGCCTCTCCGATTCCAGAACACCACCGTCCCGGGGCAGTACGCCGACATCGACGTCTACGCGGCCGGGCCGCTGGCCTTCCGGCCGCCGCACTGCCCGCCCAAGACCTCCACGCAATCCCAATCGAGCGATTAGCTAATTAATTAATCTTCTCTGTGATAGTTTAAGGTTTCAATTTTTTGAATCGTCTTGAAATAATGGATCATGCATGTAACTGTCAGTTACAAACGCTGTTCATGGGGCATATCTGAGTACCAAAATAATATTGTTATCGAATACTTTACCATCAGAATTTTCAAATTTTTTACCGAGAGATAAATTCGAAAATTAAATGTCAAACTGTATCTGTCTGAGGAAGTCCTAAATGGGTGTCACATTCAGGCGTGCTTCGTCTTTCAGTTTTTTTTTCCAATCTCCAAGACTCTGACAAGCCGCGACACTTTATAAAATACAAACAATAGATTATATTAAGACTTAACTAAAGACAACTTTTGAGAAAGGAAAAAAATCACTTTTTTTTTTTGCCAAAATGGTCTTAGTTAATTGGAATAATCACGGCCAGATTAATGGGCTTGCGAGCACTGCGACAAAACGCACTAATCCGACTTTGGAATGTGGATCGTGTTGACTGTGGTGGATACGTAAAGTATGCATTGTGTATGGTTACCTACAAAAAGCAATTTATTTGTTAAAGTATAAATAATAGAAGGTTAGAGCCACCATCAACTAGATTTGTGCATATCATGATGGGGTTAAGTGCGTTGTCACGCCACCAGCGAAGTGTGGCTTAAAATAAAAACGCAAGTAGATAGAGACGAATTAACCAGGAAGGAAGAAGATAAATGTGGGAAATGAGCATGAGGTGGATCAGGAGTATGGCATGGGATAATTATAAATGATTCGCCTGCTGTGTCAACTCAATTTGACTAGTCAACGAATGAAGACAAGACAGATTCCTCTATCGATTATTTGAAAAATAATAATAATAATAATAATAATAATAATTAATACGGAATGTTATACGCCGATACGGTCAAAATTAAGATGACATAACTCCTCATCCGACCAACGTTTGCTCTTTTGAACATGTGCAAAGACGATTCTTACTTCCCGTCATAGCATTTTGTCTGATTTAAAATCTTCTTTTAATTGACATCCGAATTATATGTAGCATATCATCTCTCTACCTTTCAAATCTGATTAATAATGCTTCTGTGTTTTTTTCCTCTCTCTGTCAGTCGGATGATCTCAAGAGTTACTCGAGGCAAGCAGCAGTTCTTTCCTCGGTAAAAGTTTTCAAAGAAAATCTTGTAAAAACTTTTTGAACAATTATATGTACAAGAAAAAAATCTGAAAAAAAAGCTCAAGGATAGATACATAAATTCATGACCTATCATTTCATTTTTTGTAGGTCCCATCATTTATATATTTATCTTTAAACTTTTTCTTAAGATTTTTTGTTTGAACATATCATTTTCAAACTTTTTTTCCCCTGCAATATAAGCTTGTAGTTCCAGTACTGGATAGTTGCTCTCAAGGGAAGCAGCAGTTTTCCTCGATAAAAGTTTTCAAAGAAAATTTTGTAAGAGAATTAAAAAATTAAAAAATAAGTTTTCTAAAAACTTGCTTGTTTTAAATGGATTGGCTCGATTTAATCTAATTAAAATGGATGATTTAATCTACTTCTTCTACCTGAGTATGTTTTAAGCATAGCAGGAACTACTGACCATATCTCACCCATCATACCTGTAAATAATAGGAAGAACACAATCCAATGTTTACCATAAACAGTCTTAACAGTTTGCACGATCGTCTATTACGACGCACCGCAACTTTCCTCCTGCTAAAATTATGCAATGTTTTGATCTCATAAGAAAATCTTGCTACAGTCAACATGCCTCATTTGGAGACGTTTAACTCAGAACTGGGTCTTCGATTTGACACTGAGATCTACGAGAACAAGCCAAATGTCAAACATTTTTGGGGAAACTCAAACTGCTGTGTACTCATTTTGGGACAGAATACAGGAACAAAATTAAATATAGAGTTTAAATACTGTATCCCTTTTTGTTTGTTGTAGGATGATTCATGAATCTATTCACTCTAAGAAGTGGAATGTGGTGGTGTTTTTATAGTGATAGATCATGAAGGTGTATATGTGTCAATAGGGATGGAATTAGAAATTTTTTTTACAAGAGGACTGAATCCACTCTGCATTCGTTATTGCCATTACTGATCGCATGCGCAGATTCACTTCAACGTGTCCTTTTGGGTAAGTCCTTTTGGGTGGGAAGAAGGGCGAGAGAAGATGGAAGGTGGAAGGCCTCGAGCTCAGGTTAGACTCCATTTTTCCACCAACACCATCCGCTTCATCACCTCCTTGCATAAAAGTCTATTGGAGAAAAAGATTGGGGAGCTGTAAAAGCAGCCCCACAGGCAAGAACCGCCATACTAGATGGTTCCGACGAACTCGAGGGGGGGGGGCGCTAAAGCTCCCCCTTAGCCCCTCTTTCGGTCCGTCCCTGTGTGTTAAAGTCACGGAATCTATTTATCTAATATGTCGATACGTAATCTTGACGTGGCAATCTGTGGAGTGCTTAGAGGTTTTGTTAGACGTATCCACACATCCTTATTGGCACGCTCGCAAGTGTATCATCTATAAAGGACGAAGCCACATGCATGACTACCTATAAGCCGGGTAGCCCACAACGGGGGAAAAAATATAATAATGGAAGAAAAAGAAAAAGTAAGAAACATGGATTATTAGCACGAGGTGGCGATGTCGGTGTCGGCGGCTAGTTTGGGGCAGTGACATTATTGTCGACGACTAACCCTGAACACTGACGTTGATGATCTTTGTGTCAACACTTGTGACCCACATCTTGAAATCAACCCGAGTAATTCACCCGGGCCAGCTCCGCCATTGCATCTATAGATGTTTACAATATCAAAAATTATGATTCAATATAAATCAGCTATATCGTCTCCAAACTCTAAAACTCTTAATATAAAATTAAATTCTTCTAGACACAGACCATTTTCCCATTTATTCAAAATTGAATTTCTCATGATGAATGATAATCAAACATTATAAAAGATTTAACAACATAGATGATGCAAATTAAAGGATCTAAATTTTAAGAGATCATAATTTTTTTACTCAGATTAAATCATATAATTTTTAATGTATAAATTTGTTCAAAAATCTATAATTAAATCTAAAAAATATTGTTTAAGGTCTTTTGGTGGTTATGGATATTTTATTTTTCTGTTAGGATTATTTTAATTTGTTTACAATTTAGGAATTTTGATATATTTAAGCATTTGTCTAGTTGGTACTAGGTCATTATTTTTTATTTTAAATCAATTTTATTCTGTTAAATCTAAAAAAACGTTTTTATGTTTAACAATTTCTTGCGTCCTCTCTGAAATTTCTTGATAAAAAGAGTCTTTAAAATAATCATTATTCTATCCATCTAATTGGTCTGTTTGGATTTCACAGGAACGAGAATAAAAGACATGTGGTAGCTTTCACTCTCAACCTTTTGGAAATGGAAATTCTACAGCATACAATGATGAAGCCAACACAGACACCATTAATTCCAACTGTATTAATTCTTATTTTTCGAAAACAAAAAAAGACAAATCATTAAATGCCACTTTGCATCCGAATAACTTCTCCGTATCTTGATAACATTACGTCGGGTGGTGGTGTCTATCTATCTTCCTCACACAGCGCTCTATAACTTTGTGACCAAAACTTGAGGCAAAAAGTTCATGTGGATCATCTGAAACCACAATCTTTTTTCTACCTTTATGCAGCCATCCGAAACCACAATCTTCTTCTCCCTTTTGGCAGGACGAGACAACAGTCCTTGGGGCAATGGATAAAGTGCCCTCATGGGAGGGACCCAAATAATCCACAGTACGTGAGCTTTAGCATAAACCCGGAAGCTGAAGCTGTCATTTCATATTTTTCATGGCAACCTGAGCTCCACAAACCATGGTGACACGGCGAGCTGGATAAGAATATGTACTCTTCAATTCTAAGCACAAGACGGGAGAGTGCAGCATGGAATCTGCACATCATTCCTTATCACCAGCCCTTTTTCAATTCAAGTATGAGAACTCTTCTGGAAATAGAGGTTGCAATCCATTGGTGATTGGACCATACAACTTTTGCCCCACAGGCTAATTGGGGTTTGGATATGATGATGTGTGCATTATTGCCTTACTGGAAGAAGAACATCATGTGCATATTGGAAATTATGACGATAAGGAAGAACACATGTATGCATATTGGAAGATACGGGGAAAATCAAAAGTTTGATCAAAAGAATAACAATATCAGAAAAAATGTATATTATGAAACATTGTAGATTCTCGATCAAAGAGAGATTTTGCCTTGAGAAATTTTCGTATCTAGTTCTATAGATGTCTAATAAACATACTTCTTTAAAGTGAAAAATTCTAAAATGTCTCCATGCTAATTTCGCCTAAGAGCATCTGTAATACTTTTAACGTTCAAATGCGTTAATGTTTATTTTTTAGTTGGTACTGTAGCATTAACGTGTTCAAAGATTTGAACGCGTTAATGTTGTAGTACCAAAAACTCTGTCCACGTCGGCATTAATACCTCAGGCGTTAACGTCGTTGTGGATGCCCTAATCACATATATATATATACAGAAATGATATACTGCGGACAAAGCCGAGCGGACCGCTGCGGACATGCCTTCCTGATCGGTCACCAAACCGATCAGGGAACCGATCATTTTCTGATCGGTCTACAGACCGATCAGGAGGTTCCCTGATCGGACTGGTGACCGATCAGGAAGGCAAGTCCGCAGCGGTTCGCACGACTTTGTCCGCAGCATATTATTTCTGTATATATATATATATATATATATGTTTTGGGAGGCCGGCTCTTCTAGATCGTAAAATACAATCCAGAGGATGGATCACTTCATTCATAGGTGAGATCTCGACCTCACCTGTTTTACAAATAGGATCCATGGAATCTCACCTATTAACAACCCCTGTCCAAGAACAGATCAGGGATTGCGATCCAAAGGTAACAGATGGATCAATAAAATCCCACCTATTAACAATCTTACAATCCAGAGGATCCTGGTTTAAGTTTTGGAGTGCTCAAGAGCTCTTGTGGCAGTAATACTTGCATGTTTTTACCTTTGGCTTTTCAATCGAGGTGTAATGGTCAATTCACCTCGATGAACATTTACATGCCAAAATACTAGCGTGAGACCACTAGTATGCTCTTAAAGTTCTTAAAAACTCATCAATACTCTCTCAGAGGCATTTAAACCACTGTATTGCATTTAAATTAATGTAGATCCACCATGAGTTGGCTTTCGATGCTTGCTACTCGCAAGGAGGCTAACATTGGTTGCATAGATTCAAGGCTAAATGAAATTAAACTTTTATTCATTTTTCCTGAACTAACATGATTATCAAAAATTGGTATTGCGTTGTTGCTTGATTTATTTTTTTTATAAAAAAAATAATATCAACTAAACACCGTAAACAAAAACCAGAGGAGAAAACATGTAACTGTCTATTGACAATAATCTCATCGTAACAACTCGGATCACATTTAACAAAGCAACACCAAGAACAGAGAGCAGAAAAAACAGAGCAATCCATTCTAGATATCTCCCAGCACTTTTGTTGTTCCACTTCTCTTCCACACTTATCCACAGCCAATTCCTCTGGATTCCTTACTTGTTCCCAGCCATCGTTGTTCCAGGCTGCCGGAGGAGATCCACTCGATGCTAATTCCCTTACTCTTTCTATTCCCTCGGAGATCAAACATACAGAGTCGAAGTCGCCGTAGCTGTCGTCATCGCTTTCGTAGTCTAACTGCAAATTAGCCCATTCAAGTACTCCTCTCGGAGTCTGCTCCGTCGGAGGCTCTGCCTCAGCCAGGAACGGGTGCTGCAGTAGTTGCTCTGCCGTCCATCGTTCTTTTGGGTCTTTTCTCAAACACTTGTCGAGGAAGTCCCTCCCCTGCTTCGAGAGATGAGATGGGTACTCCGGCAGCTCGGCGCCGTAACCGATCCGGAACATGGCTTCGGCAGCGTCCTTAGGCTTCCAAGATGACCACGGTGCTACGCCGGTGAGCATCTCGATGACGGTGCACCCGAACGACCACACGTCCGACTCCGGCCTTGGGATCTCCCCCCTCGCTACCTCCGGTGCCATCCATAATGGCGTGCCTTGCAAGCTCCGCCGATCTCCCGAGAAAACATCTGAAATCCTCATAGCGGAACCGAAATCAGCTAGCTTGGCGACGCCGGGGGCCTCTCCGAGCAGCACGTTCCGACCCTTGACGTCGCAGTGCACGACGCCGGCGACGTCGTGGAGGTAGCAGAGCGCGCGCGCCACGCACCGGGCGTAGGCGCGCACGGACGACTCGTCTGCGCAGCCGCCCAAGTCAGCCGCGGTGCCGCCGGGAAGGTACTCCAGGTGCAGGTTCCGGCATACTCCGGCGCCGGCCTCGACGGTGGTATCGTCGCCGAGGTACTCGACGACGAATGGAGAGGAGAGGGACTCGAGGATCCGGATTTCGTTTTCCAGGAAGTCGACCGAAGCGCTGCAGCCGGAGGCCAAGGAGACGGACTTGACGGCGAAAATCCGCCCGGCGGGGACGGCCGAGGGGTCAAAAGCGAGGCTGACCGTTCCGAAGGAGCCGCGTCCGAGGAGGATTCCCCTGATCCAACTATCCCCTTTGCTCTCCATAGCCGGAGGACGAGACGAGGAAGCAGAGGAGGAGGTGCCCCCTGTATTTATAGTTAGCCGCGGGAACGTTTTAAGCGAGCTGACGTGGATGGGAATAATTTTTATTTATTTATATTATTGGTTCATTAATCCATGGCACTTGGAGACGTGCACGATGCACAAATTATTCGGTCATTCGAAACGGGCTGCAAGTCTCGTCCACCGGTGCCAGGTGGCATGCTCATTCATTTCTTTTCCATTTTTGGCTATATGTGTGACATGTTCTTTCTAGATTTTTCCTTCGCGTCCCTGAAGGTTAAAATACTGGCAGCGTTAATCATCGGAAATGGAAATGGAATCGTGGATGATCGGGAGCGCGACGCATCGATTCGGTTGGGTGTGTAATTTGGTGATGGATAAGAATTCAAGGGATGGCAATTGGGGGATGCAGTAGGTTATGGAGCTAGATGAAAGTTTCCGCCAACGGAATCCACGTGTTTTATTGCCTTTTGCGTGGGACAAAATGCGAGATAAAACGTGCACACGCTTCGCCTAAACCCACCACAAGAAGGGGCGCGTGTGTGTTTTTTTTTCGAAAATAAAAAAAAATGAAGCCAGAATTCTCCAAGGGTCTTGATGAGTTTCATTTATTGCCAAGAAAGTGCTCCACGTGTCTATCAAACGTCCTAAATGCCTTACCAAAAAAAAAAACTAGCTTAATTAGTATGTCCAAATCAATGTATACAGTAAGTATATATATTTGATATTAGGTTGGCCTACCTTCCGATTTACCTATTAAGTAAAATTGGAATAGTCCTCTTAATTATTTTTCTGAATGTGTTATCACTATTTCACAACCGTGGAGGCACATATATGTCCTTACTAATAATGAATATTTTTGAAAATTAATTATATTTTATTTTGTTTTTTTTCTAACTCTTAACTTAATCCATCTATCAAAATCAGCATACATCTTTATTAATAATATTTATTTTTGAAAACTATTTTTTTACTCTGTAATGGTTCATCTAATCATAAGCGGATAAAATTGTTTCAAGCTCGTGAGAAGGTTGCATGATAATTTCTGAGTCATTTCTATATTTTGAATGAATGGGTGACTTTTGTGCCAACTAAAGTACATTGATATTTGATAGGTTTCGTAAAGAGTTTAAGTTAATTTGCCTACGCCATTGATATGTGCCTGAAAAATACAAGACTATATGAAAATGGAATACACGCAGAGCTCGTGGAGCTAGACTTTATGCAATTGAGTGGTTTTTGTTGGTATCGGAGATTTTGAAAAAAAAATTTATGAATTTATAAATTAAATTCAGATTTATTTATAAAAGTGATGTAAGCGGAAAGAAAAAAAAAATCTTGGGATGACTGAACTGTTTAAAAAATTTAGTTGTCTAGTATGATTGATTGTCGAGTTCGAATATAGAGTCCGAGTCAGTTAAGCCTGAGTGTCGAGTTCGACTTTGGATGCTAACTATCGAGTCAACCAAGTGTCGACTCCAAGTGTTGACTGTCGAATGTCAAGTGCTAAGTCACCAACTGTTGAGTGTCGATCGAGTCAGAAGAAGATATCGAGATCTGTGCTATCAAGTAAATTCCTTAAAATATATTTGCTCCACCTTCGGCTATGCTTTAAGATCTCTCGGGTCATCTGTTTCTAGGATACAACAGTAAACCTCGATCCTCACCAAGCACTGGTGATTGCGATAAAATGAGAGATAACCGAATACTATCACGGGTACTTTGCCAAACAAGAGATGTACGATAAAGAAGAAGAGAGTGAGGAGAACATAGGCGGAAAGAAATTCTTTTTTTTTTTTTTTTGCATTCCTTTGCTTAAGATCATGACCTCCCCTTTTATAGGAGCGCCTCTCCTTTGCTACATTAAATGACTGATTAAATGCTGCCATTACTACATGGATCAAAACGTCTATCGGATAGGAATTTTCTATTAATTATCAATTAATGCATCTATTTCATTTGAGCAACAGACAAAAGAAATTCACATGGTAAAATATCGGTTGTTTCATTTAGACAAATTTTACCCTGATTAGTCCGGCATTCGATGGACGCAGGTCATGTGCGTACACTAATCAACTTGGTTTAGTGCAAATTCGGATGCTAAATTTGCACTCTTCTATACACTCATGCGTGAGAGAGAGTCTGTCTCCATACATTTGTTCACATCATATATGTATGTGCAATAATAAAAATCAACCATAAAGTCATGAAACTCCTAATGCAAAACTAAAAACTCATGCACAATGAAGTCTCATTCTCTCTTTCCACCTTTCCATTCATATTTCAAACAATCCTCTATATGAATGAAAACATAATATATGATAGCATTCAACATTTGAGTCCAGTATGAGACCGATAGATTTTACCATTTAAACCTTCCTATGTGATGATATGCTTTCTTACTGCCTGACAATAGACATGATGTCCTTTAACTATTCTACCGTTTGTGTAAGCATTAACATATCTCATCTAAGACTCTCCTTAAGACTGGCTGACAGTAGACACGATGTTCTTTAATTGTTATATTGTTTGTGTAAGAATTGACATATCACACCTAATGCTCTCCCTGATACATCTCAGTTTTCATGAGTGTATTCGTTCTTGATAATGAACACGCTAGTTCTATGAGAAAGTCTAAGAATTTTGTCTCTAATTCTCTTTGAAGTAGTCCACTTCTTTCACGCATATGTGATCCTTAAGACACTTGGTGCATGTTAATTAATCTACGCAATAGATCATAGTTAACATGTCCAATCCATAAACATGAAAACTCAAACATATAAACGGAAGAGTTTGTAGTTTTATTAACTTTAAATGTAATCTCTATTAGGCTAAGCTTAAATAACTCCTTGGTTATAAAATCATTTCCTAAAAATATTTTATTTTTAGATAGAATTGTTGGTGCGGTTAGCACTAACGATCTAACTCAGGTTTTGATGAATGACAAATCAGGTTAAGTTAGGTTTATCGTTATCTAACACTCTGATCGAGTGTACAGGCTAAGTCCAGACAGGTCGACGGGCTGACCGGATGTCTAGCACGAAGTCCAAGCGAGTCGACGGGCTGACCGGACGCTCGGCACGAAGTCCAAATGGGTCAAAGGGCTGACCGGACATTTGGCATGAAGTCCAGCTAGGTCGACGGACTGATCGGATAGCTGGCAAGAAGTCCAGATGGGTCGAAGGGCTGACCGGACGTCTGGCAGGTGAGTAAAGGTATGTCACTAGAAGAGAGTGACTGTGAGGACGCGTTCCCGGGAAGGGAACATTAGGCGTTGATCCGGCTTAGATCCATTTCGGATATCTAAGTCGAGATCGTGACTAGATTCCGATCTCGGAAAGACGGAATCTAAGTCATACTTTTTATACTAAACTTATAAATTGTGCTAACACTTTGTTTTGCAAGATATGCATTATCTATTTGCTTCGGACTAACCTTGTTTTGTAGGAAAGATGTTCCCTGGAGAAAGGTGGTCCGGGCGCCCGGAAGGGATCCGGACGCCCGGGAGGTAATTTTTATCCTATCGCGTCGTCGTCACGTTGAACTCGCTGGTTGGACCTGCCACGTCTCACCAGGACGCCCGGAAGGGATCCGGGGCGCTCCGAGCCTCATATAAAAGGAGGGTCAGGGGTGGAGCTCAAAACAACAACTGACAAGAAGATCTTCTATTGCTTGCTCTGCGCTCCTGCGACGCTAATGAAGTTCCGACAACACACTTCACCTTTTCGATTTATTCCTTTGTCGGTATTTCTTTTATTTTCATTAGCATTCTCTATACGTAGTTTGTAATAAATTTCGAATTGCTAGTGATTGCCCACCGAAAGCACTCAAAGAGTGCAGGTCTTGGAGTAGGAGTCGACACAGGCTCCGAACCAAGTAAAATTGGTCTGTGTTAGCATTGCTTAATTTTTCCGCTGCGCTTAACTCTTATCGAAGAATTTTTCGTAATCGATATTCACCCCCCCCCCCATCGAATCATCACGATCCAACAAGAATAACTTTGTTCGACTAGAAAAAAATGCAGAAGCTATGCTTGTTCAGAAGTGATTCGGAACCAGATTCTTCTAAATTTCTAGAACATACAACATATTGTTAAGAGTCAACTCCTTGCCCGAGATTAACTTCAGCATCACTTTTCCTTGACCCATGATGTCCAAGGTTACTGAGTCTCTTATGAACAATTTCTCTCTATCTTTGATTTTTTTAAAGTTGTGGAGTAGCTTATATAAGTACTTTGGGTTAGTTTTGATGTGGTCAACCAGGTTAAGTTAGATCCCGTTGTATTTAAGCCTTCTATCTAAGTGTGCAGGAGTTTAGGAATAAAAAAAGTCAAGCAGAAGACACAGCTGGCGAGAAGGATGACACAGGAAAGGAGTCGATGCGCTTGGTATGTCTGAGGGATGAAGTACTGCGGAAGAGTACGTCGGTAGACAAGAAGTAAGTGCGCGACATTTCCTAGGGACGAGAAGTCAGAGCGGAGGATCGCTGGAGGAGAAAGCCAGAGTTGGATTCGGTTGAACTCAACTCTAAAAGGTCAGAGGATCACCCAAGCGACAGGAGAAGAAGCCCAGGATCGGAGAAGGTGCCAAACGAATCAACAAAGGGTTGACTGGTCCGGGCATGATCCAAGTGCCCAGACATGAAAAATTCAATCTACATGGCATTGCGAAGCTGCTGTGTGGATGTAAAGTTTGCACAGCTAGAGGTGCCCGGAGATGCCTCATCAGTAAACGGCTAGTTTTGACTAGTCGGCTATAGATAGAGCACTGTTCTTCTTCATTTAACATAACACTTGTATTCAAATCTCTTATTTACTGTTTTCATTTTCTAAGCTGTAAAGTCATTATACGGGGCTTCTCCACCTCTAAGAATTTGCTTGAACAAGGTGTTCTAATAGTGCGCATCATTCATCTTAGATTAGCGACCTCTTCGGTTGCAAATAAAGTAAATCTGCTAGCCTCGTTTACTCTTATGCAATTAATCTAAATTTTTCTAACAAGTGTTTATTAGTCAAAGTTGAAAGTTGTGAGAATGGTATATTTGCAATTTCATAGAATTCACCCTTTTTTCCGATCGCACGAGACCAATAGTTTTTTGTTGTAGTACATATGTATGGTGGCATCGGTATCAATCCACCATTGTCGCAGGCTTGAACCCACTAAATTCAATTCGGAGACCATGGTGTAGAGGTCGTCCATTTATGATCCCTTGTTTAGGTAGGTCTTCTGCTTTTTTTTTTTTTAGCTTTTTACACCACGAATATTTGTCACCAATTTGATCACAATTTAAGTCTTTCCTATAGAACTTCTTTTTGTTGATGTCTTCCCTAGATCCCATCTTAGAAGATTTGAGACTCTTCTATTTCGAGCTTTGATTGTGTTCGACCACGTTGGCTTTTACAATAGCCTAAGAGAACAATTTTTTCTCCAAACTCTTGTTGTCTTACTCACTATGAAGTGTAACAATGAGTTCTTTTATATTCATCTCATTCCTCATATGCTTTAACTAATTCTTAAAGTCTTTCTAATCGAGAAGCAACTTCTCAATGATGGTAGTCATCTGGAAGGTTTCACTCAGAACCATACATTCTGAGTGAATCTCATGCAGAATCACTTGAAGCTCCTAAATTTGGTTGATCATCGTTCTGGAGTCAACCATCTTGTAGTCTAGGAATCAACTTACAAAAAAATTTTTAGCTCCCACATCCTCCATCTTGTACTTCTTGTTTAATGACTACCACAACTTTTTAGCTATTTTCTTTGTGTTGTATACAACATACAGTGAGTCGGGAAGACAGTTGAAGATATAGTTTTGGAATAAAAACTTAGAATGAGTCCATGCCTCCGCTGCTCTAATGGTCTAAACATTAACATCCTCAGCATGCTTGGGAAGGTTCTCGTTCAAGAATCGAGCCAGATCAAGCGTGGAAAAGTAAAAAAGCATCTTGTGCTACCACCACTTTAACTTCAACCTAGTGAACTTCTCTACCATTTTCCCATGGGAACATTTCCAATTGAAGCGGAGGGGGCCTCCATGTGATGAGTTTGTTGCACCTCAATATTCTCTATGATCATCTCAACAAAAATGAATCTGTTTCAACATTGTTGGATAATATGTTGCCAGAATTTTTGACAAAAAATATCGAATTTAGAAACTTAATTCAGACTTATCAATTAGTGTGGCTTGAACAAATAATTTCATATTGGCAAGTAGAGAATGAGCTACATGGGATGACTAAACTACCTAAAATATTGAGCTGTCTTGCATGGTAGACTGTTGAGTCCAAGTGCAGAGTCCTAGTCAGCCAAATCTGAGTGCAGAGTTCGAGTGTCGTGTCTGAGTCAGCCAAGTTCGAGTGTAAAGTCTGAGTCAGCTGAGTCTTGTTAGGTTCGGTTTGTAGCTAGAGGAGGAGGGGGGCGGTTAATAGCTCGTCACGTTCATTGTCTTACTTCGTGATGATGATATGCAGCGAAATGAAACATGAAAAACTCTTATAACGCTAACATGAAGGATTGACTTGGTATCCACCTCAAGAAGATGTGACTAATTCAAGGATCCGACCCTTACTCACTCATCCACTATGAAAACACTCCTTTACGGCAATTACCGAAGGCGGAAAAGCCTTATACAAACTCACACACACAGATATACAAGAGGAACAAAAAAAATAAGCTAATACAATATCAAATCTTACAAGATCTGTAAAACCCTAGCTTGCTTCTCCTTCTTGTATGGAATGCCTCTTGACCTTGGAAGTGCAGCAACACTTTGCTCCAAAAATGCTTCAAGAATTGGCATGAACCTGTGAGAACAATCGCAGGAAGAAGTGTAGAGAAAGGGTTGTCGAATCGCTGCGAGGAAGAAGACTTTTGAGCATTTCCTTCGCAACGGTCATATCTCAATCGATTGATAAATTGATTGGCGAGGCTTGAATTGATCGGCTGATCGATTCAGAACGCCTCTGTGCTCTGTTGGAGAAACTTGTATCAATCGACCGATCGATTTAACGTTTATCGCGACTCACATGATTTTTAGCCCCCCAATTAATCAACCGATCGATTAGGCAAGCTTTTATGGTCGTGATTCAGGCTCCCAATCGATCACCTGATTAATTGGGCCAGCCTTCACTCACAGCCACCTCTAATCGATCAACTGATCGATTGGACTACGGTTCAATCGATTAGTTGATGGATTAACCTCCCTTTGACTTGCTTAAATTAAGTCTACGATCCCTAATTCTAACATCCAGTCAACCGTGACTTGTTGGAACTCCTTATGCCTAGCATCCGGTCAACCTTAACCTTCTGGGACTTCTTCACCAAGTGTCCAGTCAACCTTGACACACTTGGACTTATTGTCTCGTGCCAAGTGTCCGGTCCTCCATGACCCACTTGGACTTCCACCAGATGTCCGGTCAATCTTGAATCATCTGAATTTCCTTGTGCCAAGTATCCGGTCAATTCTTTGACGTACTTGGGCTTCCCAATACCAGGTGTTTAGTCAACATTGACCCACTTGGATTTCCACGTGTCTGACTTCACTCACCAGGTTTTTTTATCAGCCTGGTTTCACTCACCAGGACTATCCATATTCCTGGCTTCACTCACTAGGACTTTCACCCAGCTTCATTCACTAGGATTTTTCCACTACTCAGCTCACTCACTGAGACTTTAACTTGTTTAGCTTCACTCACTAAGTCTTTTACCTGGTTTCACTCACCAGGATTTTCCAACTGCCTAGCTTTACTCACTAGGTATTTCACTTAGCTTCACTCACCAGGATTTTCCAACTGTCTGACTTCACTCACCAAGAGTTGCCTTTGCTTAATCTCCAGTTAAGGCTTTCCCAGTCAAGTATTCAGTCAATCTTTTGACCTATTTGACTTATCTTCACATCTAACTAGTATGTCCTTGACTAGAGGGGAATTATATCAACAATCTCCTCAATCAGATGATTACATCTGCAATCTTCATATATTATCAAATATCGAAATTCAAGCTTGAATCAACTCAAGCTTAGTCAACCAAGTCAACCTTGACCTAGGGATATTACATCAACAAGTCAACTGTTAAGTCCGACTAGCAAGTTTGACTCCGTGTGCTAATTGCCGAGTAAGTCGAGTGCCAACTCTGAGTCAGCCAACTGTCGCGTCACCGATCGCTGAGTTGTCGATTGCTAAGTTGTTGATCGTCGAGTCGCTGACTGTCGAGTTGTCGATTGCCAAATCACCAGTTGTCGAGTTGGAAGAAGATGCTAAGGCCTGCTATCAGGCATTTCCCATGAAACAGATTCGCCCCACCTCCGACTATGTTTTGAAATTCTCTCGAGTCGTATGTTTCCCAGTTTACAATGATAAACCATGATCCTCACCAAGTATTGGCGGTCGCGGCGAATTGAGAGGTACTTGAATGCTATCACAAGTACTTTGGCAAGTAAGAGATGCACAACAAAGAAAAAGAGAGCGAGGAGAACATAGGTGAATGGAGATTCTTTTCTGACACCGTTTACTTAATATCATGACCTCATTTTTTATAAAAGTGTCTCCCTTTTGTTGTATTAAATAGCTGATTAAAGACCATTACCATCTAGATAGAAATATCTATTGGTTAGAGATTTCCATTGATTGTCAATTAACGCATCAATTTATTTGAGCAACAAATAAAGAAATTCACATGGCAAAATATTTGTTATTTCACTTTGACAAATTTTACCCCGAACGGTCTAGCATTCGACATGCACAGGTTGTACTCGCATATGAGTCAATACGATTTAGTACAAATCTTGGACATAAATTTGCACCCCTGTGTATCTAAGTATGAGAGAGAAGCTATTGTGGAAGCGGAACTACCCCCTTCACCAACTTCAACTTCAGCACATGAGGAGACTCGGCAAAATGGGAGGAATTTACGGGTTAGAGCAGCCCGACCTTCTCATGGACGATGAAAATTGCATCTTGGAACATTAGGGGCTTCCATAAGCCCCTAAAACATTGGGGGGGGATCATTCACCTTCTCAAGCAAAAGACAATTCAAGTTATAACACTCATTGAAACTAAACCTAATGAGGACTCCTTAGATGTTATCATGCGAAGAAATTTCTCAGGTATGGAGATGACAAATAATTTCATTTATTCTAATAGAGGTCGTATTTTGCTTCTATGGGATATGCACAGGGTCAATTTGGATGTTCTCGACACATCGGATCAATATATACATTGTCGTGTTCATTGTTCTATTACGGCTCGATCTTCTTTGGTGACATTTATATATGGATTTCATTCTATCATGACAAGGAGACCCTTATGGACTTCTCTTACCCTTGGAGAAATGATTGTGGAACCTTGGCTCATTATGGGAGATTATAATTCACCATTGGCAATTCAAGACAAAGAAGGTGGGGAACCGGTTTCTAATTATGAGATACATGATTTGGAGTACTTTGTTGACACTTGTGGTTTGATTGATCTTCGCTCTATTGGGTGTCGTTTGACATGGACAAATGGACGGGTTTCTTGCAAGCTAGATCATGCTATGGTAAATCTATAATGGCTTGTTGCGGACTGTGAAAGTTTTGTGAAATTTACGCCCTCGGGTTGTCTATCGGATCACTCTTGTACCATAGTTTCAACTTTTGTAAGAGAGAGAGGTTCCAATATACCCTTCAAATTTTATAATATGTGGGTGTTGCATGATGGATTCAAAGATTTGGTGGCAAATACATGGGAGACACTCATATATGGCAATGCGCAATTTACTCTCAAGACTAAACTTACACGGTTGAAAGGTAAACTAAGGGAACTTGATGCTCTTCACTCTCAACATATCAAAGAGCAAGCATCAAGAGAAAAATCAGAGTTAGAGGTTGTTCAAAGAACCCTTCTTGATGGTGGAGAGCCCCCAAGTGAATATGGCACAATAAGGAAGAAG
Source organism: Zingiber officinale (assembly GCF_018446385.1). Taxonomy (NCBI): domain Eukaryota; kingdom Viridiplantae; phylum Streptophyta; class Magnoliopsida; order Zingiberales; family Zingiberaceae; genus Zingiber; species Zingiber officinale. The sequence continues at coordinate 127,290,955 of NC_055996.1, forward strand.
ACAATTATGCTAGCGGAGGCGGAACGACTCTTCTATCAACAACGTGCTAAGAGTATTTACCTCAATAATAGTGATAGATGCATCAAATTTTATCATGACTTGGTGAAGCGAAACAACAAAATAAATGCTATTATTACACTCATCAAACATCCGGGGAACAAATGACTAGTTTCGATGAAGCCACCGTGGAATTTGTGGATTATTTTCAAAGCTTATTGGGTGAAGTCGGTCAAAGCTCTCCAATTGATGTTTCTTCCTTGCATGGGACTAAATTATCTCAAGCCCAAGTATCATCCCTTGAAGTTACAATCACGGAGGAAGAAATCAAGAAGGCTCTATTTAGCATAGGCGCCGATAAAGCTCCCGGTTCGGATGGTTATAATGCAAAATTCTTCACGGCGGCTTGGGACAATATAGGGGCTGATTTCATTGAGACGATAAAGGAATTCTTCACTAATGGTCAGCTCTTAAAACAATGGAATCATACCTTGATAGTCGTCATTCCTAAATCTGATCATGCTCCAAGAGTTACGATTTTTAGGCCCATCTCATGTTGTACGATTTTCTACAAGGTTATCTCTAAAGTATTGGCGGCAATATTGGTAAATGTTATGGATATATTGTTGGATCCGGCTCAAGTGACTTTCATCAAAGGCCGGTCCATAGGTGACAACATTCATTTAGCCCAAGAATTGTTGAGGAAGTATGCTCGTAAGCGGGTTTCTCCAAGGTGTATGATCAAAGTTGATTTGCGCAAGGTTTTTGATACGGTTGATTGGAGTTTTCTTATGTCCACACTTGTTGATTTTGGTTTTCCCCAACAATTTTATGGATGGATAAGGGAATGTATAATCACAGTCTCTTACTCTGTTAGTCTAAATGGTGGCTTGCATGGTTTCTTTAGTGCAAGAAGAGGCTTAAGGCAATGTGATCCTCTCTCTCCTATATTATTTGGCTTATGCTTAGAAGTTTTCTCACGGTCTATGAATGTTGTTTCAAGGTTAAGTGCTTTTCATTATCATCCAAAATGTAAAGAAGTGGAACTCACACATATAGCATATGCCGATGACCTCTTGTTGTTTGCAAGAGCCAATGCTTCTACTCTGAATCTTATTATGGATTGCCTAACGGTTTTTTATGATAAAACGGGTCTTCGAGCAAATCCGTTGAAATCTAACTTATATATGGCTGGGGTTAGTGAACAACTACGAGAGGAACTCCTACATATAACCGATTTTCAACAAGGCACATTTCCCTTCCGATATCTTGACATTCATTTAGCAACGGAGAGATTGAGGATTGCAAATTATGAGGCACTTCTTGACTCCATAAGGAGAAGGTTGTATCTTGGCCGAAGCACACACATTCCCATGCCGGAAGATTGGAACTTGTGCGATCGGTACTTCAAGGGGTGGAATGTTTTTGGTTGTCTATCCTTCCAATACCAAGTGGTGTTATTGACAAGATTTATGACATCTCTTGTTCCTTTGTATGGTCAACAAAACATCCATCAATCTCATGAGCTTCTATATGTTTACCCAAAGAAGAAGGAGGATATGGTTTACGTGATTTGTAAACATGAAATATAGCTCTCTTATGTCGGATTTTATGGAATATTCAAAATCGACGTGAGTCTCTTTGGATTGATGGGTTCATCATTACTACCTCCGAAATATGGACTTTTGGCAATGGAGGATAAGCCTTCGGACTCTCCCCTTATTAAACGCTTACTTTTTATTCGTGATGAACTTGTACGGCGAACTACCTCCATTGGTGTCGCAAACATGAAAATGATAGAGTGGTTTGTCGGGAAAAATAAAGGATCGGCTTTGGCATATGAGTTTTTCCATCCAAAAGCGGCTAAAGTGGATTGGTTTTCCACTACAACATTTTTCACCAATGGCAACGTCCAAAAAATGTGGCATAAAGTATAAAAACCGTTGCCTTTTCTTTAGACAACGGTTTTTAAACCGTGGTATAGTCAGCCGTTGCCTTTTGTTTAGGCAACGGTTTTACTAATAATTTGCAACACTATAAAAAAAACCGCAGCCTTTGATGAATATAGCCAACGGTTTTTTAATCATTCTATGGCAACGGTTTATGACCGTTATCTATGATAGCGACAGAAAAAACCGTTGCCTTTGATTGCAACACAGGAAAAATCGTTGCCTTTGATTGCAACACAGGAAAACCATTGTTATTGATAACAACAGAGGAAAACTGTTGTCGTTGATAGCAACAGAAAAAATTAATACTAAAAATATATCAATTGAAGAAAATTATACCAATTAAAGAAAAACATGCTCAAAATATATTAATCATCCACATACATATTGAAGAAAATTAATTACATTGTTATCCAAAACAAAATATTATAATACTCAAACAAATATACTAATTAACAAAGTATGCATCATCTTCATCCACATTTGTCTTAATATTTCTCTACCTTAAACTTAAATCTTTGCACACAAAATATAAAATCATTTGTCATCTATCATTACTGATCAAGGTCTTTTTGACTTGGAATGTAAGTAGATCCTCCAACTTCGACTTCACTTGCAGTGGCTAAGGATTGCCTCATCTGGTCTTGCTTTTTGTGGTATGTTTGAGTAGATCTTCCTACTTGGACTGCACTTCCAATGGCTAATAGCTTCTTCCTCTGTTCTTGCTCTCCATGTTGCATCAAAGTAGATCTTACTTCTAACTTTTCTTGTTGCATTCTAACTTCTTAAACTGCACTTGTAGTGCTTAATGGCTGCTTGCTTTGGTCTTTCTTTTGATGTTGTATTTGAGTATTTCTAGCTTCTTGGACTACACTTGCAACAGTAGAATTTTTCCTTAGCTCTTGATTTGAAGTAGATTCTTTGTTTTTCTTCATATTTTTGGCACCTACTTGAATTGCACTTGTAGTGGTCAATGGCTGCTTCCTTTGGTCTTTCTTTTGACGTTGTATTTGAGTATTTCTAGCTTCTTGGACTGCACTTCCAGCCGTAAAATTTTTCCTTGGCTCTTGCTTTGAAGTAGATTCTTTGTTTTTCTTCATATTCTTGGCACCTTCTACTTTTACTTTATACAGTTTGAGCAATTCAGCACTGGAATTAACTTGAAATTGATGAGGTTCAATATCAATTCTCATGTTCATTTTTCTAAAAAAGGAAAAAAAAACAAAAGCACATTAAATGATTAAAACAATAACATAACAAGTGAGACAATGTATGAAAAATTAAGAACAAAAGCACTGGAATTAAGAACAAATTTCTGTAAACAAAGAGACTGGTGATACTATAAGATAAATAATATACTGAAGGATCAAATTGTCTCCAGAGAACTTAGGGAAATGAGACTGAAGAAAACAACTAGTGAGCCAACCAAAGAAGCATCTCTATACTGAAGGATCAAATTGTCTTTATACAGAAGGATCATGCCTTGAGCATACAAGTATGATATAAGAAGAAACAAAATTGTCATACCCTTCTGATCATTTCATACGCAGTACGGATATTGTCATTGTGATATCAAACAAAATTCATGTGCATTTGTATGTTTTATGTACCGAGGAAAAAGAAATCATCTCTGTGATTGAGTTATTGGAGAAAGAACTTTAGAAACAAACTGGAGTGATTAAATTAGATCTAGCAACTATCACATTAGCTAAAGTTGAACAAGAGAAACGAGCCAAGGTAGCAGAAGAGACATTGAGAAATACTAAATGGAACATTTCTAAGAGTGTCGAGTGGCTTCGAGAGGAACTCAGGAATCTTTCTGCACATATGTCATCTACATTTCAAACTATTGAGAAGATAGTCACGCAAGCAATTAAAGAAAATGCCAAGTTACAATCACAAAAAGGCAACATGGGAAGAATTTTGGAGAAATCTAATAAAGATATAGTGTTATTACAGGGGAAATTCCAAGTGAAACTCAAGCAGCTAGTAGGTCGAATAGGTATCAGGTCAAGAGATGTAGAAAGGTTGAGCTTGGAATTAAAATATAAAGAGAAAAGAACTAGACAACCATAAGTTATCTAAGGAAGCATTGCAAAAAGACTTCATAAGAGAAGTGTAGTAACTCAATTTGAAGTGTCAACCTTCCAAGCAGAGAAATCTTTTTGGCTTGGAACAGAATGGAGAAAAGGAAATATTGCTAGTTGATATAGAGCTACTAAGAATTAAGTTCATAGAAAGTGAGCTATCTTTGCAAAGATAGAAATCTAGAAATTGATTTTCTTAAGAAAGAGATAGAAGCTTTAAAAGAGGAAATTTGTAAATCATTGGTGAACATAAATCATTTTAGGTATACAAAAGATGGAGATGTTATTCTGGATTCTATGAAAGTAACATGATTTCTTCTCTTTGCAAAGGTAACAGGAACAGGAACATAAGTCATCTGCCTCTTTTCCCTAAACAACAGCAATCTCACAAATTTTTGTGATTTGGTCGCTCGGGCATCTAACGTGGTTTTCGCCTCAAGTAATTATCTAGTGGCGCACGCATCTGCGGCAGTGGCCGCAGACAAAATCTAGGTCATGCGGCGTGGTAGTCCACAGCAAGAGGAAGAAGAAGAAATTAGGGGTTACCTTTTGAGAGAGAGTAGTAGAGTCGGCGCGCGAGATACGAGCAGCAGGGTTGGTCAGATACACGATGACGTCGAGATACAAGAAGAAGAGTCGGGGAGAAAGTCGGCGAGACGGTGAGAAAGTCGGCGAGAGAGACGGCAGAAAGCAATCGGTAGAAAGATGAGTCGGCGAGGAAGATGTAGCGAAGGAGACAAACGAAAATATTAAACAGGATTTAGCATAGGGTTTATTAAAATAAAAATAAAAATAATTTAATACACTTCTTTTATAATTGAATATAAATTTAAAACAAAATTTATTTCCATTTAAAATTATATAAACAGATTTATTGACAAATAAAATTTTCTATCAAAATCGATTTAATTCTGTATTTATTTTTATTTATAAATATTTATTTTATAAATTTGTTTTTGGTTCATTTTAAATTCCGTCTCAAATAGTTTTTTTTGTATATTATATTTTATTTAAATATAATTGATTAGTAATTTCGTATTAAATTTGTTTTTGATTTACTAAAAATTAAAATAAATTTTAATTTCGTTTTAAAAATCCGTTACTGAAACCCTGTTTTCTTGTAGTGGCGGGTAGGGAAACTTTAGGAGGGAAAAAAAAGTAGGGAAAAGAAATAAAGGTCGGGCAAAAAAATGAGTAGGGAAATGCGCGCGCGGGTAGGGTTTATTTTAGAAAAGGAAAATAAAAATAGAAATTTTATTTTAGAGAACGGTTATTAATTGTTGGAGAAAAATTTTAAAAAAACCGTTGCCTAATGTATTTTAAGAGAACGGTTTTTAATCGTTTCAAAAAAATAAAAAAAAAAATCGTTGCCTAATGTATTTTAAAAGAACGGTTTTTAAACTGTTGCAATGAGAGGCATTGCAAAAAAATAAAGAATATTGTAATTTAAACCATTGCCAAATGTAGCGCAACAATATTTAAAAAAATATTAAAAACCGTTGCCTAATCTATTTAGTATAATTTTTTTTAATAAATATATTTTAGAGAACGGTTTTTAATCGTTGCATATTAAAAAATTTTATTAAACCAACACTATTAAAAACCGTTGCCTAATGTACTTTAAGAGAACGGTTTTTAAGCCGTTGCAATGAGAGGCGTTGCCAAAAATAAAAAACGTTGTAGTGTTCGGTGATATGAAAGCCATATATTTTGCCCAAGCATATGTTTACATCTTGGCTATTTGCTCATGGAAGACTAAGAACGACGGACACCATCTCTTATGAGTCCAACAAATTATGTTGCCAACAACATGATGAATCCAGTAATCATATTTTCTTTGATTGTGAGATTGTCAAGCCCCTACTTGATAAAGTCAAGACATGGGTGGGTATCACTTTTGACATCATTGACATGGCCTCCTTTCTTGATACATTTCGACAACATTACAAAGGTAAAGGGCGGCAAATGAAAGCAAGTTATCTTGCATTATCTTCCATATCTTCCATGATTTATCTTGTATGGAATGCACGTAATATGAGTCGATTTGAGAATATTGTTCCTTGCTTTGAGAGGATATTCCACAAAGTCCAAGTTCATGTTTGGCGCTTTGTGGATATCAAGTAATTTTTTTGTAATGTGTGTAATGCTTTGTAATATGCTTGGGTATCATACAAAGTCCAAGTCATGTTTGGTACTTTGTAGATACTAGTGAGGTCATGATGTGTGAGGTTATGTATGGAGTTTGTTTAATGGTGTTATACAAAGTCATAAACCTCTTATGCATTTTGTAGACATCATATGATTGTATCTTATTCTTTTTGAGAGTATAATACATTTACATACTATAAATAAGCTATAAAATTATGAGACTTCTAATGTGAAATTAAAAAATCATATATGTCTCCTTCTTCTTTTCCACCTTTTAATCCACATTTCTAACCGTTTTCAGCTTCATGGCTCAAAGGTTCACTTATTATATTATTAGTGATTGAATTCATTTGTTAATTGATGCTAGATTACTCAACTTCTAATTGACTTGGTTGCAAACAAAAATATTATGTTTGTTGCCCGATCAACTTGACTCAACTTTCTGATTTACATAACTATCAAATTGTATTCTTCGTTGACTGATTCCTAATTAATTCACTTCCATTCCATTTAGTCACAAATAATAATATTTTATTCATTGATTGATTCATTTGAGTTCACTATTTGGTCTACTTTAATCATTACTAATTAACTAAAGATAACCTTTAGTCGATCAGATTGTTGACTATGACTCCAAATGATTGAATCTTCTCCAAACCCACTTAAGAATTTTATTTTGTAAGTATTTTGCCACAAGGTCATCTCCCATTATATTATTTAGGATAAAATATCTTTAATTCTTCTATATTTTCTATTTAGTAGTATTTTGCCCTCGTATATTTAAAAAATAGCATTTAACCCCCTTATAAAAAATAAGATATGAGAAATATTGTAAAAGATAATTGTACCATTATCATTTTTTTTTTATCATTTTTGATAATAACTTTAAAGGAGAAAAAAACATATTCAATTAACCATTATATCCTTGGCTAAAAACCTTCATAAAATTCATATATACACCATCATAAATAACAAAAAAACAACAACTCTAAAAAAAACAATCAGTCAAAAACTCATTCAACCATCCTCACCAAACTAAAAAAGAACTCATCATCAAATGTAGCATACAATGAATAAAAGACAATTGTGCCTATTTTTTAAAATCATTTTTTGATAATAATCTCAAAAGGAAAAAAACACATTGAATTGATCATTATACCTTTGATAAAAATCCTCATAAAAGTTATACTTGTACCTATAAAAAAGCAACAACCTTAAAAGGGATAACCAGTTAAAAACTTATTCCACTACTCTCTTTAAATAAAAAAGAGGTAGAATTCTAAATTGATGAACTAAAATCACACTCTTACTTTATTGTATGTCACATTTGACAACGAGGAGGAGGTTTTTAATAATGAACTTTATTCTATCTTCATTTAATTTTGATTCATCAATTTAGAATTCTGTTTTTTTTGTTTGGTAAAGATAGTAGAATGCGTTTTTTTGTTGATTATTTCTTTCAGAGTTGCTGTTTTTTCTATTGTTTATGCTGGTATATGTATGAATTTTGTGAGTTTTTTTATCGAAATATATAATAGTCAATTTAATATGTTTTCCCTATTATTATTATTGAAAAATTATTTTAAAAAAACAATGACATAATTTGTCTTTTATTAGATTTCTCATATCTAACTTTTTGTCAAAAAGGGGTTAAATGCTATTTTTTTAAGTATAAGGGGATAAAATACTACTAGATAAAAAACACAAAGGATTAAAGGTATTTTAGCTTATTATTTATTAAGCAAATACGTCGAAGCTCATGACTTGCTTTATGCATCTTCTTCCAACTATCATCAATATCAAGAGTATCCATATCAGTTTTTCTATCCAAAATATATAATTTAGGGTAAAAATTTACTTTATTAAATTTATATATTCACTTTTCACTATATCATATATCAGCTTCTCTATTTTTTTTGTCTCCTCTATAATGTTAAGGGAATGAAATCTATTCCTTAAATTTAGTAAAATATTATTTATAAATGTAAAATTTAAGAAATGAATAAGGTAATTGATATAAAAGTTATTTTTAATTATCCTATTTAAAATTCAAAATAAATTTTTTAGATAAGATAATTGATATGGATGCTGTAAGTCTTGAAACTCCTCCTCGAATATCCCATCCAATCTTTAGCACATCTTGAACCCTTGAGGCAAAATATTTCATTGCATGAACTCATGCTCCATGAACTTCATCGCCTTAAAGTTTCCTGTTTTACAATCCCTTAAACGACTCATGTGACTTTCATAAGAGTCCATTATTGAACGTGTTGCCTTATTCACATTAAATCGTTATCAAGACTGTACCTCATTGAGTCATGAGTTCCATGGATGCCAGTTCAGACATAGGCCATCCCAATTGAATTCGGTATATGATTTTTAATTAAAAATATTATAATTAAATTTTTATTTAAAACTCATTTTTTTTAAAAGATTTTTAACTAATTTTTAATTATATATATTATTTTAAAAATCTAATAAATTTTTATTTGTTCATACTCTTGAAAATGGTACCTTTGCGGCCTGTGCGTGAATTTCGTACATGTTTTTTCTCTTAGGATGTTTTCACGTATAGTAACAAGTAATACAAGTGGTTTGTTTGTCCCTAATAATTTTGTCCATTTATATCTAGATTAACACGGAAAAAATAAATTATAGATAACTATTAATCACGTTTTCACGTTCTTTTTATCCCTAGCCAGTGATAACCTGTGATATTTTTATCTCTTACCAGCAATCCTTCCTCCATGCGCTTTTCTCCTCTTCCTCGATAAGAACATAAAATTGGATTCCTTATCTATTCAATATAATTAAAGTAGATTGCTAGTATTTTTATGCATCAATTTTTTCAATTATACTATTGATAATGCCATTTCTTTACTTCAAAATAGGCTGAGTAGTTTTTTTTATAACATAGATAAATTAAAATTGTTTCCTAAGTTTTTAAAAGAAAATATTTTTTGAGTCCTATTTTTTTTTTTAAATATGATATATATGTTATTTGATATTGATGAGAAGGAGTGTAAATTATTCAAGTCGTTTGTAAATTATTCGAGTCTTAATTTGAAAAAAAAAATTGTTCTAATTAGTCCGATTAAGTTAACAAGCTGAGAATGAACCTAATTTCGAGTTCGAAAAATTATCGAGCTAAGTTCAAGCTTAACAGTATTTAGTTTGTGAGCTCGTGAATATATTCATTTAGAGACCCGCGAACGTATTTTTTAAAAGGCTTGTAAACATATTCGTTAAGAGACTCATGTATATATATATATAATATAATTAACTATTATAATTAATTATCTTAAACATGCTTAACTAAGCTCGTTTAAATTTTACATGAATTTTTTTTAACTAACTCGAGTTATTTAATTTTATTACAAGCCAAACTCGAACTTAAAAATTAAAGTTCAAATTGAACTCAAGCCAAGCTCAAGTTTACAGATAACAAATTGAGGTAGAAGTTGCTTCGAATTGAGGTCGAGGTTGTTTCTTACTATCTGACTTGGCTCGGTTCAATTTGATTACAAATGATGATTTTTTTTTTAAATTACTTTTTTTAAAACAATTAATTCAAATTTAAAATAACATTGAGATAATAAATCTTATAATAATTATTAATAACTGCTTAAATAATTTAATAATTAACATTTTTTATTGTCAAATCTTAAATATAAAAATTTAATTAGTAGCGTTCCATCTAATATAAAAGATCTAAAAAAAAAATTCACGTGAGCCCTTGAGACGAATTTTATATATGTCTCGTGTCTTGTCAAGTTCTCGAATAACTTAGTGTAATTGACTTGATATTTTATGCGGATTAGAATTGTAGGTCGTATAATAAAGTAGGAATACCCTGTCTTATATTTCACATAAAATTTAGTTTGAATTTATACAATTAGATATATATGATTGGAGAAGAGATGAAAGAGACATAAATTTCATTGTAAATGAGACTTTAGTCTCATATTGGGAATTTTAAGATATAGTGGTTGGTTTATATTGATTTATATGCATTGATGACGTAAATAAATGTATGGGGAGATATTTTCTATCATGTGTGGATGTGCAGGGGTACAAATTCAGGGTCCAGATTATATTAACCAAGTTGACTCGTGTACGAGCACGATCTGTGCTCGACTAATACCGGACCGGTCGGGACAAAATTTGCCCAAGTGGAACAATCGATATTTGGGTACATAAACTTTTTGCTACTTATTAAAGGGTATAACGAATGTATTAAATTAATGATTAATGCAGTCGAGTGAAACGTTGACGTTTCACAGTTGACGAAAAATGATCATTAAATGATCATTAACGCTGTCCATTGGTCTGAGCTCCTATATAAAGAGGCTGCAATCTTAGACAAAATGTGTCACGCTCAAAAAATTGAAGCTCTCCGCCTACATTCTCCTTCTCTTCTGTCATGCATCACCATGCTTGGCGAAGTGCAGTACTGCCCGTGATAGCAGTCGGGTACCACTCAGTCCGCTGTAACTATTAGTGCTCGATGGAAATCACGGTTCACCGTTGTATCATGAGAAAAATATGACCTGAGGAAACCTCGAAGCACAGCCAGAGCTGGAGCGAATTTGTTTCAAGAAAACTACGACTCTCGCATGCCTCAGTCCATCCGCCTGCTCGAATTATACGTTCGCTCTGCCGCTAACTCGGTCGGCCTCTGTGTTCGCTCGACCCTCTGCTCGTCCGACCTCTTCTTCGCTCGGTTGCACTCTCGTTCGACCTCTGCTCGCTCGACCTCTTCTTTGCTCAACTACATGCCAGTCCGACTGTAGCTCGCTCGGCTGCACGTCAGTTCAACCTCAGCTTGCTCGGTCAGTTTGCTCAACCGCTCACTCAGTTCGCTCGACTGCTTACTCAGTTCGCTCGACCGCTCACTCAGTTCGCTTGGCCGCTCGCCCAATTCGCTCGTCAGCTCGTTCGCTTGCTTGCTCGGTCGCTCGGTCACTTGGTCTGCAACTCGCCCGTCCGACCGCTCACTCGCTTGGCCTCTTTACTCGCTTGCCTGCTCACTCACCCGGTCAATCACTTGCTCGCCCACTCACTAGGTATGCTCGGCTATCTACTTGCTTGCCCGGTCGATCACTCGTCCGCGTTCAACACTTGGCAGAAAATCAACTTTTACTGACAGTCTGAGATTATCTGTTTAAGTCATATCAACAGATAAGTTAAATTTAATTTATGTATTTAAATTCAACTAATTCTTAAGATCTCCAGTAATATATTATTTTGTCCAACAAATATTTTGTATGTGAGACTTAGATATTAAGTGATTTTGACATTTATAGAAAAGATATCAATAAGATTATTAATTCGGTCTCCATTGACCTCTCTTTTCCGTGATACACTCCCTTAAATATCTCTTGTAATTTATCCCTAAATTATATAAAGAAAAATAAATTATAGGATAAATTTATAATAGACCATTAGGATGAGAAGATTTAGAGAGCATGCATACTATCAAAAATTGATCCTTTGTCTTGTTATAATATATCTATCATCCTCTAATTAATTACTCTAATTAATTAGACACCCGTGAAACTGATTTTTTTCCCCTCCTACCAATTTGGTACTCTCCACTTAATTATCACATCAAATAACGGTTGCTGGGCAATCATTGGTGGCTTGTGGTAGGTGTCTAGGTCAAGTGTCGGAGGCATGCTTGCGAGAGCCATCATCCACTTATGGACGACTGTGGGGCTCACGAGCAGTGACGTAAAAGAGAAAGCAAGGGCAAGTGATAGACTTAGGACGGAGGACCCAGACTCAATGATCAACTCGTCTTTCATTGACTGATCAATTCGTCTTTCATTGACTGATCAATTGGTTCAGATAATAAATCTAGAATTGATTTTCAGTATATGTAAAATACTTTATTAGCTGTCTTAATTCCTTATAATGTTATTATTAGATGTGGTAAAAAAGACGATTTGCTCGTTCCTTGTACTCTTGTCAATCTGTCCCTAGGTCAACACGGAGGATATAAATTACGGGTAATTATTAATTATTAGTACAAATGATCAAAATATGAGGGAGGTCATACTCAGATGTATTAAATTTTGACCCCAATACCTCGTATGATAATACTCTATATTTTAACCATCATACCGCTTCTAAAAGGATAGGCTACTATTATTAAATGAAAAATCTTAAGAACATCCACAAGGATGTTAATGTTTGAGGTATTAACATCGACTTAGATGCACTGTAGAATTCTTTAAATCTCGTTAATGCATGCAAATAAAATAGAATATAAAAAAAATAAAGTTTTAGTATTAACACGTGAAGACGTTACGGTATTACGGATGCCCTAAGAGGGTCGTCGAGATTACCTCGTATGATAATACTCTATATTTTAACCATCATACCGCTTCTAAAAGGATAGGCTACTATTATTAAATGAAAAATCTTAAGAACATCCACAAGGATGTTAATGTTTGAGGTATTAACATCGACTTAGATGCACTGTAGAATTCTTTAAATCTCGTTAATGCATGCAAATAAAATAGAATATAAAAAAAATAAAGTTTTAGTATTAACACGTGAAGACGTTACGGTATTACGGATGCCCTAAGAGGGTCGTCGAGATGAAAATTTTAATTTAATTTTTTTCCCTCCAATGATCAGCTCGCCGGCGGTGTAGGGGCGGCAAACTAAGTCAGTGGGCTTCTCGTATCACCCGATCCCAGGCCCGGCCAGCTCACCCAGACGGAGCACAGTCCTCGCCAGTTGCTTATAAGGGGTAAAGGTAAAATGACCAAAATAGCCAGCCCACTGCCCACCGAGGTTTACTACCTTCTTCGACATCCCCCTCTTTCCCGCTTATCTTCGATCTCCAAATTTGGAGTGTGCTCTACCACTTCGCTAGCAGCGATCTTCTCCTCGCCACCGGTGTCGTCGGAGGGATCTTTCCGACGCGCCTTTCGCTTTCTCTTCCCTCTCGTTTCTCTTACACCCAAGAAAACACACCCTACATCTCTAGCCGCTACCTCCGCCAATGTCGATCGGGGTCCGCGAGTTGTCTGTCCTGGGCGAGTTCAAGCCGTTCGGTCTTTCGGTCGAGGATCTCGACGGCAAGCCACTCGACGACGCTTCCTCGGAGCACCAGTACTTCCTCTTCCACCCGGAAGTCGCGCGTGAGGGGCACGGGACCGCCAGCAACCTCGACTTCTCCTCCCCTTGTACACCTTCCGAAGGAGATCATGAGATTTTCATACGCGGCAACCAGTAATTCATCCGCCTTAACATCTTCTTTTATAGAGGAAGCACATTATTAGGGTTTAGGGGTTGGGAATAATTAAGTTACATTTTCGTATCTTTTGAATGGTATCACTTGTTTCCATTGATCATGAATCCGTGCGTCTTTTGCCAGATGATTTCCTTTGTTTCTTTAATGCCTGTTAATCCCGGAGCGCGATGTTTGTTTTTTGTGCGATAGAAACATACTGTTATCCCAAAGAGATCTAGAAAACGCACGGCGATAAATGCCTCTTCCTGACGAGGCGTCGTAACAATTGTTCGTTGATAGGAAGCTCTCTTTCAAAAAAAAAAAAAAGTAGAACCAAAGAGACTAATACTTCTATGCCTGGAGGACTATATAACACACTTCATAATATATCACTTTCATACCTTGTGTTGAATTATAAAATTCTCCATTCTCCTCTCTGGTTTCGAATCTTGTTAATAAGCAAGGGACATGTCTTCTAACTGGCTATGCTATCTTCTTAACTTCAGTACTTATCATCCATGCCTTAAAACTTCTATGAAAGTCAGGTTATCTATTATATTGTGCTTAGGAGCTCAACCTATTTAATTTGTGTCTTTTTGTCGAGAAGGCCAATCTGCATTGATAAAACCTAGCCTTATTATGAGCAAATTCTACTCACAAAATCATGTCTGAATGCAACCCAATTCAATGTCCAGCTAGCTAGCTTGCTGATTTAGAACTTCTAAGTGATTTCAGTTACACTGAGGATGGCTTTATTGTGTTGTAAGAAAATTGTCAAGTTGTCTTTGAATGTTGTGTCCCATTTTGAATGTTATGGCTTGTCCAGCTATTGTTGTCTTGGTAACAACTGTTTCAGAGGTCTTTTCCAAAATATTTGAAATTTTCTCGTGGTTGTATATGACGCTCAATGTTTAGTTATGATATTTAGACTTTCCATGTCCTATATGACATTATATAGCAGTGCTGATAATTATTCTGTAATAAGTAGTTAACATGCTGCTATTTATCTAATCGTTTATATTATTTGTTGATAGGATAATATGGAGCAGTGGGCCCCAGGTTCATAAAAGATACACCTCCACCAAAGCAGTCATTATGGTATTCTTTTTTTTTTTTGGTTTAAACTATGGTTCGTATGCCCTTGTTAGATATTCAGCTGGAGTCACCAGTTATTGACATGTTTTTACTATTCAGTGTATATACATATATAATCTGTCAATGACATATGTGGAATTTGAAAAAATTTCATAATTATCTTATGCGTAATTCTCTATCTGGCGGCAGCAATCTTATTTGGTTTATGGAAGCCACTAGTGGAAATTGGATGGATGACTATCCCATTCCTTAAAATCTCTTCCTAATATATGCATATATGTATGTGTATGTGTGTGTGCATTTTTCTGATTTCATTATAGTTGGCATCTGTAAGATGTGAAAAAGAAGGATGTCTTAGTCACATTTGGTTTGATACATGAAGGATTCATTTAGGTACTCTAGTTTTATCAGTTTGGATAAACACTGTTTCTTGTTCTCAATTGCAATGTGTAATCATATTGCAGAACTCATAATGACATGCTTAAGAGCGGAAAGCCTTTGAACCTCGCTTCAAGAACTAGTGAAAATAGTTGTGCTCATGAGGGATACAAATATGTTGATGCATTTTGATTTGGCTACTTGATTTCGGTAGCATAGACTGATAGTTAATAACAGTTGAATTTGATGATCACCATTGTTGTTTGGTTCTTAGATGGTTTTTGATCTTTCTTAAATCCTGAAGTTGGCTACAATTTTAGGTTCAATATTTCACCTATATGATTTTATTAATTTTATGCTTTATTTGATTTGATTTAATTCTTATTCCACTAATGCAAACTTTGTTGTGTTGTTAGGTCTGTTGGTGTCACATGGAGGGTATTTCAGATGCACTCCTCTGTGTTTTACAGAGTGATGTGTTATCTATTTATGGCGTGTCTGGTTAGTTCATTAAATTTGATTTCATGTTGAGGAGATCAACAATAATTGCTATTTATTAAATTGCAGTAACTTTTGCTAAAGTTAATAGTTATTGGTGTTAAGTGATTTAGCCTCACATATGGTGTTTTAAGTTTATTATGCGATGAGTCCTATATATGCACCATGTAATAGATCTTTCAAAGTCAAAGAATATCAATGCAACATTATTATTCTCTCACTTATCATGGTTTTAGAGCCCCTCTTGGAGGGTTAGGTTTGCCAGAAGTAATCCCCTTATGGGAGATCGTTGATTACATGACAACCTCCCTTCATTCATATACTACCTTTGTTAGTGTCTTTTTTTGTTCTTGTCATTCCACATGACCTACTTTCAACTTCTTCTCTCCAAGAGCATAGTGGAAGCTTATAGAGGGATAATATTGTTTTTGATGATGTTGCTTCTTCTATGGCATGGTTCCAAGGTTCTAAAATTCACTAGGTGTTAGTCGGGCGACAGACCAACGCTTAGGTTGCTTAGGCGGGGACTAGGCGCTGCTAGGTGGATTCCTCGGTATTAATATAAATTACATAATAAATCACATACTATAACTCTAATACAACCACCGCTAGGTGCTTGGCACACCCATCGACATCAACATGAACATATTTTGTTCTGACTGTGGATTGAAACCCTATCTCAAAATGAGGTTTCAAACCTTGATATTATTTGTACAACTCCTAGGTGTAATTACATCTTAACAAGGGGTACCCCACTTGATGACATTATAAGAACAAGAAATAACTCAAGATAAATTATTCAACACACACATATACTTTTCTTTTGTTAGAAAAAGAGTATAACGAGGATATATAATACTAAAATGTCAAAATGAAAAAATTGGAGGCGAAGGAAAATGGAGACCAAGTATAAATTGCTATGTAGGTAAATAAAAAATATATAAATTTTAATCTTGATTAAGAGTTCAAAAATGTCGATAAGACATCACAACACTAGAGTTTTAAGTTGTTAGGCTTTTTATTTTAATATAAAACTTTTATTCTTGTTCCACTTAATTTTTATCATTTATTTTGCATAAATAAATCTATTTAATTTTGACCATTTATTATCACATGCTAATCCACTTTTCACTACGAGTAAACAATTAATAAGCGAATCACTAGAGTTAGGTGCTCAAAATATGGATAATATGTGCTAAAACCCTCACTAATGATAAGCAACATTATATCCCCTCGTGCGAATAAATATTGATTGTGTGCAACCCACACCACCACATATTTGTGGGCGTTTAGATGCTCTCATAGAAGGTTAGTTTTCACTTTTTAATATTTATTTTTTACAATTAATAATAATAATTGTTATTTGAAGGAGAGCCTTTACGTAACGGTAAAGTTGTTGCTTTGTGACCTAAAGGTCACGAGTTCGGCTGTCCTTGTTATTTCACTTTAAATCTTGATAAAATAATTGGGTTCACATTTTGTTTATAGACTAAGTCACCTTTTTAATATTGTAGTAATTTAATTATATATTAGTAGATGATCTCTATATAAAGGTTCATAGCTTCAGAAAGGTGTAAAAGTATCAACACGCAAATCAATAGGTAGCATAGGTAATTGAGGAGCAATCAGAGTATCAATTTTATCCTTTGATAATAGCCCCTCTTAATGTTAATTCCTACATGTTTATAACCCTACTTGCAAATTTTAGTGATGGTTTAATTTCCCTTTTCAAAATATTTGTAGCAACATAAATGGTCCTTTTACATATTTAATTCATTCATAAGGAATATATAATTGAATCTAAGGATTGATATATCTATCTCAAATATACAGTAGGTGAACATCTGAAACTCTACAAGGTTAGTGCGCTCTTGGCAATGCTTTTCTATAAAACCAAGCATAGAACAACTTAGAAAATCTTAAAATAAACTAAATATAATAATTACATAAAACCTAAAACCTAAATTTCATTAAAACTCAAAATCAATGTATCTGATCTTTGATTTAACATCAAAAAATATTAATCTTCCATCTTGAACCAAATGCACCAACATAAATACTACAACAAACCTTAGATAGAAATGAAATAAGACCAAAGTTTTACCTTGGTCAACAAAATAAAGTAGTTTTTTAAATAATACAAAACACTCAAGCTAATCAAACCTAAATAATAAATAATTATAGTCTAAAAGAAGTGACTGTTTCCCAACACCAAAAAGGAAATTACTCATTGAATTCTTATCTCCAAACTGAGAGTGGCTAATGGCTCTTCAATCTTGGTAAATCATGGTTAACTCCAACTTTGACATAAGGTAAACTTCAGGAAAGGTAGTGTCGCAGTGACTTCGCTCAAGGGCACAAGGGCGTCAATAATCTTGTGCACATCAAGGTTTGGCAAATCACTTTAGGGTGCATGAGAGCCGTTCAACAATGTCAATGCGCTCAAGGGTGGAGTGACAAAGGGTGATGCAACATCATGTGGCAATAATGGGGCTCATGCATGGTGAGGCGCAATAGACTGGTGTGACAATGCTGAGTGTGTGTGACGTTAGATGCAAGAAATACAATAAGGGAGAGAGGGAAAATGAGGGATGGTTGGCCAACTTAATGCGACTAAACAAAACTGAATTATCCTAAATAAAATTTGGTTCATCCCTAAACTGGCTAAAATGAACTCAAATCGCGTCTTCTCATGAGCCTATTAATAATCCTCTATTTAAATTTCCCAAAATGCACTCGACAATCTTGAATATGAGCCTTCTTTAGAAGAGTCTTGAAATGATCCTTCACTTGAACCTTGAACCTTAAGATCATTCATTAAGAGTCCCTTCTAGAGAACCCCCTTATCAATTCTTCACTTGAGCTTTCTAAAGAGTCTCGACTATCCTTTATCTGAGTCTTTTGCAAAACCCTTGACAAGTCATCACATTTAATAAACATTTGCACATGCTATTAACCTTGATTCAGGTCTACCATTATGATTCTACCTTAGAGACTCAAAAGAAGCAATTAACTTGAGAGAACAAAACTAAGTTAAAAAAAGAATAAGATAGAAATAAAAATCATTAATAATAGTTTTAGAAAGATATCTATAAATATGTGTTAATTTATACTAACTTTTGAGGTTAAAGCTTGTTAGCATATTGATTTGATTCCTTTTAACTTGGGATTTCATTGAACAATGATTGCTTTCAAAAAACATGCATCTCATAGGCTCAAAAGATCATAACATAGAATATCCTCATGCATTCATTGGCCCTAGAATCCCATAATGTTGTGTTCTACGCAAGAATTTACAAATGAATCTAATGCATGCTTATTTAACTTTTCAACTTATTTAAACATTATTTTAATTTCAAAGTATTTCCACTTATAGATTAGAGGTAGTGTTTTCTCATTTATTGGAAGGGATGATTGAAAAGGAAGAGAAACAAAGAAAGATGAAGATCCACTAGATTTTCACACATTGGGGAGGTTACCCAAAAAAGGAAAAAAAGAAACCATGCGTAGTGAACTTCACGAGGCAATCATTGCTTATCGTGAAAACGATGTTCAAAGGAAGTGTTACCAACTCTTTTGAAGGCAAGTCCTTCATGGTTGAGGGTAATTTATAGATTATAGTTTTTCTTAAATGACTTGTTCTTATTTTGAGCCTATAAGAGGGATTAAGCTCCCATGTATCATCTTTTAGGTTAATAATTTTTTTCTTCTTGCTAGACAAGAGTTTGAGTGTTGGCTGACACATTTTATTCTTGCTGCATCATTATGTATACACTATGTAGTATTCCTTATAAAAGAAAACATCAATACAACATTATTTTCACCTACATAACAACTTAGAAAAAGCCAGTGATAGTCCTAAGCACTTATTGTGATGTGTCTTATAAAAGTAAAGAATATCTAATCATTGTACTAATGAGATAAAATATACGTATGATAATGCAGGAACTAATGTTAATGTTGGAAAGTGTGACTAATGTTTTTCTATGATTGTTGGTTGGCATCAAGGGCCAACACTAATTCCCTATTTTTGACGTTAGTTTTAGATGAATTCACCAATCATCTCAAGTTAGTTATTCTTGGTCTATGTTATTTGCAATGGTATTATGTTAATTTGTAGCATATAGTTCGAGTAAATTCAAAGATGGAAATTGTTGAGAACCTTTAGAAGCTGAAGTTTTAAATTATGACTAATTAGATATTGCTAGCAATATATAGACATTGAATAAAACTTATTATTTAACAGTGAAATTGTTTTATTTTTTCATGCGCTTTGTCTTCATGTGCCTTATGCTTTTTGTAACTTAAATGGAATATGCTCTCAATTCTTAAGTTTGCTTCTAACCATGCCGTTGCAGGTGAGGTTGTTTGCATTCCTATCCCATCTCCCATTGCATCTATATTTCCTCTTCCATTTGGCTTACTTCTACAGAAGTCAGTAGATGGGAACCATCGGATGTCTTCCTTGGGCTCAGTTCTAGGTGCAACAGATATATCTCGTTTTGGTAAAGATTTTGTTCGGAATTACCAAATTTCCGGTCAACCATTTGAACTGGTCAGAGAGAATGAGGTTACCGTCTCATCACATTTGATTCTAAAACATCCACTTGAAGAGCCTCAGGTAGAGCTGATATCAGTTTATATCTTGAAGAAATATGTTCTTTTGTCCAATTTGTGAGAGGTTTTTTCCCCCTTATACACACTTTTGTTTTGTTTTTATGAAATACAATGTAGTAAGGAATTGCTTGGGAATGCTATATTATCCTCCATTTTTTTTTTCAATATTCACAATACTATAATTGGAATCTCTTATATCTTGATCTGACAAAGTTAGATGAATGATTTACCAGAGAAGAAGTTTTATATGTCTTAATTGGTGGAGTGAGAAGTAGAGAAATGCACTAAATTGTCATTGCCCTCGTCATCAGTTCTATTTCTATGAAAATGAAATTTGAGCTTTTCAGAACTACTCCTGATGCCACTCTTTGGCTGCTTCATGTTCCCGCAATATAACTGAAATAAGGTGTTAAAACATTTTTTCCCCATGATAATATCACATGTGTGGCTTTTTTCTTCTTATTTGGCCCTTGGTGAGTTGAACTTTTAGCAATGGACACAGATATTGGTAGTTCAATGAATAATTATTCATGTTTGTTTTCATTCTTGAATCAGTATATTTGTAATGTTTAACCTTAGCTCATGATTTTGTTGCCCAACATTTTTTATTTGTTCTCCATTAACTTTGTAGGCAACCTACATTGAAGAAAGGGGGAAGTTTGTCTCCATGAAAGATTTGGAAGAAAGAACCATTTGGAGCAGTGATGTTGTACCTTTGATGGCATCATATCATAGAAGTCTGTCTTATGTTTAGTTTCAAGTGTCCTATTAAGCGCGCTGATATTTTTTGAGTCACCAAAGTCTCTTTACTGCAGGCAAGATGCAACATTCTGTTTGGCTTGTAGAAATCATAAATCGTTCTGAGGCTGAAGTTGCTGGGATTGATGTGGTAGCAGCTGAATTATCTACTAAACAATTCTCCTTTCGGAGGATATGGCAGGGAAAACGCGCCCAGTATGCTGCTAATAAGGTTGTCTGTTGTGTAATTTAACTTTTGTCTGGAAATTTCACCAGTATTATGATTATTTTCTTCTGTGCATCCACCTAGCTCCTTCCAATCAAGGTTTAAGTCCTGTTCCATGTTGTGATTTTGGTGCCTGGCCCAACTAGATGTGCTGGTGCTGTGGCTGATAATGTTGCAGGGCTTACTGATTGATAAGAAGACATGACTTAGTGTGTGAAAACAGAAAATATGGGTTGGAGAAGTTGTGGATCATCATTTCTGCTCGCTAATGAGGTTGACAACTTCATGTTCGTCGACACCTTCCCAAAGAAGAGAAGGATGAACTGCTGGCCTCTGTTGGAAGAAGAAGATAATTCGTTCTTCTTGGGGACATCTAGTTGTGACTTTGTGCTAATCCAAAGAAGAATGTTTCATCAATAGGTTTTTCTAGATAAGAAAATATGACCAAGAAGCTGTGGGCTTCCATAGCAACAAGAATAAACTCATTGTCCACTTGCTACTTAGCTACCTTTGTGGCAAGACTTTGTTCTCATTGCAAGAAGAGTACCTATTTTAGGCATTGTTATTACTGTCTCAAGGCAATTTGCCTTTTTATCAGCCAGTGAAATAAATTTGTTTGTCATGTTGGAGAAGAAGACGACCTTTTTTTTGGATGTGGCTTTAGTGTCTTTTGACTCTTAGGGCATGCTTGGTTGAAAGTTATTGTTAATAACCTTGATTATCTTGCTAAGGTTATGTTTTTTAATAATGAGTGATTCCCATGTAATAGAGCATGCTTGCTATGTCAACAAATGAGGATATAATATGGAATGTGATTAAGTGTGAGGTTTTAAGTGATTTTGGGATTAACAAATTTTTTTTCCTAATTTTTTTTTTGAAAATGAGTTCCAAAGGTTGAACCAAATAACATTAGGTTATGTTTTATTCCATATAACCTTGGTTATGTGATTATCTAGTAATCACATAACCAAGGTTATGCATGATAACTTGAACCAAACATACCCTTAAGGTTGTTAAGGTTGAGAACCGCCTAAGAGTAGGTTTGGATTGATTATACATTCTAAATTTATTTTTGACATTTATAAGTTATCACATTTATCAATTTCAATACAGAATATTAATATGAACATCTAAAATACATACTATTCCAATATGATGAAGCATAACTAAAATTAATTGTAAATCTAAGAAAATTATAATACAATTTTTGGTGTTCCATTGGTATATAATTAATTATAGTTATAAGATGGATGATAATGATAATAATAAAAAAACATTCTTCTACTCTAGAGCTAAAATAATTTCCTATAATTTTAAATTTCCTGATACAAAAATTATTTATTGTAGTAAATATTATTCCTTTCAATATCTAATTGAATGGAACTATATTCTATGTTGTCAAAGTTGTTGGAACTGAGATCATGCATAGGAATGATAAATGGACCTACAATAAAATCCTAAATTCATAAGGTTCTAGCCAAAATCAAATCCTAATTAGGATTTGGATGGGGTTTAGGTAGTTTAGATTGAAAGATCATTTGCTCCTTGGATCTGGATCACAGTCTTGACTACCATGGTCTTGAAGCATTATGCCTTCCAAATCGTAGGCACCATTCTGGTGTCTTGAGGCATTCCATATTCAGCTTGGCCAGCGAAACAAAACATGGACATGCTGACTGGCTTGGATTGACAATTTAATTTATGTGTTTGATAGTTGACTGATGGATTCAACTTGTTACCTTATATTGTATTCTATTACTGAAATACGATTTTCTCCAAAGAATATAACAAACAGCAGGTGATATTTTGTGGGTTAATTTAGCCCCCATTGCTGGCTTCAATCCTTATCTTCCTGCATTGCATTGGAATAAATAAGAATTATCTTCTAACTCCTAAGATAATTTTTTTTGTTTGATTTCCATCATTCTTATATAGACTTTTCCTTTGTTTTTTTTAAAAAAAAATCTTATTTCAAATTTAATCGACTTGCTTTGTTAGGTGTTTCTCGCCACTGATATGGATGGAGTTCCTGTTCTTTGTTTTTTACATGCTGACCAAAAAATACTCCTTGCTATAAGGCTCCAAATTGATGAAGGTTATGATGACGCCCCCATAGACATTAAACCGCAAACCAGTTGGATAATTCCTGCTCTTTCTGCTGCTTCTGTTAATGTGACACGGCCCAGGTTTGGTTATATTTTCGTAAAGTTTCCAAAAAGTTTGGTCACATTGTCCTAAGCGTTATTTTTTATTTCAGAGTTAAAGTTGGGAGGTTACCATTTAATGACATTATTGTCTTGGGTGCTGAAAATAGTCTTCTTTTATATGTAAGATTAAGCTTTCACCAACTGATATAACATTAATTTATGTTACAATATCAAGTGTACTGTTTTTTCTTTGGCTGAATGCTTCCATTATTTTATGCTCAAGTATTATATTGGACTATCTTTTTTACTTGTTTAGTTAGTGGTCTATTTATTGAGCCTTAGTTTGATAGAGAATTATCTAATTTTTGGGAATGAATGGAAGGGAAAGTTCCCCAATCACAAACTAACATTATTTTGCCTACATAAGTTGATTTTTTTCAATATGATTCAGTTCATATCAACTATTTCAAATTAAACTTTGATGATGTTTCAACCTCTCTCTGGTAATAATCTATTGTGATGAGATGAGGCTATTAAGATCTCCATTGATACACTTGTGATGCTTTGACAAGGTGGGGAAAAGGTTTAATGAACCAAAAAAATTGACCCCAAATTTATACACTACATAATGTTTCATTGAGGGATACTATGAGCAATTTTTGAATTATAGAGGCTGCCCAAGTGTAATTAGGCTTTATCATGAAACCCGTATAATTTACTCTTATACCTTGTTACCAAATGCTGTAGTTAAATTCATGTTTCAGAACTTATGGAAAATTCAATTGACTGTATTTTATACCTACCTTTAGAATTTATATAATAACATAAATGCATGTTTATGTGGAAAGGAGGTATTTTAGAGCTGGTTAGCTTCTATTTTTCTTGAATATTGATGTCTTTATTTTGATGTAGTTTTGCAAGTTACTTATTAGTAGTTACACAGTTTGGGCTTGACCTTATTCTAATTTTTTTTTTTTCTTTGTGGCCATACATGTTCTGTTAATTTACATTTTTAATGATGGTTCTACTGGTGGAACTCTGTTTTTTTTTTGTGAATACTCTTTGTTTTTAGCATGTTTTTGACAATTTGCAGTAAAGGAATGTGTAAATGTTCAAACAATGGACTAAACTTATGGTCTGAATATTGGATTGAATTATCTGGTGAATTGAAATTTATATGCACACCTGCTCTGATCCATAAATAAGGGGCTGTTTGGTGTAGATGGTTAGATGAGCTGCAATCAAAGGTGGTCATATACTT
The DNA here is from genome assembly GCF_018446385.1 of Zingiber officinale. Classification (NCBI taxonomy): domain Eukaryota; kingdom Viridiplantae; phylum Streptophyta; class Magnoliopsida; order Zingiberales; family Zingiberaceae; genus Zingiber; species Zingiber officinale. The sequence continues at coordinate 127,315,342 of NC_055996.1, forward strand.
TTCTTTTTGATGTCATATCTCTTAACAAATGCAAAAAATAAATTCTTCTTGGCAGGCATAGAACATTAGAATGATCATCTATTTGCGTGTTCAAATATTTGTGAATCTTCTATTTCTATGAATTTTTAAATTGCTCCCAATATTAGATTCAAAATTGGTTTGGTTCCGATGGTTGCATTCTTGCTGGCAAATAATGATATAATGTTGTCACGGTGAATTGGCTCTTTCTTAATTTTCAAAATTGTCTTTTGGAGCTTTGGCTTATTATACTAAGCCTGAGTTTCCTAGGAGACAGGTGAAAGGAAGAGGTCAGGGAAAAGAATCATAGGAAAGGATAACCAAATATTTTCTAGTGTTTATCTTCTTGAAAGGAATGAAAGAAGTAGAGTTTCCCTTTCAACTGTTTTCTTAGAAGGAATGAAAGAGGGAGATATAAATTTCAACATTTATTTGTTAAAACCATAAAATATAACCAATAGATTGAAAATAACAATTGTGAATTTTTTTAGATCCAATTTTAGCTCCATTGCACTTGAAACATTTTTTTTTTCCATACATTTTGGGCATAAGCAGATATAGGCTAGACTGGTTGAAGATTTTCCTAGTTCTTTCTTTCCTCCCTTCATTTTCCCCCAAAGGAAACCAAGGTAAAGGATCACTGGGAAGTCTTCTTGCCAACTTTTTTCTGTCCATGCTTTCTTCTCTTCTAGGAAATACAGCCTTAAGTTGGGAGTCTTCTATTATCTGCCTCAATTATAGATATTTCTTGGCTGTTAAGTATTGTATCTAGTTAGTTATTATTTTTGTTTTAGAACTAAAAAATATTCAAATTTGAGGATATATTTTGTGTGTTTATCTCAGAATTGTGTATTTTTCTTTTTGATTACCTCAAGCTCTGTTAGAATCATATTATTCTTGTGGACGACTTGACACCCAAGCCACTAACTAATGATTTGTGCAATCGGGATTGGTATCTTGAAGATTTGTGTGATTACTAATTATTTTACAATCTTCTCATAGTCAATATTTCTTTTATGTGCTGCTTTCTATTGTAAATATTTGATTATTCTTGACTGACTCATTCTTTTTTCTTCTGGCCTTTTTTTTGCTTCGATTTTTCCTGTAGTCTGGCAAACAATGCCTTTGCAGGTTCTTCTTGCCTAATGGTTCGGGGAGGGGCATTTTACCTATGAAGCATATTGCACGAACAACAGATATGCTCTATGATCTAAAGATTACAGGATTAAAAGATGCTGTTGAAGGTCGCATTAATGTTATTGTAAATAATGGACAGGTAGTATTCTGCTTGATAGTTATTTGCTGCTTTGGATTTTTCAGAATCCATTGCCCTTCTATTGTGCATTTAGTTTACTCTAGTGCTACTTTACTCCTTGCAGATATTCAGATGTTCTTTGCGCACAAACCCCACTTCCTCTTTAGCAACCGACTGTATAACAGCTATGGCGGAGGGATTGCATTTTACCTTTTATAGCCATTTCGCCAGTCTCCTTTGGGGTGACCACAGTCATTCAGAATGGGAGGCCTTCACTGGTACAATAATGAGGATCTGCAGTAGATTCAGAGCTGGAACACCGAAACAATATCCCTCTTTAGCGCCTCACACAGCTTGGGATTTTTTACTCGATAGCAATTTTCACAAGTGTTACCTCAAACAGTCATTTGGACATGGAATCTCTCTCAAGAACTTCCCAAGTTGTAATGGCGTTGACCATAATGATTCACAGAAACTAGACAAAGAAAATGAGAGATTTTATTCTCAGCTTTTGGCTGGAACTTTGGAGTTCTTGCATGCACTTTATGAGAGTTTGAAACTGGATAACTTGCGAAAACAGTAAGATTTTATTCTTTTGGTTCATGAAAAGTACTTCATAGGTTAAATAGTTTTAGCCTCACTTTTTTTTTTGTTTATTTTTCCTTTTCTCTCCTCTTGATGTTTTTATTGTCTCTCCTCTCTTTCAACTATCACTCATCATTGATGTGAGGTGAACTTGGTGCTGGTAGCTACTACGCTGCTACATGCAGATCTATCTCCACTTCTCTACTTTCTCTTGGATTAGGGCATGGAAAGTTTGAAACCCCTAAACCTTAGCCACAATTCATATGTTGCCATCTCTTCTCTTCCAAGCAATTTTAGTGATTTCTATTATTGACCCATTAACCTTGAGGGCCAGTTTATTTTATTTTATTTTTGGATAAGTCAAAATTTATAACTCGAACCAAGAGTAAAAGAATTGGTCGTTAGGAGTGACTTATGTCTCACAAAGAGTAAGATCAGATTACACTCCCAAGGACCGTTATACATGAATTTGCACTCTTGAAAATCTTCTCACAAGCTAATTAACCCTCATCAAAGAAACTTTATTTCTAGCCCTCCTTTACATGGTGTACTATAGAAGACAAGACAAGATGACGAGCCTTTGTCAACATTCTACTCCCACGATAATATCTCCCAAAGACCCTCATCATCCGCTGGTAAGTCCCATTTGCCGCCAATCTTTTATCCTCCTCCATAGTCACAACATCTATCGATAAAAGGTGCACTACCGGTCCTCTAGGTACTCTCGTGGGTAGCCGCTTTAGTGCTAACATCTAAAGGGTAATTGCATGACTCTGCTACATATGTTTGCCACATTGTCCGGACGCATGACTTCTTAGGACTAGGTCGCCTAAAGAAATCATATGGCTGAGTTACCCACCATCCCAAGAAAACCATTCTGCTAGCTTCTGTCCAAATGTCTTTGATGATCCATCAGCCAATAATATGAGATCCCGTATTTGCAACAAACACTTGACCAGAGGGGAATCTGTGGGGGCTGCCTCCCAGGTCCATAAATCGTCACGCTTCAGGTAAGTGTGATGGACTCACTTTATCCAAAGTGCATGTTTCTTAGCCTATTTCCTCCAAAGTACTTTAGCCAAGAGAGCTAAATTCTAAGCTCGCAAGTCTTTGAATCCCAACCCTCCTTTATTCTTCGATTTGCACATATCCGCCCATGATAATGGAGGATGGTTAGATGTCCACATAAAAGAATTGCAAATGCAGTAGATGCGATCAACAATTGCAAGGGGCAAAGGAAGGATGGATAGCCAGAAGCATTCAATCCCTTGTAAGACTGACGTGATGAGCTGCGCTCGACGGATCAGAGAGTCAAGTAGGGGGCTATAATCAGAAAGTCGGATGTGCACTGCCGTTAGTGAGATCCCCATATATTGGAAAGGCATGGCCCCTTCCTGAAAACCAGTGATGGTAAGAATCTATTGGCGTGTCGGGTCCGCAACTCCAGCTAAGAAAATATTTGACTTTAGCCAATTAACTTGAAGTTCATTCACTACACCAAAATCTAATAAACAAGTCGTCAGCGCACCTTCGGATGCTACATCACCTTGACTGAAAAGAAGATCATCTGTGTAGGCCAAGTGTGCTAAATGGAGATAGCCACACTAAGGGTGAACACTAAAGTCCGTTCTTGTGGTGCACCTTTGTAGAAAATAGGAAAGATGGAAATGAGAATTTTTTCAAAATATGAACGCTTTTGTTTGGCTAGTAACTTTGATGGAAATACTTCGAGGATGTAAATAACCTGATGAAAGTTTTCCAAACATTTCCTTGTTTTTCTTTCTGCATGTTTGGAAGGATGGAAAGTTTCAAGGTGATGAATGATTAGATTGTCCCTTTTCTTTCAAGATATTACACCATAGGCAAATTTCATGGAAGTCTTCTTTTCCATCTAAGGCATTGAAAATATCTACCATGGCAACAATCATGCTGCACATTCTTCACCCAGGGCACTCAATTTTTGATGCCTTTGATGAAACCGTATCTATAATCACATCATGACAACTAGAACATCCTAACTGCAGTGGTGCCATTTTGACAAATTCAAATGTTCCTTCTTCCTGTTTCTTTTCATATAACAAATTAACAAAGGAAACATGAGAATATTAGACTAATCCATCCTTAGCGCCTTCCTCATTTCTTTCGTCCATCTAAATTCCTATCCTTTAAGTAAACAATGCCTTAGCTTTTCTACCCATCTTGCTCTTCATCCTATGATCTCTCAATGCATCCTCTATTAATGAACCTAAATTTAATGATCTAATTAGGTGAATGGTTCACCCAATATAATAATTAGTTTTAAGCTTTTGAAATCTTTGTTGGCTCTAATGCATGGATCACCTTTTCAACTCTCCACCGCTCAACTAAAATTTTGCAAGCAACTCAGCATGAAGCTGTTTTGATCTCATAATGTCTCTTGACTCCTCAACATCATAGGTTAAATTTGTTTTTTTTTTATATTCCTCTATGCAACCAAGGAGATATGATATACTTTTTGGTAGACGTACTCATAAGTATATGAAGAAATATACAATTGAAGAATGTAGATCAATCATTTCAGGAACATGTCACAGCCACAGCTGTCAAAATCAGTCAATACAGATACAAATGGACCAAGTTGAGTGGATATTGACATAGGCTAAGCTAATCATTCTTGAGAAACTAGGCATCCCATGAAGAAGAAAACAACAAAAACCAAGCCTCATCCCATGAAGAAGAAAATGTTTAGAAAAACTAGATATTTGATGAAATTATTCTAGCTAGAAATACTCTATACTGGAAAGCAGATGGAATCAATTAACGTTTGTTCAAAATTGAGCTGATTTTTGAATACCTTGGCCAATTTAACTGTTGGTCGTAGCTTATATCCTAGAAGATATGCTCTGGGCACAGAATTTAGCAACCATGTGATGTGCAATTTTGCATCTTACATTTAGTTATCGTGTTTGAGTGAATTCTATTTTTACTAGTCTCCCATGAAAGAAATAATATGTTATATTTGTTTGAACTAAAATAGTGATATAATTCTATATGCGACTTGGATATTTGATTGTGCTCTATGCTCCTTTTTTTAATTTCATGTGACATGGCTTGGCTCTATATAGCAGGATTTTGTGGGGATTTTACATTCTACTTTTTCCTGTTGGCCTTGTTAACTAATTAGCATTCTAATAATGCATATTTTGCACTTGCAGAGATGTGAGGCAGCTGGTTTCACTATTAAATGCTATGGCTGCTTCTTTGGGCGAGTCAAATTATGTTGATCACTATGTTCGTGACTTTCCCTTTCTTTTAGCTGAAGGCTTTCCTTTCCAGTCCTGTGCTTCTCCAAGAACTCCTCCATCTATATTCCAATGGATTGAAAATTGTATGCAGAAGGGATGCTACACTTCCAACATGAATAACCTCCCCTCTTTGCTTTTCAGAGAGAAAATCTTTATTGTGAGTTGGGCCAGAAAGATTGTGTCATTCTATAGTTTACTTTTAGGTGCAGAAAGGGAAGGTAGGAAGCTCTCAACTGGAGTGCATTGTGAAATTGCTAGTGGATCAGCAAAAACACGAGAGGAATTAACAGTCTTGGCTATGGCTGGGGAAAGATTTGGACGCCAACAACTTGACTTGCTACCTCTTGGCGTATCTCTTCCTCTGCGTCATGTAATCTAGCATACCATTTTTTATTTTTATTTTTATTTTTTGTGAAAAACAGATTGCTTTTGTTTTTCTGTTAGTCCAGCATTCCTTGTTTCCTGCATCTCTATTGCTATTGCCTTTTGTCTTTGGTATTTCACTTATGATAGCTCATGATTTGCAAATTATTCCTACTTTCTACTTTGAGAAGTTAATATTTTTTTGACAATCAAACACTAGGGAAAATCTTCTTTGATCTTTTATCTGAAAATATGAATTACGTGACTTAATATTAAACATGTTTCTTTTCAAGGCTCTGGACAATTGCCGAGAATCCCCTCCAACTGATTGGCCTGCTTCTGCATATGTTCTTGTTGGCCGTGAGGACTTGGCTCTAGCATCTTTGAGATCCCTGAGCAAAGAAACTGAGTCTCAAAGCACTACGAACTTAGTGTCCATATCTGTGCCATACATGCTTCATTTGCAGCCTGTTTCTCTACCCTCATCTCTTGCTGAGATAAATGGATTAGATAGTATGAAGCTTGAGGACTTAGACTCGGCTCATAAATCTTTTGAAGATGGCATGGAACATATCTTCAATTCTAGCACCCAAATGCGGTTCGGCCATGATTTAAGGTTGAATGAGGTTTGTCCTTTCAACCTAATTTTGATTTAAGTGAACACTTTATTTAAGCTTTCGTTTAATGTATGCTTAATTATAATATAGATATCATTTTGAATTTTTATGCCATGTCAATTGAAATGTAAACTTGATGGGGATATGATTATGCCCGTGTGTCGATTTTTCTTGGAAATGCACTTGAAGCTGCTTAATTAATCTACTTAGGAAATTGTCTTCGGTAAGAACAATTCTTATGCATGCAGTTATAACTTATAAGTCCTCTTGGGATTCCATTATCACTGTGTTAACATAAATCAGTAGCACCTGTATGAATTTAGAATATTTAGGCATCTTCAGTGAGGACAGTTCTTATGCATGCAGTTTAGAGGCACTCTTGAGAATCTTTGAATTTTTCACCATAAGCAAATTACTTTTCAAATGTATCAGTCTATTACAACTGTATTTACATAGGTCACTGGTTTGTTTGAATTTGAATATTTAGGGATCATGCGGAGATAAATAATTGTTAAAGTTTATATGCCCAGGTAACTTTGAGAAGGGTGGTATCTGCTTAAACATAACTTTATTGTTTGTGTTTGTTAAACTTGTAGCATCTCATCAGAAAACACTCTCAATGACCGTTAAACATGAATTTATATATTTTTAAAATTTTCTCACTCTCCATCTATCCCTCATCAAAGATACAACTGTTCCTAGCTCTCCATACAAAGTGTTTCATAGCCGACATCGCAAGGTGTTTGGCTTTAGTCAAGAGATGACCATCTATGAAGAAACACCCCAAAACTCGTAGCATCCTTAGGTAGGTAGACATCTCCTACTCCATATGTAGCACTCTCTGATCCTCCGCCATACAGGAGGGCATCCAAAGAATAATTGCTACTGCGTCTCCATCTCTGGCCTACAAAAGACACAACACCAATATCCAAATAGTGCCATTTGTCCAAAGTGTAACTACATGACTAGGTTGGATGTAGGACTTTCACACTGTCCGCACCCATGACTTCTTAGGACTAGGACACCTAAAGAAGTCATAAACCCTAGCCACTCCTCTATCTTGCTTAAACCAATTTGCCAACCTTTGCATAGCATCTGTTGACGACCCAGTAGCTATAAGGAAAGGGTCACAGATTTACAACAACCGCTTGATCAGCAGAGAATCCGAGTACACCGTCTTCTAAGTCCATATGTCCACCCGCCTCAAATAGGTATGATACACCCACTTGATCCAAAGAGCATCTTCCTTTGCTTGTATTCATTAAAGTACCTTAGCTAGTAAGACATGGTTCTAAGTTTTCAAGTCGCGGAATCCCAATCCTCCTTCTTTGGGCTACACATTGTTGGGTGTCTCTATGTACGTTTTAAAAATTTGTTTTGTAAACAAGCAGCAGAAGCATAATAATTTCCTAAATTATTATAACACGCGCATCACACATACAAGATACATACATGCATAGACATAGCCATAGAACAAAAATTTCAAAAATAAAATTGTACATGTTGGATGACATTAAGTGAGAATGACATCAACTAGCAAACTTGACCAAGTTTGCCTCTATCGATATTCACGCCGAGATATCTTCGAGACGGCTTTGCTAAGCCACAAGTTTTCATCTCCGATTCGGTATTAGTCGAAGTGGGGGGGGGGGGGGGGGGCCGATGCAATCCCAAAGAAGGACCACGACTTGACTCGATACCCGGCGACATAAGGCAACCCGACGGTACCAATCGAGGTGAACGACAGTGACAATGGTGTTGTTTGGAGGCTGGAATCCTCGCTGCTGACAGCTAGTGGCCGGGGCTAATGGTAGGTGTGGCTGGTGGCAACAAGTGGCGTTGGCTGAGCTTGAAGGCGACGACACAAGGAGGGGCAAGGGGCACCTCCTTTGGTCAGGCGGCAAGGAGAGGGAGAAAGAGAGGAGAAAACCTAATTCTCAATTAGGCTAATAATAATTAATTCTCCTCTTAGAGGGGTATATATACACCTCCTCCTCAATGACTTGGGGAGCAAGTTATCTCCAAAATCCAAAACTCAATAGCAACCCGATCCATTAGCATTAAGTTTGGTTCAAAACCAAACCTTCTTTGGTTCATAACTAAACTAAACCAATTTGGTTTATTATTAAATCATAATGAATCTAACCTTGCCTACAAGAGGCATGACCCACCTTTGCTTTTATCCAATAAATATTTTTCATATTTGCTCCTCGTCTGGTCTTATCCGACTTAGTCTCTTTCAATATGAGAATCCAATTATCAAACTTGTTTTAAGTCTTTTAGATACACTCATAGTGTGTGTGACCCGATTCCCGGTTTATGTTGGCCGTTCATAATTAACCATTTAATTATGAATCAATTATGAGTGACATCTAGTAGTACATCACGATCTTCAATTAACCAGATAATTACAATTGATCCGAGAAATAATTCTGAATTTTTTCAGCAGCAACAATTATTAGTTTTGGTCCAGGTGGACTGGCAAGAGGGGGTGAATTGCCCGTTGAAAAAAAAATGAACCTTTTTCGACTTTCAACTCACATTAATAGCAACAGTATAATTATAACAAGTAAATTAAATAACTACAAAATGAAAAAAGAAGCAAAGAAATTTACTTGGTTACAACCTAGGTGGTTGTTAATCCAAGATAAATGAAAAGCATTAAAAGTCTCCTTCGATGAAGGCGGAGAAGTCTCTTACACTCGTTGAATGCTCAGATAGTTGCTAGGAAATGAATACAAGAGTTGATGTCTATTTCCTAGCTCCAGAGATCTTTTTATAGTCCCTGGAAAATTCTATTCGGGGCTGGAAGGCGTCTTCAACGAGGTAAGTGAGGATAAAATTTTGTCCTCTCCAACGGCCAATTTTTGCCGGTCTAAGACGCCTTCAAGTGATTGAAGGCGCCTTCCACCAGAAAGGCACGAGGGTGCCTTCAATATCATTGAAGGCGCCTTCAGCAGCTGCTTCCGAGCTCCATGCTTTTACTTTGGCTCTTCCGCTACTTCGCTCGTTTGGGTGATTTCGGCTAACCGGAATAAGGCTTTCCCGAACCCATTTTTTGGCTTTCTCCTCGAGCAATCTTCCTCCCCAATTTCTCGTCTCGGACCATTGCGTGCGTCTTTCTCATCCGCCTGTGTACTCTTCCGCAGCTCCTTGTCCCTCAGATGTACCGAGCCCGTCGACTCCCTTCTCGTGCCATCCTTCTCGTTAGTTGCGTCTTCCGCTTGACTTCTTGTGTTCCTAAGCTCCTGCACACTTAGATAAAAAAATTACCCTGGGTACTAACAATTAGTGCGTGTATGCCTGTTACTCATCTTATATCCATTTGGTTCAGGACTATGTCACATCTAGCCCAAGTAGTAGTCTTTGTTTTGCGGATTCAAATTACGCAAAAATGTGTCCAAGAGGATCATCCTCTTGACGTATAATGCTTTGGTAAAGATTTACAAGCAATAAACTTGACAAGAGACCACAGGTACATGTTTCCTTTATAAAGGGAGTGGTGAATCCTTGAAATAGTTCTGCAGATTCTTCTAAAACAGTTAATTAAGGAGTTTTTCCGCCTCAAGGGAATGCTTGAAATAAGCTCTTCTCTCTCTTGGCGACTCATTATTAATAGATTTTGCATTATTCGGAAATTGATCCATTCATTAGTGGATTATAGGAAGTATAATACCCTTGTTGAGCCATGAGAAGTATAATAAATATCACTAAGGTAAAAAGAGTATGAATCATTGGGATGTGCATCTTCCCTTGCCCCCACCTTACACTTGGCTCTCACTGCCCCCCAATATAGTCATCCCAGTCCTCTTGGCTTACTTTGCTCCCTTTCAAATTATTTCCATAATCATCAATGATAGGTAGTATAAGAAAAGACTCTACTAGTTTGTAATGGGAGATTCATTTCCAAATAGAGACTGAATCTTGTCTTCAATTATATTCAAACACCTTCAGACATTTTGACTTATACCTAATTATGCCGGACTTGACAAGATGTCAAAATATATGCCTCCATGACCAAGATGACTTAAATACCTCAAGTTGAAGGAAACTTGCACTCGAGCTGTAATGAGATCTTCATAGATATGTTTAGAACCACATGAAGTCTCATAACATGTCGCATCCAATGAATTAGTTACCCTTAATCAACATTCATACGTTAACTCTCAACATTCCAATATTTTCAGTCAAATGAGGACCAACTGCTTGGATAAACTAAGGAACATAACATATGCTAGTCTTATTGAATTGATGATGTCTAATCTCATCAATTCATCGACTAAGGAATATTTCAATACGTACCTAATTACAGATGGAGCGATACCCACTAATTATGATTCAATTACAATTTCTCTCTTGCTATGTATTATATTGTGGATTTCATTAATTGAGTTTAACATTAATATCATATATATAGAGAATATAAACTCAAATAGTGAATTTATTTATCCAATAAATAATACAATATCTAAGGTGATTGCCTTAGTATACCTCTCAAATATAATACATATCCGCCTAAAGACACCGAGGGTGTTTGGAAGTCCACATAATGGACTTGATGCTATAAATGCAATTAATAATACCAAGGGAGATAGGTAGTATAGAGAGCCAAAAACATTCTACTCCCTTTAGCACCGAGGTGATGAGTTGCGCATTTCCCGCATAAGAAAATGTCTTCTTCGGCCAATAGTTAATTCATCGTACTAGAGAGTCAAGAATTGGGTTGTAGTCCAATATCCGTAGACACTCAGCAATAAGCGATATCACCAAATATCGAAAGGGCATAGTCCTCTCTTGAAAGCTTGTAACTAAAGGAAGTTCTATGTGCGTCGAGTCATCCACTTCAGCTAGATATATGTTCGTCTTCTAGTGATTAACATGAAGCCCTGCAGTCGCTCCAAATATATGCAAACAAGAAGATAATACTCCTACTAATGCCTAATCCTCTCAACTGAATAATAATAAGTCATTCGTGTACACCAAGTGCGCCAATATGAGATGGCTACATCAAGGATGGAATTTGAAATTTGAATTGATCGTGCACTATTGTATTTGTCGCCCAAGGATCTTCGCATAGATATCGAATAAGGAGAAAGAGGGTCCCCTTGTCATAACCCTTTGGCTCCTTTGAAGAACCAAAAGACCCCTATTAATGACCAGAGACAGTGATGTAGTGGTCACACACTACATTATCCACGATATAAACTTCGTAGAAAATTGTAAATCAATAAGCGTCTCATGTAGAAACTCCCAATGAATTGAGTTGAAAGTCTTCTGAAGGTCAACCTTAATAATGCATCTATGTGAGATGTGCTTCCTGTGATATTTCCGAAGAGCTCCTGTGCCAGATGGATATTGTCTGTAATGAGACGTTCTTGAACAAAAGCTGTTGATGAAGTATCCCTTCTACTATCTCAGATAACCTCGACGCCAGTACCTTAGAGATGACCTTGTAGAATACTGTACCGTAGGAGATCAGTCTGTAATTTGTCACCTTGTTAGCATGAGCTGATTTCGGGATTAATGCAATCAAAGTGTAATTCCATCTCTAAAGTAATCTCCCACTGGTGAAAGACTCTATAACCGCAGTAGTATTTGAAGAGCGCTTAAAAATTTAGAGCTATAACTATCTGAGCCTGGAGCCCTTTAATCTCCAATGTCAAATAGCGCTTGCTTTACCTCCTCTGTTGTAGGAAGTTGCTCCAAAGCATCATGTCCATTAGGACACGTTGGCTGAATGTCATGTCAAAGTGGGGAAAATCTGTTGTGTGGTCTATAGTCTCCCTAAGCTTGCGGTGGAAGTTTTCCGTGAAGACCTTGACGACCTCTCCAAATGATTTTGTAAGATTACCATCCGACTATGCCACTGCAATGATCTCATTACGCTTATTATTATGCTATACCAAAGCATAAGAAAAGGTAGTGTTCCGATCCACTTGCTCGAAGTAGCCAATCTTTGCACGTTACATGGAGAAAGAGTGCTCTGCGGCACTTAGACGAGCTGCAGTCTTCTGTAACTCCTTGTATTCCTCTGTCATATGACCATGCAATAGACCATCTTCTTGTGCCTCCTCTAGGCGTGCCTAACAACAGCTCAGACGGATATATGATTATAATGCTTGGCGTTTAGCCTTTTCAGATCTGATTTTAGTGTCTTTAAGATTTGTGAGAGGCTATATTGTTTGTTACCGAGATCCAATTGTTGCTTGTATTCCACCCATTTCGTCTCTGCTAGTTGCGAGAATGAGTTATGTTGGGTCCACATATTGAAGAATTTGAATGACTTCAGAATGCAAACTTTTTTACCCAAGATAGAGGCCAAACACGCTGAGTGATAAGATAAACATCTTGGAGGTGTGAATTCCGCAAAGTTTTGTAACTCGGCCTCTAACCATTCTCTATTAATAAGTGTTTGGTCCAGTTTGCTACATATATTACCATTTGTCCATGTGTATCTATAGCCCGTATACGATAGATCCTCCAATCTAGCAAAGCTCATACAACAACAACAACCAAGCCTTTTCCCACTAGGTGGGGTCGGCTGTATGAATCCTTTTACGCCATTGAGCTCTATCTCCTATTATATCATCATCTATATTTAAATAAATTTTATCTTGTTTTATTGTTGCTAACCAAGTCTTTTTTGGTCTTCCTCTTCCTCGTTTGATATGCATGTTTATCATAGTTTTACATCGCTTAACTGGAGCATTTATTGGTCGTCTAAGTACATGTCCGTACTATCTTAAACGTGTCTCTCGGAGTTTGTCCTCAATAGATGCAACTCCGACTTTCTCTCTAATGCTCTCATTCCTTATTTTGTCCATCTTCGTATGTCCACACATTCACCTTAACATCCTCATCTCTGCAACTCTCATCTTATGCTCGAGTCATCAACATTCACTCCATATAACATAGCGGTCTAATGGTCTTATAGAACTTACCTTTAAGTTTAAGAGGTACTTTACTGTCACATAAACCCGACGCTCCCCTCCATTTCACCCATCCTGCTTGTATTCTATGTAAGACGTCTCTCTCAATCCCTCCATCATTTTGTAAAAATGATCCTAAATATTTAAATTTCTCGGTTCCGGGCAACTCGTTCTCTCCTATCTTAACAATTGTTTCATTACTTCTAATATTGCTAAATTTAAATTCCATATATTCTGTCTTTAATCTACTAAGCTTAAAACCTTTCCCTTCTAGTGTTTCCCTCCAAGATTCTAGCTTAGCATTTACTCCTCCACATGTCTCATCTATCAAAATAATATCATCTGCAAACAACATGCACCACGGTACTGTGTCTTGAATGTGCGCAGTGAGTTCATCCATAATTAGTGTAAAAAGATAGGGACTTAGGGCTGATCCTTGATGTAACCCTATCTTTATTGAAAATGCTTCAGTTACTCCGCCTGAAGTCTTTACTCTGGTCGTTACATTCTCATACATATCCTTAATTAGTTCAATATATGTCACGCTAACACTTCTCTTTTCTAAAATTCTCCATATAATTTTTCCTGGGACTCTATCATAAGTTTTTTCTAAATCAATGAATACCATGTGTAGATCTTGTTTTTGCTCCCGATATTTTTCAATTAATTGTCTAAGGAGATGTATAACTTCTATTGTCGACCTTCCAGGCATGAACCCAAATTGATTTTCTGTCACTGTGGTCTCCTTCCTTAATCTTTTTTCTATTACTTTTTCCCAAAGTTTCATAGTATGACTCATTAGTTTAATACCCCTATTGTCTGCACAATTTTGTATGTCTCCCTTGTTCTTATATAAGGAAACTAGAGTACTTATCCTCCATTGATCAGACATTCTTTTCGTTTTCAATATCATGTTAAATAATTTTGTAAGCCATTCAATACCTTATTTCCCTAAGCACTTCCATACCTCTATCGGAATATCATCTGGTCCAACGGCTTTTCCATTGTGCATCTCATTTAAAGTTTGTTTTACTTCTGAAGTTTGAATTCTACGATAAAAATTAAAATTTCTATACTCATTTGACCTAATTAAATTACCTAAATTAAGTTGGTCACCTAAACCTTCATTAAAAAGTTGATGAAAATACCTCTTCCACCGCTCTTTTATTTCTCCATCATTTACTAATACCCTATTACATTCATCTTTAATACATTTTATTTGGCTAAGATCTCTTGTTTTCCTTTCTCTCACTTTAGCTATTCTATAAATATCTCTTTCCCCTTCTTTTGTATCCAATTTTTGATATAACCGTTCAAAAGTTTCATTTTTTGCTTCACTCACTACTTTCTTAGTTTATTTCTTGGCTATTGTATATTTTTTTTAAGTTTTCCTCGTTCTTACAAATATATAATTCCTTATAAGCTATTCGTTTTTCCTTCATTTTCTCTTGTACTTTCTCATTCCACCACCAAGATTCTTTACTTAATGGTGCATGTCCCTTTGACTCACCGAGTACACTCTTAGCTACTATTTTCAACTTTGATACCATCTTATCCCATGTTGTATTAGAGTCATCGTATATCTCACCTAATGCTTGTACTTCTACCTTCTCCTTAAATATATTTTGTTTCCCATCTTTTAACTTCCACTACTTAATTCTAGAAATTGTATATATTTTCTTTCTATTGATACTATGTTTGAGGCGTATATCCAACACTACTACCTTATGTTGGGTAGTTAAGCTTTCTCCAGAGATGACTTTGCAATCTTTACAAATCTTTCTATCCTTCTTCCTAACCATAAGAAAGTCAATTTGCGATTTATTATTCCCACTTTTGAATGTGACTAAGTGTTCTTCTCTTTTCTTAAAAAACGTATTAGCTAATATAAGGTCATATGCTATCGCAAAATCTAATATAGTTTTTCCTTCCTCATTCCTCGTTCCAAACCCATAACTCCCATGTACTCTCTCATATTCCTCATTTTTCACTCCGACATGCCCATTTAGATCACCTCCTATTAAAATCATTTCACTTGGTGGAATATTTTGTAATATTTCATCTAAGTCCTCCCAAAACCTTGATTTGGTAGCTTCATCTAATCCTACTTGTGGTGCATATACGTTAATTATGTTTATAGTTTCTTTCGTCACTATTATCTTAAGGGCTATAATTCTATCCCCTTTTCTAACTACTCTTACAACTTCATCCTTTAACAAATTATCTACAATGATACCCACTCCATTTCTTGCTTTACTCTTTCCATTGTACCATAACTTAAAACCCGAGTTCTCTATCATCTTTGCCTTCTCGCCTATTCATTTTGTCTCTTGTACACACAAAATACTAATTTTTCTCGTAATCATCATATCTACTACCTCCATTGATTTACCAGTGAGAGTTCCTATATTCCATGTTCCAAATCTTAGATTATTAGTTTTCTTATCATAGTTATTCTTATCTAACTTATGGTGTGAGAATTTTTGCCTATTTAACACTACACCCAAGTTCTCATGGAGATGTAGCGGTCCTTGCTGAGACGTTACAGTCGGACCCTGTAACGCGAACTCTTGCATATTTATCACTACACCCGAGTTCTGGAGATGTAGCGGTCCTTGCCGAGACGTTACAGTCGGACCCTGCAACGTGTTCCTTCCGGGGAACAACCTAGCATTAGCACAATAGTTTAATGGATTCATTCATTGAATATTTGCCATAGTTTGACGCTGGCTGGCAACCTAACGCAATCCTCCTCTTTTATCCGGGCTTGGGATCGGCCATGACCGGTCATCATGGGCGGAGTTAATCCAGCAAAGCTCATAAAATTCTAAAAATCTGCTTTGCAATTCTGAGTGACCGGTAACCCTTCACACTTGTCCTCAATCATTAAGTAAGAATTGAAATCCCGAAGGACCAGTCATTGCATCCTCATATCTGCAGAAATCTGTTGAAGCCTTTCCCACAACACCTTCCTCCCCTCCATGGTAATCTGGCCATAGACAAACATGACCGCAGCGAGCTTACGAGACGTCCTGCTATGGACCTGATAGTGAACGAATTGCTCATGCCACTCCATCTCCTCCAAATCAAACTTCTGGTCATCCCAAATCAGTAGTATTCTGCTCCTACTCCCTTGGTTTTCTTGTTGTTTCACTTGTAGATGTTGGAACCTACATAACTTCAGCTTTTGATATCCCTCATCCAATAGTTTTGTCTCCAACACACCCAATACACATAACTTGACACTGCGAAAGAGGGACTCCACACCCTTTTGCTTGAGGCTTTGTTAAGGCCTCGAATGTTCCAAGAGCCCATCTTTATGTGGTCTGCGATGGCTTATGCTGCCAGAGGTATGTGGATGCTGTAGCCTTATATTTGAACTGCCTGGTGCTGCAGTTTGTTCTGTTGCCTGCTGTGTATCAGCCCGACGTGATGAGCCAGTCATGACCCTCGTCGTCCACCCTTCAACCACTGTCGCTAGGGCCTTTCCTTAAATGCGAGTAACTGGAAGCTTTGCTTTTTGAGACCACTTCCTAACAGGGAGGGCACTAACATTTTCCAGCAGGCTGTTTTGTTGCACCATGGGAATCTGGTTTCGTCTTCTGTAGACTCTCTGAGTCTGGACCTCCCACTTCTGGTTATCCCCTTGCAAAGGCGGATCATTACTCAGCATGAGAGCCTCCTTATCCTTCTGTATAACTTGATGAGAAGCAATTCCCATGCCTATCCCCACAGCCAGTTGTTCATTATCTTCACTCACTGGTTTTGGTTCTGCTGGAACTGGTTTTGGTACTGCCGGAACTGGATGATGAGCGTTCATTGGATTTTCTACCGCGGCTAACACCATTGCATTCTCAATTATCTCAGGGCACATCATGTGATGCCCCTAGTTTTATATATATATATAACTACGGACATCACTTGCACATATTTCCATAATAAGTTCTCAATTCAACTAAGATACATAGATAGTTCTTAAAACATAAATTACTAACGACCTTTGGTACTGGTCATACAGTTCGGGATTTATTTTTCAAGGAAAACACCTAACTAATGTGGAAACTAAACTGAAAGATTTTCGGGTTGTACTACCATTATCCCGAGCTGGCTTGGTCAATATCTCCTGTCTAATTCGTCCCATTATCTAAAAAAGTTAAAATTTGTGAGTCGAGAGAATTATCATATTTAAAACTGTGTTATACATGCTAGGTAACTTAAGACTTGACTGCTGACATCTCATAGATATGAACATAAGCATAAGCGTCAACATAAGCAGAAGAACGTAAACGTAAGCATAAATATGTAAATAGGCTTAAGCATGAGAATAAACATAATCATAAGCATGTATATAGCATAGACATAAGCATACTTGCATGACATAAACATACATACTAGGGATGAGCATAAACATGATCATATATACACCTATCATGATCATAACTCGAACATAGGCACAATCATAATCATAAACATAATCATGTATATAAGCATAGACATAAGCATGAACACACATAACATAAACATTCACAAGAACATAAGCATGCCCATAAACCTTCATGGTTTGACGTGCTCTCCGGGCGTGTCCTCGGATCATACCACCGTCTCATACATGAAGTTAACTGATTTCTTAGATAACCTTCCTGGACCTTCTTAAGTTGGATTCCCAGACCCCTTTGCTTTGGTAAGATTCACTCGACCTTCTTAAGCCGGATTTCCAAACATCTTTTGTTTTGGTAAGGTTCACCGGACCCTTCTTAAGCTAGATTCCCAAACATCTTTTATTTTGATAAGGTTCACCGGACCCCTCTTAAGCCGGATTTCCAAACATCTTTTGTTTTGGTAAGATTCACCAAACTCTTCTTAAATCGAATTCCTATACCTCTTTTATTTTGGTAGGGTTCACCGGACCTTTCTTAAGCCGGATTCCTAAACA
The DNA here is from genome assembly GCF_018446385.1 of Zingiber officinale. Classification (NCBI taxonomy): domain Eukaryota; kingdom Viridiplantae; phylum Streptophyta; class Magnoliopsida; order Zingiberales; family Zingiberaceae; genus Zingiber; species Zingiber officinale. The sequence goes on from NC_055996.1 coordinate 127,333,326, forward strand.
TATTTTGTTGTAGTAAGGTTCACCGGATCTTTCTTAAGCCAGATTCCCAAACATCTTTTGTTTTGGTAAGGTTCACCGGACCTTTCTTAAGGCAGATTCCCAAACATCTTTTGTTTTGGTAAGGTTCACCAGACTCTTCTTAAGCTGGATTCCCAGACCTCTTTTATTTAGGTAAGGTTCACCAGACCCTTCTTAAGCCGGATTCCCATCCCTCTTTTATTTTGGTAAGGTTCACCGTGTTGGTGCGATTAGCACTAATGATTTAATCCAGGTTTTGATAAATGACAAATAGGTTAAGTTAGGTTTGTCGTTATCTAATGCTTTGATCGAGTATGCAGGCTAAGTCCAGACAGGTCGACGGGCTGACCGGATGTCTGGCACGAAGTCCAAGCGGGTCGACGGGCTGAACGGACGCTTGGCGAGAAGTCCAGCTAGGTCGACGGGCTGACCGGACGCTTGGCACGAAGTCCAGCTAGGTCGATGGGCTGACCGAATAGCCGGCACAAAGTCCAGACGGGTCAAAGGGCTGATCGAACGTCTGGCAGGTAAGTCACTGGAGGAGAGTGACTATGAGGACGCATCCCAATTAAGGGACAGTAGGCGTCGGTCCAGTTTAGGTCCATTTTGGATCCCTAAATTGAGACCTTGACTAGGTTTTGGTCTCGGGAAGATAGGACCTAACTCATAAATCTATATAAAATGTCTATACATATATTTTTCTAACTCTATTTTGTAGATACAAATGTAGAGCTTCCAGAGCTTGATTCCGAGTTCGGAGTCAAAAGTTATGACCTTTGGAAGATGATATGTCAAACAAGTAATTGGAGACGACTCGGATCAGCCAGATTCGAACTCTCCTCATCTGATCCGAATTTGGGATCCGATAAGCTCGAGACCCCTAGGGTTATAAAGAGGGGTGGGCAAGGACACAACTCTCGAACGAAGAATCGCTTCCTTGTGCTCCTGCTGCCTGTGACAACAAACTTTTCCTTTATGTTCTAAGCTTTTATTGTCGGTAATTTTTCCGTATTAGCAATATTGTACTTAACTTGTAATCTATTTCGAATTGCTAGTGAATTACCCAAGAAAGTACTCACGAGTACGGCCTTCGAGTAGAGTCGTCTCGAACAAGTAAATCCATTGTTCAATTTTCTTATTTCACGCGTTTATACTCGTTTGATCCGCGGTAAGAATGGGGACCCGGATGAGGGTCCCGTCCGAGGAACCCGAGATTACCCACCAAAGGTTTCGGCCAAAGGAGAATCGAGTGGCCGAGCGGAGGTGTCCGCTCGGCCGAGGACAGAATGGCCGAACGGAGGTGTCCGCTCGGCCGGAATCGTGGCAAGGGAACAGTGGTTAGCCGAGCGGCCTATTCGCTCGGCTCGGGATATGGTATGTCAGCAAAGGCATGATGATTAGACTGTACGCAAGATGACACTATTAAAGGCCCCACCATCACGTCACGGAAAGGTTGATACAGTAGTGGTATGACCTTATGGATGCCCTTCTGACAGGCCCACACCTAGGCATGGTCGAGAGCAGGTGATTGTATCAACAGTATGGTCTTATGGATGCCCTTCTGACAGGCCCACACCTGGACATGGTCGAAAGCAGGTGATTGCTTCGATTGGTGTGCCCAGGCTCCTTCGAGAGGTCTATATAAGGCCTCCACTTCTTCAACCGAAGGTACGCGAGTCTTCATCCTGCAGCCACCTTCTTCGCCTATTCCCTTGCCTGACTTGAACGTCGGAGGGTCGTCGCCGGGATCTCCCCGGCCCGACTTCTGTGCAGGTTCGCCGGAGCATTCGAGGATCCAGGACAGGATCAAATTGGCGCCGTCTGTGGGAACGCATCTACATCCGAGCAGAGGCAATGGACGAGGCTGGAAGACTTCATACCGTGGCACTCTCACAAAAAGAGTTTTACGCTATAGTCGAGGCGAGGGCAGCCAACACAGTGGCGCAGCAAAAGGAGAAAGCACAGGCTGGGCAGGACCCTTTGAAGTGGTCGAGAAGCTCCGTTCGGGCGCTTATTACCTCAAGGATGCGGACGGTCGGCAGCTGGATAGGCCGTGGAGCGCGAACTACCTCCAGCCTTACCGGACGGGGTGAAAGAGAACAAATATAAGGCATCGTCAACAAGGAACGAAGGACCAGAGCCGGTCGGCCGAAGGTAAATTGGTCGAGCCAAGCGCTCGAGGACCGAAGGCCACGTGCAGGAAGCAAAGTGGTGTAATATGGCGCTAATTCTTTGCATATTTTCTGTTAGCCTGTATCCTCATAATGCAGGAACCAAAAGTGATAAAAAGGATGGCAAAAAGCTTCGCCGAACGGAAGCGTCAAAATTAGCCTTAAAAACCGTCTAGCCCAGACGTTAAACCGTAGAGACGAGCCGGCGTCTATAAACCCTCCGAGCGGAAAACCGACGAGCTCCGTCGTTAAAGATCGAGAGCCACGCCGACCGGCTATAAAAACCGAGCGGAAAACCGACGAGCTCCGTCGTTAAAGATCGAGAGCCGCGCCGACCGGCTATAAAAACCGAGCGGAAAATCGACGAGCTCCGTCGTTAAAGATCGAGAGCCGCGCCGACCGGCTATAAATATCCGCGCCGACGAGCTCCGTCGTTAAAGATCGAGAGCCGCGCCGACCGGCTATAAAAACCCGCGCCGACGAGCTCCGTCGTTAAAGATCGAGAGCCGCGCCGACCGGCTATAAAAATCCGTGCCGACGAGCTCCGTCGTTAAAGATCGAGAGCCGCGCCGACCGTTTATAAAAATCGAGCGGAAAGCCGACGAGCTCCGTCAAAGATCGAGAGCCGCGCCGACCGGCTATAAATATCCGCGTCGACGAGCTCCGTCGTTAAAGATCGAGAGCCGCGCCGACCGGCTATAAATATCCGCGCCGACGAGCTCCGTCGTTAAAGATCGAGAGCCGCGCCGACCGGCTATAAATATCCGCGCAAGAGTCGGTCCGGCGACTATAAATACCCCGGGCGTACGAACGAATATCAGAGAATAAGAAACCGCGGAAACTACAAGTATTAAAACATTTAGGCCCGCTCGGGCGTTGGTCCTTCGATACTTTGCACAGGCTAGATACGTGTAGAGCGAGTAGGCCCTCCCGCTCGGACTTTGCTTAATGGGTTAAACTGATCGGCCGCGTGACGGAGAACACTTGGAGCATGACTAACTCTAAGCATAAACGTTAAGCAAACAGAAGAATATTATGGATAATGATCAGGAAGATGCAAGCAAAGACATAATTGCATTAAAGGGAAAGCATGCCGAACGACAAGTACAAAAAGTTGCGTTGGGCGTAAGAAACGCAAAAACAAGATAGAGACGAGGAACGCCCTTCACTCGGGGTCTTCGAAGTTGAAGAAAGCATCCGGGATATCGTCAATCATAGCCGCTAGATCCGAAGAGGGAATGGTCAGGTCAGCAGGAAGGTGCCCCCCCTTCTTCAAGTACGCCATGGTGACCTTGACCGCCTCGGCGAAAGTTGAGGAGACGTTGCCACCGAATTTTGCGCCGAACCGCTCTGAGCGGAGGTATTCTTGGCGCGCTGCTGCTAGGCGACTCGGTTCTCCCTCCTTGTACTTTCTGAGCGCCGCACGGGAGGCAATCAGTGAATCTTGGAGAACTTTCTGGTCCACCTCCGCTTTAGTGCGTTCAGCTGAGCGCTCATCCCGTTCGGTAGCTAGTTGGGTTTCCAGCTCCTTAGATCACTGATCTAGGGCTCGGACTTCAACTTTCATCTTGTCCAGATCAGCGATCGCCCGCTTCTTCCGGTTACTGGCGCGCTTCACGTCTTCGTCGCGCTTCTTCACCAAGCCTTCAAGTCGAGCCACCTCTGTAGCCAGGTCGGCAGCCTTATTCTGTTCGGCCTCGAGGGCTTGTTTCCCCCGCTCGGCCGATGGACCCCCCGAGACTTGGAGTTTTTCCATAAGATCCTCCAGCTCGGCTAGCCGATGGCTAGTGGCGATTTGCTCGGCCAACGTCGTAAGGGAAATAATAAAATCGGGAACCAACAAAGAGTACGGCACAGAAGAAAATGAACTTACACCGAGTGGCTCGCGTACGTGGTTATCGCCAAGTCGCTAGGCGTCGAGGGCCACCAATCTAGGCCCTCGAAAGTTTGAAGCGGACCCGAGGTTATTTCATGAACGGCGTACGGCCGATCAGACAATAAATATTCCACCGATGGGAATCGAAGGGTAGTCTTGATGGTCGGTGGCCGACCGACACTTCCTCACCGTCGCGCCCGAGGACTCCCTACGGTTAAGTTGTGACCGTCGTGGCGACGAGTCCGTGGAGGAGAGCCGAGCGTGGGACGAGGCCACTGGGTCCCGATCTGCGGCGGCGATCGCGGCGACCTCGATCGGCGCTGTGGTTCGCCCTCTTGGGTCGGCGGAAGGTTGGGTCTCTTCGACGCTCCGAACTTCCATGGTGAATCCTGGGACTCCCAACCTACCGGTGCAGAGGAAATAGATCCGCCTCAACCTCCGGCGGATTGGTAACTTTGCTTTGATGCGCCCCTCTCCCGGGCGGTGAGGATAAGACCCGCCGGCGAGTTCTTTTTAGTAGCCGCCTCAATCTCCACGGCCTTGATTTGGATGATCGGTAGTCTTGAGCGCCATCGACTTCACCGCAGTGGAAGAAATTAAAATCAGACAAAAGGCGAAGGAGTAAAGAATTCTTACCCGTGCGGTAGGGAGATTGGCAACGGAGATAATCCAAAATATACAACACCTTGAGAAGCAAGTCGATCTTGTCGGACAAGCGATTTACGCGTGAAGGTAGGCGGATTGCTTCGAACCACGAGCCCTACTGGCTCAGTGATGTCCGCCATTCGTTCGAATGTTGCCGAAGTCGACATATATAGAAGAATTCCTTCAATTCTTGTTGGAGGCGCATGTTCTCAAAAAATTTAAAGCCTATTCTACTTTGGAAAATAAAAGTACCCAACTCGGATTGTTTGGGATAGAAGAAGTAGTGGAATATTTTGGGGTGAAGTGGGATACTGTGCAGCCTAAAGAGGACGACCATCCCGCTCAGCAACCTAAAGGAATTCGGCACAAGTTGGCCGAGCGGGATGCGGAAATAATTACAAACTTCCAAAATAAATGGATGGGTAGGAAATCTAAGGCCGCCCTGGAATTGGTCTAGAAAAAAACAAATGGTACCGATCGGAGGGTTATGGGGCCGATCGGTCGGGCCGGCTACAACTATTTCATGGTCGTCAGGGATCCCGTAGGTCCTAACAACGCGCCGGGCGCGCTCCTCATCGAACCTACTCTCCATACTCATATACCACGGACCGTGAGCCTGGGCAGTGGGTTCGGAAGAGCTCGCCATCTCGAAGAGACAAAAGGACAGCAAGAAATCGGAGGAATGGGAACGAAAGAGAGGCAAAATGAGTAAGGAAGACCTAGTAAGCAAAGAAAGAAGGCTCACTGAGAAGGAGACGGACGGAAGAGATCACCGGTGAGATGGTAGCCGTCGAGAAACAGGAACTGGATCGCCGGAGGCCGTAGCAGTAGAAGAGTTAGAAGGACAAAGCACGAGCAAAGGTGCGGCAGAGGATGACTGAGGCTTTATACGGCCGAAGTCGATCGGCCTCCACCGTCGGATGTAGGGCACAAGAGACGAGCTCATCATCTAGCCGTTCATTTCAAAACAAAGGGCGTCCCATCGTACGGAACGTCACCGCCAATAGAGACGAGCCACGTGGCGCTCTGTCACCGAGCACAATTAATGCGCCCATACCGCGCATGCTTCGGCTTAATGAAAAAGACTTGCGCGATTTTCAAGAGGATTTAGACAAGCAAACAGCCACGTTGGGCGCCAAGGCATATAAAGCGAAGAGCTGAGCGGCTAAATTTGGCATTAGTGCCGAACGACTCACGGGATGTCGGCAGCGTCGATAAGGCGACGACCGCCCGCTCGGACACATAGTCCAGTCAGTCGGACTCACTGCCTCCTTCGACTAGACTTGAAGGGGAGGCAAGTGATCCGGCGGTAAGAATGGGGGACCCACTTCCTGAAGGGTCTCAGCTTTCCGACGCCAAAGGAGAACCGGAGCCGAGTGGCCGAGCGGAGGTGTCCGCTCGGCCGAGGACAAAATGGCCGAACGGAGGTGTCCGCTCGGCCGGAATCGTGGCAAGGGAACAGTGGTTAGCCGAGCGGCCTATTCGCTCGGCTCGGGATATGGTATGTCAGCAAAGGCATGATGATTAGACTGTACGCAAGATGACACTATTAAAGGCCCCACCATCACGTCACGGAAAGGTTGATACAGTAGTGGTATGGCCTTATGGATGCCCTTCTGACAGGCCCACACCTAGGCATGGTCGAGAGCAGGTGATTGTATCAACAGTATGGTCTTATGGATGCCCTTCTGACAGACCCACACCTGGGCATGGTCGAAAGCAGGTGATTGCTTCGATTGGTGTGCCCAGGCTCTTTCGAGAGGTCTATATAAGGCCTCCACTTCTTCAACCGAAGGTACGCGAGTCTTCATCCTGCAGCCACCTTTTTCGCCTATTCCCTTGCCTGACTTGAACGTCGGAGGGTCGTCGCTGGGATCTCCCCGGCCCGACTTCTGTGCAGGTTCGCCGGAGCATTCGAGGATCCAGCAGAGAGCGCCACATCCCCACCGTCCGTTGACTCCTGATTCGGACAGGATCATCGTTGTTTTTCGAATCAATATTCACCCCTCCCCTCCCCCCTCTATCGACGTTTCACGATCCAACACACCAGACCCTTCTTAAGCCGGATTCCTTATTTGTTCCCTACGTCGTAGTAAGAATTCTGGACCCTTCTTAAGACGAATTCCTTACCCGCTCAATACAATCAATTTGCACTATCCTTCTTTTGATTTCACACCATTCAATTTACGTCTAATAACAAATTAATACCTTATCAACTTCTTAACCACTGATCCCGTCCGGAAGCTGAGTCAGACGGACCGTCGGGTGAGGTGGATGAAATGTTAACTAAGTCGCAACGTCCCGGAGGGGGGTGTGCTGAGATGACTCCCGTGTTGACCAAGTCTTCAGAAGTCCTCTGGTCAACGCTACCTGCAGCCAGTGACCGGGTTGGCCCGGCCCTCGGTACCCCGAGTCTCGAGGCGGATCCACCGAATATATGAGTAACCGGCTAATGATATAATAATAAAATAAATAAAGGGTGAGTACGGAAAACGTACCCTGGCCCAGGGGGGCGCCCTCGGATGGGACGCGGCTCGAGTTGTCGCGACCCGGAAGACTAGATGACTCCGATCAGGCTGGAGAGCTGGATCTGACGACGAGAAGCTGAACGAAGCACGGACCCGGAGGACGAGCGGCAGACCGGGATATAATACCGGTACGCAGACCGGGACACGAGATCGGTACACAGACCGGGATAAGACATCGGTACGCAGACCGGGATAAGAGCTCGGCACGCAGACCGGGATAAGAGATCGGCACATAGACCGAGATAAGAGACCGACACGCAGACTGGGATGAGGTATGGGCACGCAAGCAAGAATACCACATAAACACACAAGTTGAAATACCATCACCGCACGAAGGCCGGAATACACGCTTGCTCGAAGGTCATATCAGTGCCGAAAGCGCACAGCGGCGTGGATCGGATATCGCGTCGTCGTCAAAACTATACGACAGCGTAAGTCGGAGCATGGCCACAGCTGTGCAGTCAGCGGAAGTCGTGGATCGGCCGACGGCGGCTACTAGTGTGCGCTGGGAAATGACAGCGGCATGCACGAGCGCGGGAAAAGTGGTAGCTCGGCTGCGGCTCCGGCGAGAGGATGAAAGGAGGAGGAGGGGCGGCGCAGGAAGGACCCGGCGGCAGCGAGATCCTCCGACGGGGCAGCGCCGAATGGGGGTGGCGGCGGCGGCATCACACGAGGAAGCGAAACGACGGAGGCATTTGAGACCGGCTCGCGTGGGTGAGGAGAAGGGCAGTGGCCGGTCTGCCCGGCGACGACATGGCGCGGAGGACGAAGGAAGCAGCACTGTCGTCGCCAGCGTCGAGAGGAGAAGGAAAAAGGGGAGAGATGGGCGGTCGTCGGGCCGGCGGCAGCGCAGCGAGGAGAAGGAAGATGGTGCTGACGCCGTCACTGTGGGGAGGAAGAGGAGAGGCTATCGTCGGCGTTGCGAGGGTGGCGGCGAGAGAGAGGGAGTGGCACAGTGAGGAGAGGGAGAGGAGGAGAAGTGGGGGCCGGCGCCGGCAAGGAGCCTCGCGTGAAGGGGCTGGCGGCGAGAGAGAAAGAGAGGGAAAGGGAGGAGAGGTAGAGGCCATTGGTGAAGAGAAGGAGAGGAGTAGAGAAGAGGCGGCCGGCGACCTCGGCTCCGGCGACGTCGACACGAGGAGAAGGAAGAAAACCCGCTACTGTGGCGGCGGAAAACAAAACGCGAGTTCTCCCCCCCCCTTTCGCATGCTACAGTGCCACACATAAACCCCAAAACTCTTCCCAAGTGAAAAGATCAAAATGCCCTCATTCTTCCCCTTAATTTCTTCTCTACCCTTCTCCCCATATCCGTATCACAAGTCTCCCCCTCAAGTCTAGTCGAAGGAGGCACAAGTCCGACTGACTAGACCCATCCAATTAAAACAAAGAATCGCCACTGAATGCAGAGTTATATCGCGGGTCTGTCATATGACGTCGAATGAGTAGCTGTGGCGATGCTGAGCTAATCAGGGGGATGGGGAAAGCCGAGCAGGCAACCGAGCGAGTGCCGACTGAGCGAGTATCGACTGAGCGAGTATCGACTGAGCGGGTGCCAACCGAGCGAGTATCGATTGAGCGGATGCCGACCGAGCGAGTGTCGACTGAGCGAGTGTCGACTGAGCAGGTGTCGACCGAGCGAATGTCGACTGAGCGAGTGTTGACCGAGCTACAACGGTAAGCGAAGCATTAAGGATGAGTACCGAGCAGAGCGGCGAAGCGTGCATGATGAGTGCCGAGCAGGGCGGCGAAGTGTGTACAATGAGTGCCGAGCAGAGCGATGAGTGAAGCGATGAATGCCGACTGAGCAACAGCGATGAGCGGAACGTGGGAGCCGAGTGTCGTGCAGAGCAGCGAGCAGAGTGAGCATAATGGGTGCCGGGCAGAGCGACAAGTGAGCAGAGCGAGTGCGGTGAGTGTCAGGCAGAGCTGCGAGCAGAGCGATGAGTGCCGACTGAAAGGTCATTGGGCGTGAGAGCAGAATTCACTTATAACTCGCACTGGAGCGAGAGTCTGGAGGCGTGAGAGCATAGTTCACTTATAACTCGTACCGGGGCGAGAGTCAGGGACCCCGACCGGGAGGTGCTCTGAAGGCCTGACCAGTACTCGATCTGGAGACTTGACCCAGAAACAATCTGAGGGCCTGACAAAGAAGCAGTTTGGAGGCCTGACCAGGAATTGATCTGAAGGTTTGACCAGGACTTGGTCTAGAAGCACGACCGGGAATTTGTCTGATAGCCCGATCGGGAATTTGTCTGAAAGCTTGATCGGGAATTTGTCTGAAAGCCTGATCGGGAATTTGTTTGGAAGACTGACTGGGAATTGGTCTGATCGCCTGACCAAGAGATCGTTAATGATGCTCTGATCCGAGACCGGTGGTAATACTCTAGTCCGAGACTGGTGGTAATAGCTCAACCCCGAACGGGTGAGGATAAGTCTTGAAGCCCATAGAAACGAAACCTGTAGAAATATAAGGGGACAGAACCTTTATCATACTTGATCACAAAGTGATGTCAACCGACTGAGGATCCGTCTCGGTCCCTCAACTCCCAAATACCCGGGGAGCTAGGGGAGAAGAGAATAATCTGAGCCATGACCGTTAGAAGTCTGGGACTACCGACCTGAAAGCTCGTTGGGCGTGAGAATAGAGCTCACTTATAACTCGCACTGAGGCGAGAGTCTCGGGCTACCGACCTGAAAGGTCGTTGGGCGTGAGAACAGAGCTCACATTTAATTCTCGCATGGAAGCCGACCTGAAAGGTCGTTGGGCGTGAGAGCAGAGCTCATTTATAACTCGCACTGAGGCGAGAGTCTGGGACAACCGACCTAAAAGGTCGTTGGGCGTGGGCACGGGGCTCACTTTTGATTCTCGCATGGGAGCCGACCTGAAAGGTCGTTGGGCGTGAGAGCAGAGCTCACTTATAACTCGCACTGAGGCGAGAGTCTGGGACAATCGACCTAAAAGGTCGTTGGGCGTGGGCACGGGGCTCATTGACCGAGCTCAGCCGACCACGAAGGTCGTTGGGCGTGAGAGCGAGCTCACTTATAACTCGTGACCGAGGCGAGAGTCTGGGACAACCGACCTAAAGGTCGTTGGGCGTGGGCACGGGCTCACTTTTGATTCTCGCATGGGACCGAAGGTCGTTGGGCGTGAGCAGAGCTCACTTATAACTCGCACTAAGGGGAGAGTTCTGGGACAACCGACCCAAAGGTCGTTGGGCACGGGCTCACTTTGATTCTCGACGGGAGCCGACCGAAGGTCGTTGGGCGTGAGCGGAACTCACTTATAACTCCACCGAGGCAGAGTCCGGGCCACCGACTGAAGGTCAGAGCTCACTTGTGCGTGAGAACAGAGCTCACTTATAACTCATGACCGAGGGAGAGTCTGGGATACTCCGGTCCGAGGACCGGTGGCGATGCGCTGATCAGGACAAGTACGATACTCGGTCCGAGACCGGTGGCGATGGTCCGAGTCGTTGGCGATACTCCGGTCCTAGACCGGTGGCGATGGCGCTGGTCCGAGACTAGTAATGATACTCCGGTCCGAGACTGGTGGCGATGACTCGACCCCGAATGGGGGAGATAAGAAATCCAATAAACTGGTCCGAGACCAGTGACAACCGCTCAACCCCGAACGGGGGAGATATGAAATCCGATAAGCTGGTCCAAGACCAGTGAAAACCGCTCAACCCCGAACGGGGGAGATATGAAATCCGATAAGCTGGTCCACGACCAGTGAAAACCGCTCAACCCCGAACGGGGGAGGATAAGCCTTGAAGCCCATAGAAGTGAAGCCTGTAGCAATATAAGAGAATAAAGCATTTATCATACCTGATCACGGAGTGGTGTCACCTGACTGAGGATCTGTCTCGATCCCTCAACTCCCAAATACCCGTGGAGCGAGGGGAGAAGATGATAATATGAGCCCCGACTGTCAAAGAGAATGAAACCCATGGTAATATAGGGGAGCAGATTTCATAAAAGTAGAGGTAAGCAGAGCACCGTGGTTGAAGGAAGCAGAGCGGTGAAGGGTGCAGAGCCCATAGCAGTAAGAGGATGCAGAGTCTCATGGTGAAGGATGCAGAGCCTGTCAGCCAGCTGAAGCTCCACTCGATCCCTCGACTCCCGAATACCGGTGGAGTGAGGATAAAAGATAATATATGCGTCGAGATCCTCCGGGATTGTGATAATAGCAGAGAACCTCCCGACGTCGTCCATCTTCACGATCCAGAACAGGCTGTTGTGTTCCCATAGACGGCGCCAAATTTGATCCCGTCCGGAAGCTGAGTCAGACGGACCGCCGGGTGAGGTGGATGAAATGTTGACTGAGTCGCAACGTCCCGGAGGGGGGTGTGCTGAGATGGCTCCCGTGTTGACCAAGTCTTCAGAAGTCCTTTGGCCAACGCTACCTGCAGCCAGTGACCGGGTTGGCCCGGCCCCCGGTACCCCGAGTCTCGAGGCGGATCCAACGAATATATGAGTAACCGGCTAATGATATAATAATAAAATAAATAAGGGGTGAGTACGGAAAACGTACCCTGCCCAGGGGGGCGCCCTCGGATGGGACGCGGCTCGAGTTGTCGCGACCCAGAAGAGTAGATGACTCCGATCAGGCTGGAGAGCTGGATCTGACGACGAGAAGCTGAACGAAGCACGGACCCGGAGGACGAGCGGCAGACCGGGATATAATATCGGTAGGCAGACCGGGACACGAGATCGGTACGCAGACCGGGATAAGACATCGGTACGCAGACCGGGATAAGACATCGGTACGCAGACCGGGATAAGAGATCGGCACGCACACCGGGATAAGAGATCGACACGCAGACCGGGATAAGAGATCGGCACACAGACCGGGATAAGAGACCGACACGCAGACTGGGATGAGGTATGGGCACGCAAGCAAGAATACCACATAAACACACAAGTTGAAATACCATCACCGCACGAAGGCCGGAATACACGCTTGCTCGAAGGTCATATCAGTGCCGAAAGCGCACAGCGGCGTGGATCGGATATCGCGTCGACGTCAAAACTATACGACAGCGTAAGTTGGAGCATGGCCACAGCTGTGCAGTCAGCGGAAGTCGTGGATCGGCCGACGGCGGCTACTAGTGTGCGCTGGGAAATGACAGCGGCATGCACGAGCGCGGGAAAAGTGGTAGCTCGGCTGCGGCTCCGGCGAGAGGATGAAAGGAGGAGGAGGGGCGGCGCAGGAAGGACCCGGCGGCAGCGAGATCCTCCGACGGGGCAGCGCCGAATGGGGGTGGCGGCGGCGACATCACACGAGGAAGCGAAACGACGGAGGCATTTGAGACCGGCTCGCGTGGGTGAGGAGAAGGGCAGTGGCCGGTCTGCCCGGCGACGACATGGCGCGGAGGACGAAGGAAGCAGCACTGTCGTTGCCAGCGTCGAGAGGAGAAGGAAAAAGGGGAGAGATGGGCGGTCGTCGGGCCGGCGGCAGCGCAGCGAGGAGAAGGAAGATGGTGCTGACGCCGTCACTGTGGGGAGGAAGAGGAGAGGCTATCGCCGGCGTTGCGAGGGTGGCGGCGAGAGAGAAAGAGAGGGAAAGGGAGGAGAGGTAGCAGCCAGTGGTGAAGAGAAGGAGAGGAGTGGAGAAGAGACGGCCGACGACCTCGGCTCCGACGACGTCGACACGAGGAGAAGGAAGAAAACCCGATACTGTGGCGGCGGAAAACAAAACGCGAGTTCTCCCCCCCCTTTCGCATGCTACAGTGCCACACATAAACCCCAAAACTCTTCCCAAGTGAAAAGACCAAAATGCCCTCATTCTTCCCCCTAATTTCTTCTCTACCCTTCTCCCCATATCCGTATCAACCACCTTTCATCAAACAAAGTTAACATGTTTTATTAAATCTCTATTCAGAAATCACGGGTTAACCAATTTAGTGGATTAACTTGTTATTAAATAAATCAACAATTTAATCAATAATTAGGTTAATCAACTCATTAATCGAGTTAAACGTTATTCATTAAACTTATCAATAATTACTGGTTCATGCAACTAACTTTGTAGTTGTTCTTAATTACCTTTAATCAATCAAGTATCATTTAATTAATCCACCAATCCTTGATTAATTTGCTAAAGTTAACAGATTAAGTCCTATTTGACTTATAAATGACTGAATATTAAACAATTAATCAATTCAGGAATTAATTAATCTACCTATCAACTAATTTATTTATAGTCTAATCAATCTACTTAAATCAATTTAATCAGTCAAATTTTTAATGGATTAATTAATATATTAATGAGTCTATCAATTAACTCATTAATCAATCTTTTGATTTAATCTAATAATTCAACCTATTAAAGAATTAATTACCATATAATATACGGATGAATTAATTCAATTAATTAATAGCTATCAAATTAATTACTTAAATAATCACTAATGAACTTAATAATCTGTTAATCCTTTAATTCATTCATTAATTAATGGATTATTTATTCACAATAATCAAACTTTAATTAGCATAGTTAATCAATTAAACCAAATAATTATTCATTCTATAAACTTATTAGTTAGTAAATCAATTAACTAACTAATAAATTATTTAACCTAATTAATTAATGTCTTTAACAAGATAATCTAATAATAATAAATCAATGGCATAATTAAGTTACACTATTCAATTAATTCCACCAAATATTCTTCCAATCATTCAATCTATTCATGAATCAATCCCATTATTTAATCATTAAATCGATTTCCCTAACTTAATCAGAATCAACCATTAAAAATCCTAATTTAACATGTACCTACCCGATTTTCAAACATGATTACTTTCATAACATGTTAAAGCCCTAACCAACATTAATCCCCATCATATAAAGTTATCGTGATAAGAATTAAGAAGAAACATAAACCTAGAATCCAAAATTCACACATATTACTTATAACATTATTATGATAAGAAGTAAGAGGACAACATACACATTCCTAAACTTAATCCGAAACTTATCAAAAACCTAGAACTCGAAATCTACATAGAGCACCCAAGAACTACAGGATCTGAATTCCACAAGACATAGAAACTAATTAAAGCATTAACAAAGTAGGGAACATGTCTTCAATCTTTGGCTACTAACTCTCTCTTCTTTGTCTTCCCTTGGAGCTCTAGAACCAGTGGAGAACAATGGGAAGGGCAGCTTCTTAGGGCCGACAGAAAACATAAGGAGATGGAGCTTTTGAAGGTAGGGGTTTTTAAAGCGGTTAGAAGCTTATGACTTGGTCTCTCTTTTCCTCCTTCTATAAGAGACATTAAACCTAGTCCTATTAAAATTACTACATAACAAATTTAAGAAAACATCTAAAATTTATCAACTAAGTCATATAAATTTTATTATATTAAGTCATATAATTTTTTTTATATAAAAATTTATATTCATGCGTTATATAAATTTTTATCTACATACTAAATCTTATAACTGAAGGGGAGCCTTGGCGTAACGGTAAAGTTGTTGCCATGCGACCAAAACGTCACGGGTTCGAATCCTGGAAACAGTCTCTTGCAAAAAGCAGGGTAAGGCTGTGTACAATGGATCTTTCCCCGGGACCCCGCATGGCGGGAGCTTCGTGCACCAGGCTGCCCTTTTTACTAAATCTTATAACTTCTATAATGCTAAGTCATGTATAATTTTTTTTATATATAAAAATTTATATCCCTACGTTATATAAATTTTTATATGCACACTAAGTCTTTATAAATTTTTATTCTTAATAAAAATTTATATCCATTGTTATATAGATTTTTATATGCATACTAAGTCATATAAATTTATATACATGGATTATATAAATTTTTATATACACATTTGGTTTTTAATTAAATTTTATACATATTTATATTCACCCGTCTTTTTAATTGATCAATTCAAATTCTATAAATGTAAGTTAATTCTAATTAAATTGCAATCCAATAAATCTCCTTAATTAAATAAATCCGAATTCTAATTAAATTACAATTTAACCCAATAAATTCCCTTAATTAAATAGGTAGTTTCAGACACTACAGGTCATCATCCCTCTATACAATACTCTTCTTGCTTATTGTTGTGTTCAAAAGGAATTCACATATCTCCACAATGATATGATATTGTCCACCTTGGGCTTAAGTCCTCATGACTTTGTTGTTGTTCTTTACCTAGAAGTCCTTATGCCAATGGAGATATTTTACACCCTTTTAAACACATGATCGTTTCCATATCTTTCCAACATGGAACTTTGATTGTATCCCCAACAATCCTCCCCTCAAACGAAGGACCATAATTACTCTCATGGTCCGGAACTCCTCACAAGCATTCAGTCATCTTGACCTGCTCTAGGCCTCTTCGCAAGTATTTAGTTACCCTGACCTGCTCCAAGCCTTCTCGCAAGCATCCGACACCTACCAATATATTCGGTTCCTAATGATGAACAACATGCTCCTTTCTCGGTTGAGACCTAGATTGTTCGGCAAAATCCATAATAGATGCATTATATCCTTGTACTAGTGCTTGTCTACTCAGACCTTCTTTCACGTGTGGATATTGCTCATTTGTTACCACAATCCCTGGATGTTGAATTATTTTCGTAGAGACATGTGAGGTCAATTAGGTTTCAGCCCCAGTTCTGCATTGATTATGGTGGTGGCCCATGTGATGACAGTTTAAACAAAATTTGAATTTGGACCCAAAGAAAAGGGGAAGATCTACTTCCATGCCTCTGTGGAGGATTGCAGGGATTGTATTCGGTGGTTCCTTTGTGATGTCAACCTCTACTAGCATCCATGCATAGTTGATTTGATTACGTTGTCATGTCATTTGATCAGTGAATAATGGCCGGCCAATCTTTGAAGCCAACTTGCTTAGGGAACGAATGGTCCAACATTTGAGTGGTAGATTAAATATTTGTACCCACACAAGTAATCTTTGGAGTTCTCTTTGGAAGAAGAACCCCATTAGAAGCGGTTTTAGGTACAAAGGACAACCAAGTTCAAGTGTGCAACATAAGGTCCCCCACGCATGACTCTGTCAAAAACCTCAACAGACTGAAATTTGAAGATAAGCCACATAGTTTTGTGGACATTTATGTCATATTTGACGTTCCAATGCTTTGCCATGGCTTTGATCGCGAGCCAACCCAGAAAACGACCGACGAACCTCCCTACCAAACAATCTCCCATCACCGTCTTGATTGTGTCAACATTGTCATCCTCCAGCGTCGTTTGTTCATTATTTTCAAACAACATGTACTGGAGGGCATTGTCTTGGGAAAATAACCGATTTAAGGAGAAAAGATCAGCCCATCTTCTTGTCCCCTTAGGTCTCCCATCCATCTCTTGGCCTGTGATATCGCCGGATGACCATCCTCTCCCGGAGATTTCAATAAATCCTAAACCCTAAATCCTAAAACCCTAACAGTTCCAGTGCCGCTTTCTTTTGTAGTTGTGACCTATCAACCTGGCCCAATTCAGTATCAGCCTGTGCAGTAGGTTGAGGAATAGGAACAATTACTCTCTTCGACTGAGGAGCCACTGAACCATGGCTGCTCGCTGCCCGCATCAGATTTGGCAAGCTGGTAGTTTTGGATGTCATGACCAATTTAGCACCTTTTTTTGTGTTGTCTTATGTTACATCTAGGTGGTTTTTGCTGGGTTTTATGTTGCAATAAAAATTCAATTTATTGTGCAGGCTTATGTTACATCTAGGTTTTCACCGTGTTCCTTTGTTAGGCTTTGATCATGAGAGAGTTTTTGTGTGAATGGAATGCTCTTAGTACTTATTAGACTATTTTGACATGCTTTTGATAAATGCTCTTCTTATGTAGGTTAGACGCCTGTTATGCTCCTCAAGGCCTGTGGCTATGGAAACGTCTACTAATCTTAGTGCTTCTGATCAGGACCTGCAACAGGTATTTTGGTCTTAGATTCCCTACATTTGTAATCTTTGTCTGGTATTTCTTGATGTTTTATTCTGACCAATTGGCACCTCTTTCTACTAAAACGGTTAAGTTCTTAGCAGAATTTTATTGGTTGAATTTAAAATAATGAGAGTTGATGAAATTTGGTCATGTTTATAAAAATTTGTGAAATTTAAAACACGTTAAGCATGTTTCAGTGAGTGTTATGCTGCATTCTATATTGTGTATTAAAATGCATTTTTAGGTTTATATCCTTGCACTAGTTGAGCTTATTGATTAACTTTATTGTTGTAAGTATAAAGTTGACAGTTTATTAAGTTGGTAAAGTCTTTGGAAGTTATTGGCAAGGTCCTTGGTTCAACATCCTCTTCACCGTAATGCGGGATTGCTTCCATATATATTATCAAAGAAAAGTTCATTGTTAGTGATTTATACATCTATACTTCTTAAAATTTAGAAGGTTATGCATCAACAATTTCTGGTTCTTAACTAAATAAACAAAAATGCTTGTTCTACTTGTGAGATCATGATCCATGTTTTATTATGCATTTGTAATTTAGTTAGATTTTTTGGCTTTTCTAACTAATGATTTTTGCCATTATTGTGAATGCAGTTGATGTAGGTTTTCGGATCAAGATATGTGCTTTAATTTGTGCAAGTATTTTGACGTCCTTATGTCCCTTTTTGGTGTTATCCTCTTATAGCACATAGTATATAATCACTTAATTCATGCAATCATTTTGACATTGAAATATTTTTTCACCTGATATAAGCTAATATGCATATGCTAAATAATTCTTTTTTATATTTTCTCCCTTATATTTTACATATTTGGCTCCTAGAAAAACCTAAGAAATGTGTTATCTATTCATCTTGTAAATTGAACTCTCCTATTTTGCTTATTTCAGCATCAACTTTGGAATCTTGCACAAAGGACTACAGCTCTCCCATTTGGTCGTGGAGCATTCACTTTAGCCACTACCTATGCTCTGTTGACTGAGGTAGTTGATCTTTTGTTATACAAATCTCGTCAAAGTGATATTGTTGGTGTACATTTAGATTTTCACGTTTTCCATTGTGAATTTATCTCTATTTGGAGTTTTGTAAATGCTCTTGTGATTTATTGTTGTTATGTTTCTAATTCATTTTTATAGGCTCTTTGTGTTCCCAAGCTTATTTTGGCTGGCAGATTACCCGCACAGCAAAATGCTACCGTAAGACAAATGTTTCTGCTTTGGAATTCTTATTTTGTTACCGTCTTATTCCTTCCATTTCAGTTTCTTTGCTCTTTTGCACAAAGCAAAAATTGGTGAGCATGATAGCTGAATGAGTTGCAGATGCTGGATTTTTTGTTGCTACTTGGGATCTTTTATGGATCATGTTTCATTTTATATTGCTTGCATTGAGGAAAAATTGTTATGGTTTAATCAACCTAGGTAGGTAGTCCTGTTTAATTTAATTTATATTCACTTTCCTTTTTCATTTACATTACCATAATTTGTACATCTATAATTAAGCTCCATTTACTAACAATTTAGGTCCTCTACATTCTCACTCAAGGTGGTTTAAAAGTATTATGAAACCCTCTGATTGTCACAATTATACTAAATTCAAAGACCTCTCAATGATTCAACAAATCTTCAAACCAATTATTGAACTAACAAAAGAAATGTCGAGTTCCTTGGATTGTTCTTTCTTGGACGAAGTGACTATCTCAATAATTTTTGTCCATTGATTGGAAACAATGTGCATAGAAGGGGAGCTTTGGCGCAACGGTAAAGTTGTTGCCATGTGACCAAAAGGTCACAGGTTTGAATCCTGGAAACAACCTCTTGCAAAAAGCAGGGTAAGGCTGCGTACAATGGATCCTTCCCCGGGACCCCGCATGGCGGGAGCTTCGTGCATCGGGCTGCCTTTTTTATTTTTTTATTGGAAACAATGTGCATGGTTGAGTTATGCCTTTGTATCCTGATTCTTTTACATTCAATTTAGCATATAATGGTTTGCTTCTTGCTTTTCTAATATATCAGGTTCTCTCCAAGAAGAATAAAATATCTTGATGTGGATAATCTATCACAGGGAGAGCATGGTTAATCTGCATTTGCATACCTAACAATTTGTAGATGAATAGAGCCATGGTCACAACATTGAGGCTTAACAAATTGACTAATTACTTTTACAACAAATAAGATATCAGGTTTGGTTATGGTGATATACTTTATCCAATTAAACTTGTTAATTGAAGCACATAAAAACTCTCCCGATCATTATCAATCTAATATTAGGATCCATATGAAGTATCAACTGGTTTAAGAGAGGTATACAAGAGCTAGTTCTTCTTCAATCATAAAAAGTACATCCTTCCTCTGTAATACACTACTTCTTCCTTTGTGCTAAGAAAATACTTCAGATTGCCACAGCATTTAGTTTGGAAGTGTTGATGAAGATACACTTTCAACTTATGATTATCATGAATATAGACAATCAAAAGCATGTGTGCTCCAAACTAAGCAAAATCATAAAAGACAGAATAATGCGTGTGCTCTTGGTCATACCAAATTGGTGAAATACACACTTGAATTTACCAAATCATGCCCTAGGAGATTGCTTCAATTTATACAAATATTTCTTTAATTGACATACAAGTTCACTCTCCCTTTGAACAGTAAAACTATGAGATTGCTCGACGTACAACTATGTTACAAAATTCCCATGAAGGAAATGTTTTTGATTCGGGGTTGATGGAGCAACCCCCAGATTATAATTGCCAAAGTGAAAAAGAATCTAATTGTATCAATCTTAGCCACAAAAGAAACTCAGTGTAATTAATCCTATAAATTTGAATGAACCGTTTAGCCACCAATTGGGCCTTTACTTGATCTACATTATCTTCAAGGGAATACCCAATTATAAATGACTGCAGAGTTGCCAAGAGGAAGAGAAACTAGATGTTAAGTTTCATTAGAATTTAAGGTTGTTATATGTGAAGTCAATGAAAAAAAATTAAAGTGATTTATAGCTAGGTGAAAGAAGAATTATAGATGTTAGGGTGTAGTTGTAGATATCTTTTTGGAGAGTATAGAAATGTCCAAATCAAAGGTCAAATATAGAAAACAAGGTTTGAGTAGGAAGTAGTTTTAAGATTAACTCTTTGCTTTGACTATAAGTCCTTGGTGGTGGTGGTGGTGGTGCTAGAGTTTGTTAGAAATGACAAAGGGCAGAGTAAGATAAACTTTTAAGTTCCCATCTCTGTCCAATATATGAAGCAAGGCAAGGTGTGGTATTGGATGAATACCTTTTCCCTATCCCTTCCCCACTTCTCATGTTGGTGGGATCCAGGCTAGGATAATAAAATCAATATATATATATATATATAGTGACACAATGCATACAAATTGTATCTTGTATCTCCCCTATTTATGAGTGTAACTTTTTTGTCCTATCCCTTTGCCATTTATATTAGAGGGTGCGACAAGGCGGGTCTTGATTGAGACTGGCAAATTATCATCGTTAGGGTTGGTGCTAAAATCTTTGTAGAAGTAGAATTTGGAAGGTACAATAAAGTAGAAATAGGAAGAGTTAGAATGAGAACCAGAAGAATCTCTATAGCATAGTTGGGTTTAGATGTGGCTACTCTAGAAGACAATTATCTCTACTAGAGATAAAAGATCAATTAAACAAGTACGCTCATACATATGGAGGTAAGTAAAGGGCATTATGAGAAAATAAATTGTGAAGGAGCTGTAAACATGAAAAAAAAGAAAAAGAAATGTGATTTATTTGGTAGTATGCAGGGAGAATGACATAATAATTGTGTATAAGCTTAAAGAGGAACTCCCATATATTATAATAATGTATAAGCTGTTTCATCTAATGCCTTTTATTCCTCAGCAATACCATTCTGTTGGGATATAAAATAATATGGAAATTGATAAAGGGGACCTTGGCTCGAAGTAACGGATTCAAAGATATGAAAAGAAATTTATTGACATTGTTGCTTAAAGTTTTAATAGAATTCAGATTGAGTTCTAATTTCAACACATAGGAATAAAGAATGTTTAACAGTTTAAAGTTATGTTTTTCAATAAGAAAAGCCATGTCATTTTGGAATAGTGATCTATGAAGATAACAAAATATTTAAAAGCATGCCTTGAGCATACAGAATTTCTCAAATGTTAGAATGTACGAAGACAAAAGTGTAGTAGCATGTCTATGAATACTAGGAGAAAATAATGATCAAATCCTAATTCACATGGATCATATTCAAGATTTTTATGATCAGACAAAGTAGGGAACATCATTGATGCATCTGAAGGTTAAAGGTCCTAGACGGCTATGGATTTGAAGTGGAGGATGGCTAGCTACTAATGCAAATGAATTTGAAGATATAGTCAAGTGATATGATTCTCCACTCTTTCCCTACACTGAGTACTCTTCTGTTCTGTGAACCCAAAGTTGAAATAGGATCAACAATAAAGGTTACTAGACATTTTTGCATTTTCATGAGTTTTTCAACCGAAAGTAAATTCAAAAAAATTGGGTATATTTGAAGTGAAGAAAATTGTGAGGATGGTGTGGAAGTGACCCGATCAACATCTTGAATCAGTGAGAATAACCTATTTGTAGTTTTCTTCCTTCCAATCTAGAGAGAGAAGCTCTCCGTCTAGGTTTTTCCTTGAGATAAGGTTGTTGGAAGTTAGTTAGGAGACTTGCGAACACTATATGGTAGCTTTCCGCCCATCACCGATGGTGAGGGACGTGGGAAGGGTGCGGCGCCATCTCCCTTTGGGGCGGAGCTATTGATTTTCATGGTATTGGGTGGCAAATCTGCAGTTTTTGGAGGAGGAAGGTGGCTGCTCGGTGTTTGAAGATGGCTATCCACTGTTTGTTTCTGGACGAGATTTCTGGCTGGGGTATTCTGACGAGTTTCGATGAAGGGGTATTTTCTTCTTGTTAGTATTTACTCCGATGATCGTCGGAGCATTAGGAGGAAGACGGTGGGTACAAAGGTGGAAGGTGTTTCTGTGGCTGGTTAGAATGTGTCTTGTCCAAGATCTTTTACATTTATTCCTTCACTGATATGGCTCGGAAAAAGCTGGCTACCTATGTAAATAGATCTCGGAATCAATTGGCATCATCTAGTGGTCCACAAAATGTTGATGTGGAGCCGGAATTTCCGAATTTGCCTCAAGCTTATCCTGTGGTAATAACGGGGTAGCAGGAGGATGTGGCAAATCAGGGACATGTCAGCCTCTATGTGGAACAAAATCTGATCTAAATCAGCACCCCCTTACTCATGACGAAATCTCACACTGGCAGAAAGGGGAGGAGTGCTAGAAGAAGATGGGTTGCCTGAAGAGGTTGAACAGCAGGAGGAAGAAGTTCGGGAGGAGGGTGATGGAGTTCCTAGTGAAGGAACATTCCCATAGCAAGGGGGACTTGAGCCAACTTTTTCAAAGACAATCGAATGGCGAAGTTTTAGCAACGCCGTTTGAACAATACGAGGCAACCAAAAGCAGCTTGTGTTTTGAATATGACAACATTGAAACAATGGATGGGGCATTGGGCTTTTGTGTTGTGGGGTGCTTCATGGGGCGCCATCTTGGATGAGATGGACATATGGCTATCACCTCACGATGGAGAGTTTCATACAAATTTTTCATGCACAAGAGTGGTTGGATTGTATATCGGTTTGACATGAAGGAGGATCAGGACAAGGTGTTGCTTGGAGGGTTGTATTTCTTCGAAATTTTGATCTTTTTGAAGCTTATGCCAAGCTGTTTTTTCTTCAATGAAGATGGACGTATCATCCCGGCGTGGATTTTGATCCATGACCTACCGTCGGACTATTGATCGGTGTGGGTGCTAAGCCTAATAGGTTCGAAGACTAGAAAACCACTTTACATAGATCAAATGACACAGACAAGAGAAAGGTTGGAGTATGCGCGTCTCATGGTGGAAATTTCGGTCATCGGGGAAAGAGTCGAGAGCGTGCCGATCACATTATCCATTGAGTTCAACTTGATCTAAAGGTTGTCTATGAGATGGTGCCGGATTTTTGTGAAGACTGTTGAAGACTAGGGCATCGGAAGGAGTGTCACGAAAATCGTAACCAAACTAGACGGGAGGTATCAGTTGATCAAAATCATAATCAAGACAAGAGGCAGCGTTCTAAATCTTCAAGAGGGCTTCGACATTAGGTATCGTCGCAGAACTCAACAGGGGAGAGGACTGGCCAGGATGCAAGGACAAGGGAGGTGCCGGAGGATATAAACCGATTGGCGATTGTGGAGCCTCCCACCCTTGTTGCGATGGTGGCACCACCGGTTTCGGATGAAGGCACTCAAAGGGGGGGGGGGGTGAGAAATGAGACACAACAGCATGAAGAGACATCACAATCATCCTCATGGGATGATGTGTAGGAAGACGAAGTGGAGGCTGTTTTGCATCCACCACAAGAAAGGGCATCAGCTACTACAGCTGTCGGTGCCCCCACCTCATTAGAGAAGAGAGTCCAGCCAACCACCGTTTCCTCTACCTTAGAGGAGAAGAGAGTCCAGTGGCCATTGTTTTCTCTACCTCAGTGGAGACAAGTGTCCTAGCATTGACTTTGTCCTCAAACAATGGGGCAACAAGTAAGGTCATGGCGGGAGGTATGACGATTACACAATACAGTAGACAATTACGAGTGTGAGCAGGCCCCGAATGAGTCCCAAATGAAGGTTGTAGCATGGCTCCTACTTGAGACAACTTACAAGGCTTCACTTGATCCTATCATGACACAACGGTTTGCGGGTATGAGACAAGATAATAATTTCGGTTTGTCTAACTGTGGTCGCATTATGCTCTTATGTGATATGCAATGAGTTTCTTTGGATTTGCTTGTTATGAAGGAGCAATTTGTTCATTGTCGCATTCATTGTCGTATCACAGGTCGAAGCTTCCTCACCTCATTTATGGTCTTCATTCTATAGTGGCTCGTAGGCCTTTATGGAACTCTCTTACGATGATTGGGTAGATCATTTTTGAGCCGTGGCTACTTATGGGTAATTTCGACACTCTTTTAATGGTCCGACATGGAGGGAGGGCAACCGATCACCAATTATGAGCTTCATGACCTGGAGTAGTTTGTGCATGTGTGTGGTTTAGTGGATCTGCGATCAATTGGTTGTTGGTTGACTTGGACATACGACACGGTGCCTTGCAAGCTTGATCGTACCCTAGTCAACTCACATTACCCTAGTCAACTCACATGGGTTATTGGTGGACTATGAAGTTATGTGGAGTTCACAACGCCGGGTTGTCTCTTTGATCATTCATGCCACATAGTTTCCACACTAGCAAGGGAAAAGGCGCTGATAGACATTTCAAATTCTTTAATATTTGGACGTTACATGAGGGGGATGAAAACTTGATAACAAATTCTTTGGGAGAATTGGCCTACGGGAACACACAATACACCCTAAAGGCGAAGCTTACAAGATTGAAGGGCATGCGTAGTTTCTTGATAACCACCATTTCCAACATATCTCGGAGCAAGCGACAAGGGCAAAAGAGGAGTTAAAAGAAGCCTAGAAGGGGCTCTTGGCCGGGGGTGTAACCTTGTGTGATTATGGGGTATTGATGAAGAACGCCACATTTTTTGCGGAGGTGGTGAAGATGTTCTATCAACAAAGAGCAGAGAGCGTTTATCTCAATAATAGTGATAGGTGTACCAAGTCCTTCATGATCTAGTGAAGCGCAACAATAAGAGAAATGCTATCTTAACACTCACTAAACAGTTCGGGGAGAAAACGTCTAGTTTGGAGGAAGTTGTTAATGAATTTGTGGGGTATTTTCAAGGATTGCTAGGCACTAGGGAGACTTGTGCACTGGTGGACAACAACTCTATTCCAGGCTAGAAGCTATCATAAGACCAACGGAAAGAATTAATTACGTCGGTTACTACGAAGGAGATCCGGGCTGCACTATGGGATATTGGGAGAGATAAAGCTCTCGGGTTTGATGGATACAACGCAAAGTTCTTTACCTCGACATGGGATAGGACTGATCTTGTGGCCGCAGCCAAGGAGTTTTCCAGCATGGTAGACTTCTCAAGCAATGGAATCACACCTTATTTGCTTTGATATCCAAATATAATCACTTTCCACAGGTTTCAGATTTCTTGCCAATATCATGTTGTACGGTATTCTATAAAATCATCTCAAAGGTATTGGTAGGCCGGATAGCTAAGCTGATGGATAACTTATTAGATCCGGCACAAGCTGCTTTTGTTCGAGATTGATATATAGGAGAAAATATAAATCTTGTGTAGGAGTTATTGCGGAAGTATGCGTGCAAACGTATATCTCAAAGATGTATGATCAAAGTGGATTTAAAGAAGATTTTTGATAATGTGGATTGGAATTTTCTTATGTCGGCTCTTGTTGGTTATGATTTTCCCCAACAATTCCAAGATTGGATTATCACACAGTGATCGAAAATCAATTTTGGTTCATGCATGGAAGGTCGACAATAGAAGCTATACATCTTCTTAGACAACTAATTTAAAAATATTGGGAGCAAAAATAAGATCTGCACATACTTATGATAGAGTCTAAGAGAAATTATATGGAGAATTCTAGAAAAGAGAGATGCTAGCGTAACATATATTGAACTAGTTAAGGATATGTACGAGGATGTAACGATTAGAGTAAAGACTTTTGACGAAGTAACTGAAGCACTTACAATAAAGATATGGTTAACATCAGAGATCAACTCTAAGTCCCTATCTTTTTACACTAATTATGGACGAACTCATTACACATATTCAAGATATAGGACCGTGGTGCATGTTGTTTGCAGATGATATTGTTTGGTAGATGAAACACATGAAAGAGTAATGCTAAGCTAGAATCTTGGCGGGCAACACTAGAAGGGAAAGAATTTAAGCTTAGTAGAATAAAGACGGAATATATAGAATTTAAGTTTAGCAATATTAGACATAATGAGACAATTGTTAAGATAGGAGATGATGAGTTGCCCGAAATCGAGAGCTTTAAATATTTAGGATCATTTTTGCAAAACTATGGAGGGATTGAGAGAGATATCTTATGTAAAATATAAGTAGGATGGTTGAAATGGAGGAGAGCGTTAGGTGTTGTATGTGACTGGAAAATACTATTAAAACTTAAAGGAAAGTTCGACAAAATCGTAGTTAGACCTGCTATGTTATATGAAGCTGAATGTTGGGCTATGACTCGAGCACATAAGCAAAAGATGAGAGCTGTAGTGATGAGGATGTTAAGGTGGATGTGTGGGCATACGGGATGGATAGAATAAGAAATGAGAGCATTAAAGAGAAAATTAGAGTTGCATTTATTGAGGGAAAACTCTGAGAGACACGTTTAAGATGGTGCGAACATGTTTAGACGATCAATAAATGCTCCAGTTAGGCGATGTGAAACTATGACAAACACACATATCAAACGAGGAAGAGGAAGACCAAAAAAGACTTTGGTTAGCAATAATAAAATAAGATAAAATTTATTTAAGTATAGATGATGATATAGTAGGAGATAAAACTCAATGACATAAAAGGATCCATATAGCTGACCCTAGCTAGTGAGAGAAGACTTGGTTTTTGTTGTTGTCGTTGTCTCAATTTCCTAAACTGAACTGGTTCCATCCCTTTCTTTCATTTGAATCCATTTTCTAATGTATATTATGGCATGGCAGCTTGTCTTGCAACCTAGGAGTATGAATGGCACACACGGGAAAGGACATAGAAACAACATGAATTCAGGCCAAAATGTAGAGAAATCTTGCTATAAATAGCAGTCGGTTATCAACAGTGTGTATTAGCAGTGTAATCGTCAATTGCATGATGGCATAGTAGCTGTTAGTTATAGGAATAGTGGTTTCTTAAGTAGTTATATGCCTTGCCCATTGTATTGGTTTAATTGGTTGCTTGTAGTAGAGTAGTAGGGGTGGCAGTGTAATCATCACTTTTCTTTAGTAATGACATAGAAATAGTGGTCGGTATAGGTAGTCTGTGGTAATCTTGCAGGTGGCCGGAAATTGTAGAGTTGGAGTAGTCATGGTTCATGGTGGAGTCACAGTGCATATGCAGTGGATACATTATGCATTTGGTATTGGAAAACAGACAGAAGGGGAGGTTTTCATCTTTGAATTCTTTCTTATCCTTTTATTTGAAGATGGACCTCTTCTCCAACTGAGGCACTAATGAATTGCCAATTTAGGGCAAGGAAACAGCATGCAATTGCCCAAGGTCTATCCAAAGAAGGGGCTTTATACCAATATGCTGGGGTATCCTTTGATACGATCCCTCAGTAGGGCCCATGCCATATTAAGTTTTAGCATATATATTTTACTGGTTTAGTGATTTTTGTCTTCTGCTTTTTCTATGTGATTTGTTCCTGGTTTTGTTTACTAGGTAAATCTAGACCCTAGTTCAAGGAATATTTCAGAACTCAGATCTTGGCCTGAGTTTCATAATGGTGTTGCTTCTGGATTAAGGTTGGCACCCTTTGAGGTATATATATATTTCTGCTCCATGTTGTCAATGCTCTATTTATTGGATTGTCTTAGTCTTGAACTACTTTATCAAAAGATCTACCTGATTGCATTTATCTCTATTCTTGTGCAGGGTAAGATGTCCAGAACATGGATTCAATATAACAAACCTGAGGAACCAAACTTCACTCATGCTGGCATTCTTCTAGCATTTGGTCTTCATGGACATTTAAGTGCTTTATCTATGGCAGACGTGTATCGGTACTTAACTCAGGTATAGTTCAATATATGTAGTATATAAATGTACAAGTTCATGGCTATCTTTTGCTCATCTCAGATGCTTGGATGGCTTATTAGTCTTGAGGTTTACCTCTCACAGTTTAGAATCTTATGTAGTGACACAGTTGAAAAATACCATTTTGGTAAATTATTGAAATCACATATTGATTGACATAAGTAATATCTCCTGTGTTGCCTATGCCAATAAGTATTGTATTGTGCTGTCATTTGACATGATTACATGCTTCAATACGTGTCAAAATAAATTATAGGAATTTTTTTGTAACTTGTTTTCCTAAATTTCTAATTTAATTATCTAATTGCATATTCATATTTTTAAAAGTAAACGAATTAGTGAAAGAAGATTACTGTAGAAAATGTTTATGAATTTATCTTGATAAGCATAGAAATAAAAATGAGTTAAAAATATTTATTTAATTTAACTATCTAATTGATATAGTTTTGTTAAAAGCAAAAAATCTAAGTGAAAGGGATTAAGTGAATAAAATTCACCACAATTCATCTGGGCTTGCTTTAACATATGCTTAGGTTCGTTGAGTACCGTATAGTATATAGTATAGTACAAACAATTTTAATTCTATTGATTTATCTAATAACTATAGTTTTATTTTTTAATTAAATAAAATAAGTTTAAAAATATTAGAAGAGTGAAACATCTAAAATTATCTCATCGCACATCGTTGTGTAATAAAGAGTGTTGAGCGTGGCATAACATGATGCTGAATTTGTATCGTTTCTGTTTGGAACCAAAGCCCCGACATGGAACAATACTCTTGTTCTTATCTGGTACAACACTTGTTTTGGCATTAACGCTATAAATGACAGTCAAGATGCTTGTAATATTATTAACTTATTTGTCTAAAATATAAATTCAAATAACATTTTTTGCTCTGGAGGGTACAGGTTCCTAACCCAACATCAAATGAGTTCCATGGTTTATTGGCAAAATTAATTCAATGACATTGTGGGAGTAAGCTTTTTTTTTTTTTTTTCCTTTTAACATGATCCTTGGATGGTTTTCAGGACATGGTGTTTCTAATTCTCTCTGCTCTAACACGAGTTCCATGCATTCTCTAATCGTTAATAGTGATTGAGTGGGTGAGTTTTCACTGAAATCCTTTTTTCTCAAAAAAAAGAGAAAAAGATTGCTATACACTTATATTGGAAGTAAATAAGCTAAGTAGACAATATTTGAAGTTATGGCAGGACATTGAGAATACCGTTTCAGTTAAAGAGTGAAACTTCAACAATGCACAAGATTTTAAACCTCCAATCTTACAGTATATTGAGATGGGAATATTTTCATATACAAGTTGAAATTCATGTTTGTTCATCTTTTCTTCATGATATTTACATCTTGCAGACTCTATCTACTTAACTGGCATTTATATATGTTGTCTCAAACAGTTTTTGTATCTGCTTCTATTGAGGATAGCTATGGGACGTAGGATAATCCAAACGGGTTGTCTGATAACCAAGGGATGCTCGTGACATTCATGGTGGAAATGACTGTTACATATTACACGAATTATTGATAAATACTAGGTTTGGTGTTGCGAAATAGGGCTTGTATCAGTTGTACTAATAATGGCTGGCCTGAGCTCAATTTTCTGCCCTGAATTTATCATGGGTCCAAACATTTCTTTCTCGTACTGAGCTCAAGTGATGTTCAGAAAATAATGTGTTGCTACTGTAGTATTATTCTGTCACCCATTTATAGGTAATCTACTATCGCGCACCATTCATGGACTGGTACTCTATCAGCAGAAGGACCTTGGTTCTTGGTTGTTCTCCTTATAAGTTCAATAGAAGTTCATTCTTAACACCTAACCCTTAGCAACACCCTCAGGAATTAGCAAGTTTTATCTAATCATGAGATGTGTTAGTGTAGTATAGATAAAATGCTAAGATGCAACTGTGGGCTTATTAGAGAAGTAAATAACATTGTTGTACAAGTGTACATGTAGCTCTCATAAATTATGGAATAAGAAAAAAAAGGTTAAGATAATATGAATGTGTGCATTGAAAATAGGTAGATTTTGTAGTTACACTATTGAATTAATTAGATTTGAATAGACAAGGGCTATACAGTAACCCAAGAAAACAAAAGATAATTGTGGTTGTCAGTCATTTATGAGTATTTGGCTATTATTAACGCATAACTTTATGTAGTGTTGAAACTTCAAAAACAGGATAAAATCCATATTGTTGACATCAAATAACTTTTGTACACCTAAGTGTATGTATGATATCATGAAAAAATAAATCCATCTTTTGAATGATGTGAAGCTATATACCATCTTCTGGGAAGTTTATAAGATGATTGTATTGGTGAGATTATATCTATGTTTGCTAATGTAAAGAAATCAATGTCCTACTAGTAACAATTAACGCCATGAATTTTGTTTTACTAGTAGATGTCTGTATAGTGATTAACAAACTCGTTTCAGGATCCTCACAGATAAGATGATTTAAAAGAAGAGTCATTTCATCTGATTGTAGATCTTGTTTTACTACTAGGAGCTTCTTCGAAGTATGATCTGCTAATATATGAAAATGGCAGCGCCACTGCAACTGATCCTAGATAATATTTTTGTTGGTTTATCAATACTGCAACACTAGTTGGATTATTTCAGAACTTCTCTAATTTATTGTAAGTTGTTTAATGCCTAATAAAAAGAAGAATCAATAGTAGTCACTTTTGTCTAAGGTTTTGGACAGTGTGTGGTTGTGGTATGTTGTCCTGTCATTGCATAATGCATATTTTGATGTCTCAAATGCAGATGAATACAAGTTTTTTTATTAAGAATATATTTGTCATCAATTTATTTTTAAAAATATTTAAGCAGTTGCTTTCTGTTAAGAAAAAACCGTGTATTAGACACCACAGAGTTATTGACTTATATAAAGAAGGATATACAACATAATTACAATAACACCCCTATTTATTATGTTACAATATTCTAACACTTTCCCTCAAGCTGGAAAATATAGGTCATGTGTACCCAGCTTGTTACATATGTAGTTAATTCGGGGACCTCTCAATGACTTAGTGAATATATCTGCTAGTTGATCATATGAGTTTACAAAACTAGTAGATATTTCTCTTGATATGATTTTCTCTCTAACAAAGTGACAGTCAACTTCAATATGCTTTGTCCTCTGATGAAAAACTGGGTTCGAGGCAATATGCATGGCAGTTTGGTTGTCATATATAAGTGACATTTGTGTAACCTCCCCAAACCTGAGTTTTTAAAGCAACCTTTTTAGCCATATAAGCTCTTGACTAGTTATGGCCATAGCCCGGTACTCTGCCTTTGCACTGGATCTTGCCACAACATTCTGCTTTTTGCTTTTTCAAAAAACAAGTTTATCTCCGATGAATATGCAAAGCCCAGAAGTAGACTTTCAATCAGTGGGAGATCCTGCCCAATTTGTATTAGAGTATCCTATGACTCGAGTATGCCCTTTGTCTGCATACAAAAGACCCTTTCCTGGTGCGCCTCTGATATATCGAATAATGCGAGTCACAACATCCCAATGTTTTTTGCATGGAGAATTAAGAAACTGACTTACTACACTTACCGCAATGAGATATCCGGACGAGTAACAGTAAGGTAGCTTAGCTTTCCTACTAATCGCCTGTACCGTTCAGGATCTGGAAGAGGCTCCCCTTGATTTGGCAGGAGCTTGACATTAGGATCCATAGGGCTGTCGACTGTCTTTGAGTTTAACATTCCTGTTTCTTCCAGAATATTCATTGCATATTTCCTTTGGGATATGACGATCCCCTGTTTAGACTGTGCTACTTCTATCCCCAAGAAATATTTGAGTTTGCCGAGGTCCTTTGTCTGGAAATATTTAAAAAGATGTTTCTCCAGTGAAATCCCAAGATGATCACTACCTGTGATGATAATATCATCAACATAAGCCATTACGTATATGCAACCAGTAGATGAGTGATGATAAAAGACAGAATGGTCAGCCTCATTCTGAGTCATGCCAAACTGTTGAATTACAGTACTAAATCTATCGAACCATTCTCTGGGTGATTGCTTGAGGTCTATAAAGATTTCTGCAGGCGACATACAAGACCAGAAGGCTCCCCCTGAGCAACAAAATACGGAGGTTGCTCAATGTAGACTTCCTCGAGCATATCACCATGTAAGAATGTATTTTTGATGTCCAACTGATAAAGAGGCCAATGACGAATCGCAGCAATTGACAGAAATAGGCGCATAGAAGACATCTTGGCAATAGGAGAAAAAGTATCCCCATAATCCAATCCAAAGATCTGAGTATATCTTTTAGCGACGAGACACACCTTAAGTCTGTCAACCATACCGTCTGGACGAACCTTCACCGTATACACCCATCGACAACCAACAACTGACTTCCCAAGTGGTAGAGGAACGAGGTCCCAAGTCCCACTACTCTGTAAAGTACTAATTTCATCGAGCATAGCCTGCTTCCATCCTGGATGGCAAAGGCATCTCCTGCAGTCTTAGGAAGAGAAACATATGACAAGGAAGAAAGACAAGAATAATAGGAAGGAGAAAGACGATGATAACTCAAAGAAACATAGTGAGGAGAAGGATTACGAGTGGATCGCATACCCTTTCGAAGTGCAATAGGAATATCAGAGTCAGGAGATGGAACCGGAGGAAACGACGAAAGACTTGGCTCCAAAGATGTGTCCACGGTAGTGTTAGTGTCGGTCGGCGACAAAGCAGGATGAGGACGACACTGATAAACCTACAAAGGTGGAGACGAGGTTGGGGATGATAGAGATGCCTCCGGAGGAGAAAAGATAGTCATTGGTGCAGGTGGAGAGGGAGAAACTTCGGACTGGGAAGCGGGAGTCCCAAAAAATGAAACCGAATCAAAGAATGTGACATGCAGAGATGAAATACCGACGAAGAGTAGGGGAATAACACTTGTACCCTTTCTGAGACCGTGGGTACCTAAGGAAAACACACTTATGAGACCGGGGAGAGAGTTTATCAATGCTAGGATCATGATTATGAGCAAAACATATAGAACCAAAGACCCGAGATGGTAAAGGATGAAGAGGATGATGAGGGTAGAGGGTATGATGAGGTATTTTACCTTGGAGAGTGGAGGAAGGCATGCGATTGATGAGATAACACGCAGTAAGTACAACATCACTCCAAAACTGGTGAGGAACATGAGAATGGAGAAGAAGAGTCCGAGTGGTCTCAAGGAGATGACAATTCTTGCGTTCTGCAACCCTATTCTGTTGAGGGGTATGAGGGTAAGACGTGCGATGCAGTACACCATGAGATGCCAAGAAGGAACAAAATTGAATAGAAAGATACTCACGTGCATTATCACTTTGCAAAGTTTGATGAGAAATACCAAACTGAGTTTTGATTTCATGAAAAAGAGATTGAAAAATAGAAAACAATTCTGAACGTTCCTTCATCAGATATAACCGTGTATAACAGGAAAAATCGTCTATAAAAGTAACAAAATATCGTGATCCCAATGTAGAAGAAACACGACTCGGACCCCAAACATCAGAATGAATCAAAGCAAAGGGGGACGTAACCCGACTTATAGTGCAAGGAGAAAAAGTACTACGAACATGCTTACCTAACTGACACGACTCACAAGACAAAGACTCTAAGTGAGAAAGATTAGGATGTAATTGTTTCAACTTATCAAGATCTGAATGTCTCAACTGAGCATGAATAAGAAGTGGAGATGCCGTCACCGAACCAACAAGAGAGCATTGTTGAAGCCATGAGACTTACATCCGAAGCCAATCATCCTCCCCGTACTCCGGTCTTGTAAGGAAATAGACATTTTAGTAAAAGAAATAACACAATCAAGAAACCGAGTAAGTTGACTTATTGACAATAAATTAAAGGGAGCTCCGGGAACATAAAGAACATTATGAATGGAAAGAGACGGAGAAGGATGAAC
This sequence comes from Zingiber officinale, assembly GCF_018446385.1. Lineage (NCBI taxonomy): Eukaryota > Viridiplantae > Streptophyta > Magnoliopsida > Zingiberales > Zingiberaceae > Zingiber > Zingiber officinale. Next base: position 127,367,248 of record NC_055996.1, read on the forward strand.
AATACTAATACCCTTGGACTCGGTTTGGGAACCATTGGCTATGGTGACAATTGGTAAATAACCAGAAGTGGTGAGAGAAGAAAATAGAGATTTATTACTAGTGATATGATCAATGGCCCGAATCAAGAACCCAAGGATCTGAAGAACGAGATATGCCGGCAAAGGAATTACCAGCGTGTGCAACAGTAGTAGTGGAATTAGAAGCCTGACGATCCTCAAACCATTTCAAAAAGTCATTATATGAAGGTTGGGGGGTCGGATCCGGTGTTAACTGTGAAGTGGAAGCTGAAGAAGCAATATAATTCGGAACGATCTGAGCAGCGCGAGGAGGTCGACCATGCAAACCCCAACACTTATCAATCGTGTGGCTCGGGCGGTGGCAATGATCACACCAAGGACGACCTTTGCCACCCTTCCGAGGCGGAGGTCTGTTGTTGTGTCAAGAGACCAAAGCTGCAGGAACGGAAGGAGGCATCGTCAAGATCTTGTTCGGGACACAGAGGAGAGTTGCCCAGGCATTGTCGTAGCTTCTTTGGGGCTGCTCAGGAACTGATCACGAACATGAGAATAATCTGTGGGCAGACCATATAAAGCCAGGGACATAAAAAATTTCTTCCGATTTTCAAGCTCTTTAATAGGACTGACCGCAGGTGGTAGCAGTTCATTGAAGCAACAAAGGAGGCTAGAGATTGAACCCAAATAAGTTGACATTGAATCCTTAATCTGATGGACACCGACGATAGTCATAAGATCTTCACAAACTTGATAGAGTCGCTGAGAGGTGTTTGTAAAGAGTTGTTGAGCCTGTGTCCAAATGGCTTTGCAGGTTTTGTGAGTACGGAAGACATTCCTAAGAGATGGATAGATGGATGGTGGCTCGAATAATACAACACAACTGAGCGTCAACCTTCTTCCATAGAGAACGATCGGCGACTTGAACATCTTCTTGAGTTTGAGTGAGATGTGTCTCATAACCCTGTTCAACAAGCCAAAGCTTAATGTGAGATGCCCAAGAGACGTAATTTTTACCACCCAACTACTCGGAAGAGATGGGTGCAGTGATGTGGTTGGTAAAGATTGAGGTATCTGGCTTTGGGATGTCGGATCTAGCCATTGATTAGTTTGGAAAGAACTGTGAAGAACGTCAAAGGAGAAGATGAAGAGGCAGTCGCCCCTTCTCTGGTGAAAACTCTTTGCTTCTGCAGCCACGTCAGCAGAAAGTCCACAGTAGAGAAGAGCTTGCTGGAGATGAAGTTGAAACGACCAACTGGAATTGAGAAGAAGATGCTCACTGCTCTGCCAACCTCCTCCTCTGTTGAACACCTTGCGTTAGCAACCACGTCGGCAAAGAAATCTTCGGATGTAGAGACGGAGAGGAAGAAAGAACAACCAGAGAAGAGGGAAGAACAGCCGGATTCCTCTGTTAGAAACCATGTCCATGGGAAGCCTTCAGAGAGCAGAACCACTGCGGCAATGAAACCCTAGATTGAAGCCGACACTCTTCAACAAGGATCGGGAGATGAGAGAAATCCACTGCGCTAGAGCAGAACTACTTCGCATGAAGGGAACATTGAGGAGTCAGAAGAACCCTAAGATGAGGTCGTCACCTTCCTCAGAGCCGTCGGAGATGTCGTCGTCGTCGGAGAACAGAGGAGCCCGAGGCGGGATAGCTTCGTTGGCCATCAGGGATGGGAGTCAGCCTGCGGATCGCGCGCTTGCTGGTCACGTCGAGGACGATCGCGCGATCATTGGCGAATACGAAGAGGTGCTGTCATGGAGGAGGTGGAGAAGAGAAAATGCAAGAGCGCGACGGCACAGGAAATTAGGGTTTTCTTTTAACCTGGCTTTGATACCATGGTAAGAGAAAACCGTGTATTAGACACCACGAAGTTATTGACTTATATAGAGAAGGATATACAACATAATTACAATAATACCCCTAGTTATTATGTTACAATATTCTAACACTTTCAAATGTAAATATTATTAATTTATTTTTGGATCATATAAATTGAATATTTTTAGAAAATTGTTATTTCCAAACGTATGGCATGACATACAAAAATTATACCACAATTATTTTCTTTTCTTTGATTGGTTGGACATACTTATGAATAATGTCCTATCCTTCATCCTGGTCTGCTACATGGGTTTCGACAAGCTCCCATTATTGGTCTTTTGTATTGTCAAAACAATCAATGTTCTTTTAGAAAATAAATTACTCAAGGTATTGGTTGCACATCACATGTTTTTTTCTCGTTCTAAACAAGTTGATGTACTGAGAACGTTTGAGCACTATACTTGTGTTGGCCTTGATCACTAAATGGTGGATAAAAGTTGCACCACTAAACCACAATAATCTATGTTTGCTGTTCTGATCGACACCACTGGATAGGTGCTATGCTTTCTCATGAACCCTGTGTCGGTCACATTTGTCTAGGTCTGGCATGCCTTGCCTTCTCATTCCAATTAAATTTTAGCTAAATATGTGGATTGCTGAAGTCAGATCAAAGAAGTGTCAAAACTCTTTACCCGTTTAACCTTCAACAAATTTCAAAAATGCTTGCCCGACGTCTCTTAAACTTCATAGGAAGACACTCTATATGCTTGATCAGAAACTTATTTGAGGACTGCAACTTTGCAAAGTAGGATTGGCTGTAGGTGTACTATTCCACTCTCCTTGGAATGTACGGTTCTAGATGAGGTACACAGGAGTTGGAACAATAGTTTAAAATAGATCCTCTATTGTAAATTTCTGTGTAGATTTGGGCAATTGGATAGGAGAAGCGAAATTTAAAATTTAACCAATGATCAGAACTTAAATGGAAATTTATAGATGGTAAATTGAGGTATTTCTCTTTTGTGTAGCTAAATCTAGGTTCACTCTACCTTATGCTTTATTTATTGTACATAAATTCCCCCTTCTTACACTAATATTGGATAAGTATATAGCTATGCACTTTGACTATCTACTTTTGAAGGAGCCTCCGACCTTCCTTAAAAAAAAGTATCTCTTGATAGTCTGTTGGTGAACTTTCTGATTCTCTTCTCTATCTCTTGAATTTTTTTTTTCTTTTTAGAAAATACTCAAATAATTCCACTTTTTTCAGCATTTCTTCTTATGCAGTGTGTTACTTGAACTTGGGCATGTGTTTCTGACAACTGGTGCAATCACAAGTGTTTGAGATTGCTCTTACTAAAATTTCTTACAATGATCAATAGAAATATAGAGTATTCTCTTGGAACATGGGTGTGAGATTCCAAGTGTCTGACATTGTTATTTCTAAAATTTCTCACATGTGAAATTTTTTGTCTTCACTTAGAGTGTAAGTGTCTAGTGTCAGTATCTGACTCGTGTATGGAAGGAGGTAGATGAAGAGCTCATATTGGAACTTATGCATCACTACATGTTTTCCACTAACTAGTTCTCATATTAAGCAAGTTGCTTATCAATTAATTCTCAAGGATATTACTTTTGCCATAGGAACATGATATTACTACAGTCGGAATGCTTCTAGGTATGGCAGCATCTTATCGTGGAACAATGCATCTTGAAGTATCAAAGGTAAGAACTAGGTATGGCAGCATTTTTGAATTTATTAACAATTTTGATTTCAATTATTTTTAGTAAAAAATTAAGGTCATTGGATTGTTTCTACATGGGAAGTTCTGGTCATGAGCATATGTTGTCTATTTATGTCATTCAAAAAAGGAATATCTTCAATGAAATGAATGTATATCTGTAGCATCAATTTTTCCTAATTATTTGGCTTTGTCTTACTCTAAGCTCAAGTAATGTGTTTGTGACTTCATTGGCATCGCTGTTAATATTTTATGGGAGTTCCTATCTTGTCATTTTTATCTTACTCTGTGATGGTTTCTAGGATATATATATATATATATATATATATATATATATATGTATATATATATTATCTAACTGAGATTTTTCATTTTCCTCTTCCATTTTTAGTCACCTTTTGCATTTCTTTGACTGAAAAATTATTTTGTAGTCGTCTTCTATTTGCAAGAACCTTTGTTGTGAGAACTTATGTGACATTTGAAGGTTGAGGTCTTATTAGGTGCTTCATCTGCGACCTCACTGTCATTACACCATTTAGACTCTCATCGCAGACCCATCTATTCATTTTTTCTACGAGAAGACAAATAGTCAAAATTTTACTAACTAAATTCTCTCCAAAGAGCTCTCTTAGCCACTTAATATTCTGATTTCCTCAGATACCTTAGTTACATCATCAACATCTCCATATGGACAAAGTGATAGTTGCTACCATCTCTCATCAGTTTGATCCAACAACCATTTAACACTAAATTCGACCTATGAACATTTTGGAGAGCCTAGAAAGGCGCTTTAGCCATTGTATCTGATTTCAGGGTTGCAACCTGCCATATTTGCCTTTGAGTACAATAGACCAATAAGTTTTCAGTGATCAATCATCCCTAAAACCATGACTTCCAACAACCTGCATCTCACCATTGCACAAAATAATTTCTATATATTTCAGATCTCGTCTAAGGTTCAAAATCTCGAGTTGCATAGAGTTTCTCTTTGACTGCAAAGATTCAATAGCGTGCCGATATTTTGATCTATGGTGCCATAGCTAATTGAAGATCAAAGGAGGAATGAAAGAAAAAAAGAAGAAGCTAACTATATGCTTAAGTTTGAAATTTGTGTTTCCATCTAGAATGATATAATTTGATACGATCTTGTATAAACACAAGCTAAAAAACAACATTTAATTCATCTTGACCCATGCATGCCAATGGAGTTGAGTTTCAACATGACAAAATATTCTTCAACATAATTGACACAACGACTTATAGAAAGACTATACCTGCCAAACAGTATGAAGCTGAGCAATTTATCATAACAACACATTTTGAATGCGTCACGCGATACAATATGAGATTTCAAACTATGATTTTGTCAAGAACAAACTCATTCAACCATCTAATAGTATGGGCCTATGGGGGTGAACAAGTAGTGCAGTGATAAACCAATCAATTAGGGCCGTTTTCTTTTATTATATTTTTTAGCTTTGTCAAGAAATTCTAGACAAGTAAATTCTGGAAATTAGGACACTAACAGAGTCCCTTGTAGCATATAACCATTATGTTTTTAAAAAGGAAAATACCATGGTTTGAAATGTCATACAACATAGTCAAAGGGTATCATTCCGATCAATTATCGAAACTTGATTACTACTTGGCACAGGTAAAATCTTCATGTGGTGCTATGTTAATCATGTTCACGCTTGATACCCTTTGACATGATACACATTTAGATTAATTGAATGAATGTTTGTTATTTTTTTTAGAAATTGCATACACACATAATGTCAAAACTAACCATTTTGCATGAGGCTAATTCCGAACTTGGATATATAGTAGCTATGTATATAATTGTCGTTTCTTCATATTCTTTCTCTTGTTCATCTCGTTCCTCCTTCCACTTCCAGTTTGTTACCGGCACCATATACAGGAATGTTGGCACGATACCGAAATAGTATCGTTCTAGTACAAAACCAAAACTTTTGCACGACTAAAGATTTTGAACCCTTGAAATACCATTTCTTAATAATCAGAATAATCAGAGATTCAGACTATCAGCATAGTCCTAGCATTTCTACCACCAGGAAAGAGGATTTCAGACCTCTGTATTCACTTCCTGGTTGGTAAGCATTCAAACAACTTCATTGGTTCCTTAAGTTCTCTTCAACAATTACCATTAACTCTAATTCTAATTAGCTGGTCATTGGCATATATAATGTTGTAGAAAGTTACTCCCCCAACTCTGCAGGGATCTGTGACACCTTATCAAACTTGAAAACAGTTGTTGCATAATAATGGACAAATAAGAGAAGACGATCTCCTTACCTTGCACCAATTATGCTAGAACAAACTTTAAGAGCAGACACTATTAACCTTACAATGCAGATGCTAGGCAAGAACAAAACTAGTTCAAAAATTTATCACGGAACCCCCTTCAATTTCTTTATCTTTAGCAAAGTCTTCTCCATCAAAGGTTTTGACTTAAAAGTCACTTAAGGCCATTGACTGATAGAGTTGTGAGAAGAGTGCAGTGCTCTATTTCATTTATCGACAGAGTATTGCCCTAGATCTCGTACCTAGCAGAAAGGCCCTTTGATTAGAAGTGATAATTATACAATGTAATGGTCTCATCTTGTTAACCATTTTCTTAGCAAGCACCACAGCCTATACCAAACACACTACAAAGGGATATAGGGCTAAAATCAGCAATAATGGCAGTCTCTTTGTTTGTGGGATGATTTGTTTTGATTTCTTGACAGGTTCAAAATGTCGTTTTGTTTACCCACTCATAGACTGGAGTGGGTGCTAGAGGGGTGTCAAGTTGTTGAAGAAGATTGAAGATCGAGAGGATGCAAGAAGTGATAGAATGGTGATTATAAGGTTTCAATTTCAGGATTTACTTTCTATTGGCAGCAAAGGTGAAACCGTCACTTCGGTGACCCCCCAACAACAACAGCATATGCAAGGAGGGGTTGAGGCAACTAGCGGGGTATTCCGCACCCATTGGGAATTGACTCGGCCCATTGGCAGCAACACCCTTGCATGAACTAACTGTGCCAGCCCGTGGGGGCTTCAGGATTTACTTACTAGCAATTATTGGAGAAAAGGCTGCAATTATGGCAAGAAGAGATGAGCTCTAATGAGGAAGAAGACAACCTCAGGGAAAGACGGTGTTGATTTTTGATGTGGGTGTGTAGCTGTTGGTGATGAGGCCAACAATTATGTTTGGAAAAAAGGGGAAGGGTGGGCTGAATCAATAACCTCGGAGGGACAAGGAGTTACAAAAGAAGTGCTGTGGTTTAGACTGAAGATGAGATGAACATGAGGTCTATTTGGGTTGCCTAAGGCAAGGTAGACAACAATTGTGATAGACGAAGGATTTATGATGTGTGTGAGAGAGCATGGTTCCCTGGGAAAGTGAGCTATTGTATGGTGTGATTACTGGAGGAAATGAGGGTTTGGGGGTGGTCGTTGTGGGTCCCAAGATGGCGGTGACCTTTACGAGAGAGAAGGTGGCATGTCCTAGGTAACAAAATGGGGATTAAAGATAAGGGGCATGATGCATTCCTATATAGGCCTTCGGGAAGTATCACTTGACATGTTAAACAATGTTGGTCCCCATTAAAATTGTCCAGTTTATAATTTTCATTCCTAAAATTCCTTCTTCACATTGGAGTGGACACATTAAACTCAGTAGATTTGAATCCCAAACTCAATAAGTGTATTGTATTGTCAGGATAAATATTAGTGTGCACATATTGAATCTGGACATACAAACTCTTGTTTTGATAATATGTTGATTTAGATGGATCCTAATTCTTCCTGAAATGACTAGCCACTTGAGAGGAGAATCCATTATCTACATAAGTGCTAAAAGGATCTCTATGTGCAACGATGTGCTTTAGCACATTATGGGCATGGAACACTCTTGCTTCAACACAATTAAAGAGTAATGCTTTGTTTTTTTTTTTCCCCTTTTCTTAACTTGCCCATTATGCATATTGATCACTAGTTTGGGGTTTGTTCATTTCTGCATTATATATGGTTCATGATTCTCATAGATGCAGATTCATTCATCTTAACTTCTGGATCGTGATTCATTCCTAACTTCAAATTGTCTTTTAGATGCTATACCTCCATGTTCCCTCTCGACACCAGTTGTCTTTTCCTGAGTTGGAACTGCCAACAAGTTTGCAGGTATATCTTGCTTATTTGTATTTATGGTTTCTCAAATTGAAGGGTATGCAACACATCCATGTTCTTCCCATTTGTACTTTTGTTAGCTGATTAATTTTTTATTTTCGTTTTTTGATGCTGTTATATAGTTAGTAAATGCTTTCTTTTGATGAAAAATAAATCAATTCATTTTCAAAGAGCAAATTTGTAGATAAGACTGGCCAAGCTTTAGCTAGAGCTTAATGTTTGTGGTAAAACAATTGCACCATTTGAGGGATTTTTTTTGTCGGTAAATCTTCTGATTTTGCATGACTTTTCCTATCATTGCTATTTCTGCAATAATTCCCCATATTCTCTACTATGCATGCTGGTCTGAGTCAAATTCTATCAAACTTTATTCTCATTGTAGGAGAATAAAATATTGTATCACAATGAATTTCGTAAAGGACAATGGCATGCATTTATAGATACATACAAAATTTTAAACATGATTTATTCTATTTACATAACTAATTTTATCTAAAATATAGACATAAGAACAAAAAAACTTAGACTAGCTTATATACTATATTTTTATCTAATACCCTACCTTAAGCTACCTCAAGGTAGAGCATATAGACTACCTATATCTAGCTTGTTACATAAACTAGAATAAATTTATTTGATTAATTAAAGTTGAAGAAGAGGATTAGAAGGATGTTTAATCTTTGTTGTCATTGTTATCATCATTGTGGACAACATAGTACGAAGGGAACAATATGACTTGTAGTGTCGGCGATGTGCAATTGGACATGTGAAGAGACATTCACACGACACGAATGAGTAGAGAAAAGAGAGGATCTAGTGAACGATAAGGGGAGTGACCTCTACTTCAAGTGAAATATCTCTTTCAGAAAATCCTAATCTAGAAAGATGGCTCTCATATCATGTTGGTGAATAAAATATTATATTGCAGTCTATTTCATAATAGATTAATTCTATTAACTTATGTAATTTTTTTCTCTAAAATATAGACATAAGAATGTGTAGCCTTAGGCTAGGTTATATTTTTATCTAATATTGATGTGTGATACAGTTGTAGGATATCGTTTCCATTATTGGTGCTATCTGCTTTACATCACATATGATATTTTAGTGGACAGAAACAATTATAGTTTGCTTCAGTTTCTAAAATCTCACGTAATGTAATGCCTTTTCTTATTTTTTTGACAAAAAGGATGGATCATGATATGGTTTTCTTATTTAATTTATAAGATAACATAATATGTTAGACTCTAGAGCAAGCAACTGGAGTTGAATGAATAAGAGTTGCTGTTGAATGATTCTTTTGATTTCCTTGGAGATCTTATTATGTTTTAGAAGCGAGTTCATGAATGAACTCTGGCATACATAAAATATATTTGTGATGGAGCTGGCTTACAATTGGCTATTTTATAAAGAAGAATTCATGTTTATCTGATTACATTTTCTGTGTATTGGAAAACTTGTTTTTTGTTTCTCCTCTACTCACTTTCTTTTCCTATGAGATTTCTTTCTTTCCACTTTCTGTTACTGAATGGAAACACCCCGTATACCTGCAGCGATAATCCATTAAAGAGCTAGAAATTTGTTTTAGGAAATAAAGGGAGAATTACTGTCCAGCCATAGGATTGAGCTAACATTCAAATAAAAGAAATTCAGTCTCCATAGATTTAGTCAATGACAAAATTTTTCGAAATTTAAAAAGTATTGATATATGTTTTTTCAATTAGTTTTTTTTTTTGAAAAAAAAGCTCACCTACCTGTCTTTGATGGCACCAGAGTAGAAGATGAATCTTGCTAGTTAGTAATTTAAAAAGTGTACTTCCTGTTAAACTAGCACATATGTTAGCCTTTTTTCAGTCCATTACTGATAATAGAAAGTATGAATTGACCTTTTTCATAATAGCCTAATCTTATGAGATAAGTGACTTCCAATGAATCTAAACTATGAATAATGAGAGAAAATTACACATTGCCCCCAAAGTTTGCCAACTTTGCATTTCATGCTATTAATTTGATAATTTATTGTTTTCTCTGTAGGCTATGTTAAACCATACTATTTTGCCTTCTTGACTTAAATTCGTTTGGTTAAGATGAAGTGTTGGGACAATTTACAATTTCAAATTTTGAGGGTTGCATGCAGAAGTATGAAACTCTGTGGAGCAATGCAAAATTTTATCATATGATGATGATAAATCAGCTTTATTTTGTGGCTGAAGCAACAACTTATCTTGTGCTTTGGGCGATTTTTATAACATTCCTTGACATATTTTTAAAATGTTATTGTTTTTTCCCCTTTGTTGAAGATCTCTATATGAAGATAATTAATTCATATCCAGCCAGAAAATAGTACTGAGTGGCCATCTTATTAGTCTTCTGTGTTAATAAATTGTTGGTAAACTTTTATCTCTTAAAAATTAGTTCATGATGTTCAGTTGCAATTGCAACTTTTTATGTTATGAGATTTGCTTTTATTTTTAACCGCATCAGTTAACTTTATTCCATTTTTTGATCTTATAAATGCCTTTTTTTTTTTTGTCTTGGAGCCATGACATGTTTTCTTTTCATAATTCATGTTGCATACAAATCCGTGTTTCTTATGTAATGTTTGTTATAAACTAAATAGTTAATTCATGGTTTCTTTAAATGATCTCCAGTCTGCTGCTTTGGTGGCCATTGGCCTTCTCTACGAAGGTTCAGCACACCCATTCACCATGAAGATTCTTTTGGTATGCTATTTTTCTTTTGAACAAAATATCTTTTATGGTTTTCTTTGAAGCTTTGGTACACAAATGTCTTGTACTATCACGATAATACAACTCTATTTGTACTATTCTGTCTAATTAATTTAGCTTTATTGTTATGCTAATATGCTGAAGTGCTAAATGCTACTGTAAAAGAGAAAGAGGTAGGATAATTCTATATTCTATTTTTATTTATGTGTAGGTATTTATATACATAAGACATCCAATAATTATGCCTATCAATTGCTAATTACAAACTATTACAATCCCTACAATTAAACTAATTAAAGATGCTAAAGTATTCAACACGCCTCCTCAAGCTAGAGCATATATGTCAATCGTATCCAATTTGTCACAAAGTTCTGAGAATCGTTTTCCTCCTAATATTTTAGTGAAGACATCAACAACTTAATTAGACGATGATGTGAATGGAGTAGTAATTTTTTGGCTCATTACACACGAATAAAGTGACAGTCAACCTCAATATGCTTAGTGCTCTCATGAAAAATCGGATTACTTTTGTATGAATGAGGGAAAAAGTTGACCAATTTCTTTACGATCACTTGAAGACGTCTGTGAATTTATTTTCAAATTTGGAGTTGATCCTCCATATTGTAACCACCACTCAGTTGTAAGATAAATAAGAATAAAATTAAAACAATACTTACATTTATTGACAATAATTAGTAATAATTTTTACTATATTTACTTGCATCCATTTTATTTCTACATGACAATGTAATAGGATCGCTAAAAGAATTATATGTCTCTTGAAATAATCGACTTTCATTAATAGTCTCAACAATTGATTCTCTATTTGTATGTAGTCTTGATATTACATCTTCACTAATAAATCATCATTTGTTCCAAGATTATAACAGTATTGATATGCCAGATTGAGATAATAACCTACAATAATTAAAGATATGTAATTATTAATAACAATATTAAAAATTCTTTATCATTCAACAAAACATATTGGCCAAATGAATATATTTTCCCATTTGATCATCCTATCTTGTAGAGATTATATCAATATAATGTTGATACTTGGTTAGTGATTACATTGCAATATAGTAAAAAGTTGATAATGCTCGTCCGTGTAGGTCTTGTCCTGCCATCACACATCAATGTAACCCCATATAAGCTCCATTGCTTCTTGCATGATAGTATTCAAATCTTGATCTCCTCCACTTGTTCATCTAAATATGGACTGATAATTTCATATGCAGTTGGAGGTTGAATACCAGGACTAGATTTTTGGATGTTGGACACCATGCTATGGCAGTACATGTTGTTTTCTACATTAGGGGGAATATGATTAAAATGAAAAAAATTTAGCAATACTTTTATCGATTGATTTCTTTTCTCTTGAATATGCATTATCAATCGTAGTCTGTTTGCTAGCTTGGTCTGAGAATGCTAGTGGATTAATATCAGCAATATCAATTGTACGTCTTCATCCCATAGAAGGAAAAAAATGACCAATACCACTTTATGTTGAAGTAATACGAACACTTACACTCCTTCCTAATGTTGCTGCAGTAGTTGAGCCACTTCCACTGGTAACAGAGCCACTTCTATGTCGCATATTTTGTTCATAGTCATATTGAGTTCGAGAGGCACTGAGCTGCTAAAAAATCTTTGTCATTTTGAACTTCATCACGACCTTCAAATTCATCATAGATTGATTCTTTAGAGTTTCGGTTATCAATAAGTTTACGTTATCGTTGTTGTTTATACTTTAATGCTTTTTTTCCATTAAGTTTCTCTTTCATTGCACGACGAACTTCTTGAGAAACTTTTGGACAATTAAAAACATCAAGATATTCACCAGCAAGATGTTGTAGGCGTGTAACCCCACCGTCGCATCCAATCATATCGCAATGCAAACATTGCCAATAGAATCAATTTTCTAATCGACGTGCACGTGTCCAAGTTAGATCATGAGATTGTTGTTTTGGTGTCATTACCTATGCATTATAAAAAATTAAGAATAATACACATTTCAAGGTAATGGTCATCATTTTATAACACGAAGAATGCATTTATCATTGTAAACTTACAAATTAAGTATATAAACTATAAAGAGCAACTTCTTGAAATTTGAAACAATCTCTTAAGAATATTATTTTAACTTTCTCAATTTAGAATGATCAGAATTGTACAAGATTATAAGTGCTTTATTAGGAATTATAAACTTGACAGTATACTTTTATCAGAACTTTTAAAATAAATGACATGTAATATTTCCTAGAAAGATATTCTAAGACAAAAATATATATGACAGTTCAGTAGAAACATTATAAGACAAAAAATATATATATTTCATATGTTCAGGAAACAAGAATCTTAAATGTAAAATGTTAAATATGTCAATTTTTATGGATCCAAATTTCAAATTAATTCGAAAATAAAAAAACATTATCTATAATAAATATATAAATTAATACAAAGATGTTACTTTACATGTAATAATTATACAAATTAATTATTTATTCATTTAATTAATTATTAATAATATAATTTTAAATAGTAAAAAATATCAATTAAATAGTAAAATAGTAAAAAAATAATAAAAATAATAAAAATATTAGAATATGAATTTAATTTATTAGAATTTATATGATACAAATTAATTATTTATTCATTTAATTAATTATTAATAATATAAATTTTAAATAGTAAAAAATATCAATTAAATAGTAAAATAGTAAAAAAATAATAAAAATATTAGAATATGAATTTAATTTATTAGAAGTTATATTATACAAATTAATTATTTATTCATTTAATTAATTATTAATAATATAAATTTTAAATAGTAAAAAATATCAATTAAATAGTAAAATAGTAAAAAAATAATAAAAATATTAGAATATGAATTTAATTTATTAGAATTTTTTAGATTTTTTTTAGAATATTAGAATATAAATCTAAATTATTATAATTTTGTTAGAATTTTAAATGAAATTTAAAATAATAAAAAATATTAGAATATAAATCTGAATCTTTAGATTTTTTTAGAATTTTTAAATGAGATTTAAAATAATAAAAAATATTAGAATATAAATCAGATTTATTATGTATTTTTTTAAAATTTTGAAATACAATTTAAAACACTAAAAAATAAATTTTCAGTATATTAATTAGAATTTTAATTTTAAATATATTTTTTATATATTTTATTGAGATAATTTAATTAGGGTTTATAAAGGCTTGTTTGGAATTTCACATTTATCTTGGGAATTGTATAAATTAATTAAATCTAAAATATAATTTTCTCACGGGAGCCGTAGTGGGTAGCGGCGGATCGTGAGGGTCCGATGGCGCTGAAGGCATCGCGGGATGCCTTGGTCGACGACAACAATTCCAGTGCCGCTGGAGGAGTCCGACGATGATTCCACCGCCGAAGGCATCGTGGGGCGCTTCCGGCGCCTCCGAAAGAGTCTAGCAATGCTTTCGGCACCTCCGAAAGCGTCCAGCGACGCTTCCGGCACCACTGGTAGCGTCTAGCGACTCCTCTGGCGCAGCTTGCGACGCATCCGAGATGGGGACGCCAACGAATAGGGGAAATCATACTTTTGGAGTGGTCGCCTCTCGTTATTGTCTCCCCGCTTACGTCGCTGCTCGCCTCACCGTTGTTGATCGAACGCTCTCTAGTGCCTCTTTATAGGTTTTTTTTACCTTCTACCTCGCGAGATTAATCAATCGCAACAAAAGGAATCGATTCGATTCCTTCGGTCGCACGATTAATTGATCGTGAATGAAGGAATCGATTCGATTCCTTCCGTCGCTCGATTAATCAATCGTGACAGCGTGCGTGCTGTTGCCGATGCGTGCGTGATGCATGCCAAAATCATACCGAGCCGGTTGTCGGTTTTGTCAGGGCGGCGGAATGATAAAAACAGTCCGTGCTGCCTGGCACGGAACGACATTCTTTTCCTTGCATAAAAGATAGTCTCATTCAATTTAATAGTGGTAGCCAAATTAGATTTAGAATCTGAAGATGCCATTGTAGGAGAAAGTTAGAGACAAAAACCTGAGTAGTAGTTTAGAGCAACAACGGCGGCAAAGTTTCAGGTAGTGGTGACATGAGGACCATCAATAGCGGAAGTAGAAAACTCGAGTAGAAGAAAAAAATAGAAACTTAGGTTAGAGAAGGATCAACTTGCTCTGATACCATGTAAAAAAAAAAGAGGTAGGATAATTCTATATCCTTTTTTTTTTAATTTATGTTTAGGTTTTTATATACATAAGACACCCTATAATTATTCCTATCAATTGCTAATTACATTCAATTACAATCCCTACAATAAGCTAATTACGGTCAAAGATGCTAAAGTATTCAACAGCTACTATGAGAATGAAAGTTGATGTGTAATATATGATATCTATGGTGTCATTACCAAATTATATTTCAAGTTGAAGGTTAGAAGATCTATTCTCCCAGTTACTGAGGTTTTGCTTCATTATCCTTGTGTTTACTTTTAGTCTTGATGTGCCTACCCCAGAAGTTAAACAATAATTTGTTTTTGTTGCTTATAATAAAGTTTAAAATCTCCAGCTGTGTTATAGTTTTGGTATGTAAGGAAAACAATGATTTGGTACTGTATTGTGTTGTAATGATATGATTTCAGAGCAAATTTATTTTTAAATATATGTCTGTACCAATTAAAAATCATTTGCACTAACGTTAAGGAGAAATAGGAACAAACTGTTACAAGTATCTCAACTATCTTGTTAATACCAAAAGGAGTGTTGTGTATCAAATGAGGGTATGACTCTTGCAACATTCTCATGTAATCAACTCCATAGTTTTCAACATTTAAATTAAATAATTCTCCTACAATATTGGGTGGTTAGAACAACATGAAATTGCGCATTACTGGCTCTCAAGTACATGCACCTAATGCTGATGATTAAAATGTCACGGCGAGATATATGGTTACTTTCAAATCAACAAATAACTCGAAAATGGAATATGACAGTTGAAGTAACATGGTTGTGGTACTAATGGTGGTAGGGGCTTCTTCCTCTTTGAAATCTGACAAGGGTGAGTTTCTCTTCACACCACTTGTCAGTCGGTCGACACAATCTTATTCTAGATAGGGATCAATACTCCTACATCAAGCAACACTTAAATTCTTGCTTCACATGAGTATGGATTTAAGTATATGGTGCTTCATTTTATAAAAGTTAAACTTGTGTTTGATGGGGCATCGAGCATTCAAATTATGAGTAAAGAGTATTGGGTATTTAACATGGGGTCAAATGGGTTGTTGGTCGAGGTAGATGAAGAGATTTTTTAGTATCAGAGGTGAGGTGTGCAAGGTCTTGCTGAAAGCTTGGACAACAAGCTTGTCTATATGTGTTTTCTTTGAAGTTCTTAAGTTTCTGTAGAATGGAGAAATTGTGATTATGAGATAAAGTCATAAAGGAAAGAGGAATTAGGAAAATGTCTTCGACTCATTGCATGTCTTCAATCTTTTCATGGCCAAAAAAACTTGCATTCCACAACATTAGTGTTTGTTATATAATTGCAGTGTGCTCTAGCATCTAAATTTTCGTGCTCATTTAATGTGCTATCTTTTCTTCCATTAGCATTGAGCATCAACTTGTAGAGGACTTTTGTTGGAATGCATTAAAATTAAATCCACTTTAAATGTTTATTGAAAAATCTACAGGGTGAGATTGGTCGAAGAAGTGCTGGTGACAATGTGCTTGAAAGAGAAGGATATGCTGTTGCTGCTGGATATGCTCTGGGACTTGTAGCTTTAGGTTTGCATGCCTCTATTTCAATATTAGTTTTTCCTACATTTTTTCTGATTTACTTAATAATGATTGTAAGGTCGAGGAAATGATGCCCTTGGCTTTGTAGACCGATTTGTGGATCGAATTTTCCAGTATATTGGCGAGAAAGGAGTTAAAAATGTAAATTTTCTACCTGTGTGGAATGCCTCCAATAAATGTTTCTGTATTTTATGTCCCTTTCCTAACCATACTGATTTTATTTTCCAGGAGAAATTTTCAGTAGTTGCACAACCAGCAGAAGATCATGTCCGTATTCTTGGGCAGGTTGTGCTACAATATTACAATTTTCTTTTGATGGAAGTCTGATGATTGTTATACAAGTATGACTGGGAATTAGATGTTCTTCATTCCCTGTGCAGATAGTGGATGGAGCCCATGTAAATGTTGATGTGACAGCTCCTGGTGGTACAATTGCACTCGCTCTGATATTTATGAAGGTGAAGTTTATAGAAGACATCTTTCAAAATTGTGCATATCTATTTTTCTTTCCCTTGGGAATCCATCAAAGTGCACTTATGGATCATTTGAACGTGACCTGTTTCCTTCAAAATTACAGACAGAATCAGAAGAAATTGTGTCTAGACTCCGTCTGCCCATTAGCCACTATGATCTGCAGTATGTTAGGCCTGACTTCATCATGCTTCGTGTCATTGCACGTAATTTGATTATGTGGAGCAAGTAATGTACCTTATTTATTCACCATTTATATAAGCATGTGCCATGTCTTTGTTGTTAATAAACTTTTGGCATTTTCAGCATGCAACCATCTATTATTTGGATTGAATCTCAAATTCCTGATTTTATCCGATTAGCGGTCCTGAAATTAGATGGAGCTAGTAGTGATGATGATGAGTTCGATGCAGAAGCTATTGTCCAGGCATATGTGAACATTGTATCCGGTGCTTGCATTTCACTTGGTAATTAAGAATCTTTTTTCACTTCTCTTCTAATTCTTCTGTCATTTTATTTTTCTGCATCTATAAAAATTAGATCAATAGTTACATTTTAGGCCCTGTTTCATCTTCTACATGGGTATGATTAATTTCCCATATGTCAATTATGTTTGCAGTTGAATTGGCTATATTCTTTTATGTATAATATTTGGGTCAATTCAGCATTCAGAATCTTTTAGATCTTTTAGTGGGAGATCGTTTGGCTGTGGCTAATTGGTCACTGGGGCTGACATGAATGTTCCAGAATTCTTTGCTAAGACATACTAAATCTACCCTTAATTTTTTTTAAGAAAAACTTCGTAGATTTATTATACTTGCTGTCTTACATTTTAAAGATCAACCTTAGGTAGAATTAATCATCTAATATATTAAAATTAGTCATTATTATTTTTTTCACTACTGATTATAGCATCAGATCTTCATTAGAGTGATGTGTTTTAAGAATATAATTCTTCACTCTTCCCATAGCGACCCATCTTTCTTTCTGGATAGTTTAGTTCTGTTAATTAATTGGTTGCTTATTGCTTCCACTTATACCTCTCTCACTTTTAAAGATATGGTTATAAATTTATAATCTATGTTGGGCTACATACTGCAAAATTATCAACCAGAATCAATATCAACCGTGTTCAACATTGTTGGCCTTCTAAAAGTTTCAGCTTCACTAACTCTACCTCTGTTTACTAAATAATATAGTAGACTGAGAATATGAAATGCTATTATCATCTTTTCGCTTTAATTTTACTCAACTAAAATACAATATGTTTTGTAAAAATTTCACATAATTGAACCCCAATTGAATTTTCAATGACTAATTCTCATCTTAATGCATCTTCCAATATATATATATATAGTTTTTCTACTTTACAATAGATTCACTAGTTTTTAATTATTTTCTGCTATTGTATCAAAAGAAATATCTGTTATTGGGTCATCCCAGATGACCCAGTATCATCGGCCCGCCGCTAGATACAAGCAGATAAATTACGGGGGGCATTTTTGCCCTATGCAGCGGCCCTTTGTATGGGGTGGTTAGACAAGCAACTACTCATGTAGTTACTAATTGTGCCATCCCGTTTGTGCAGACTTGGAATTTGATTGGAAGTCAAGTTTCTATGTTTATAAATAATTCAATGTCTTTGTTTGGTGTACTAAAATAGATTTGTGATATTTGTTAAGAAGCCTTTGATTTGCCATATATGTGTCTATGAAAGTTGCTAGATTATTGTTGTGTGCCTATGGTAGTGAATCAATTGCCTGACCAAGATTCAATTCTTCTCAGCTTATTTGGATTGTGCGCATGGATCTATAGAATAAAAAAGTCAGGAACTTTTAATTGCCATTAAATGTATTATTTATTTATTTATTTTGTTTTGATTCTTTAGAGCTTTTTTCTGCATGTCAATTTACGATAGTAGAACTGTAAGATGAATCTTAAATTGTGAATTCTTTTCTAATTTTGTATTGCAACACCTCTTTTAGGCACCCCTAAATATGATACTATTCATTTTTGTTTTGTATATCATTTATTTGTGAGAACTGCTTCTAGGATTGAAGTATGCTGGCACCAAAAGTGAAGAGGCTCGGGAGCTGCTTTATAATTATGCTCTATACTTTCTTAATGAGGTAAAATCTTATGTTTTGCTTTTCTCTTTTCATGCTATTATCTCTATGCTAAAGTTGTGAAATGTCTATTTAGTTTAAGCACATTCCAGCAATGGCTAATGTCTTACCAAAGGAATTGCTGCATTATGTGGATCGCGGGACATCAGAAATATGTTTGCATCTGATTATTCTCTCTCTCTCTCTGGTCAGAAGTTCTCCAACTTCATTTTCAATCTTATAGAGTTTTATTTTAGTATAGTGAATTCTTTCTTTCATAAGATTTTCTTACCCTTTTGCCTTTCTATGAATTGGTTTAATTTATAGTACCTTATATTTTTGGGCATCTGTACTGCAATTGAACTCGAGATTTTACTACAGTCAGCAAGATATGAAAGTTGAGGCCCTTTGTTGTAATCCTTCCTAAAATCTGCAACCATTTGATGCATTTTTCTATTACATTTAAATTAAAAGAAAGTTATGGCACATGGGAAAATGGTTTTTGTTTCATGGTTCATTGAATTTCTCCTTTTGTTCAATTTTCAAAATCGACAGTCATGTGAGTCCTATCTATTTGGAATCAGCTACATGGATTTTATCCTTCCTATTGTTGAGATCTATGTGCAATACCTAATGCAACCCTCAATCTTTTTCATCAAGATTGGCATTAATAATTAATTCCAATATATTCCAGATAGTGTTTGGAACAACATGATCAGATATTTTTGAAAAGTCAGAGTTTAAAAGCTGTTTGAGTAATTTGGAAATTGGCAATGTTAGGCCATTGCATTATCAAATTATCTAGGAGCATTCATGACCTGAAATCAATCAAGATCAGTATCCTTTGGTTGCTGTTTGGGGATTCTAATATTTTTTTTGGATAAGTAAAATGTATATATCAAAAACAAATCCAGAGTACAATATCCAGAAATCAGTAGCGTCTTATGTCTGATGTAATGTCAATTAGAAAACACTCCCAATGACCGGTAAACATAAATTTGTACATTTTTTTAAAAATTTCTCTCTCCAACTCTCCCTCATCAAAGATACAATTGTTCCTAGCTCTCCATACAAAGTGTATCATAGCCGGAATCGCAGGGTGTCTGGCTTTAGTCAAGAGACGATCACTTCTTAAGAAACGTCCAAAAACTCGTAGCATCCATCTGTAGGTACATATCTCTTGTTCCATATGTAGCTACTCGTCATAAGACCGTTACAGAAAGGCACCCAAAGAACAAGCGCTCCTACGTCTCCATCTCTTGCCTACAAAAGGGACAACATCGATCCTCCAAATAGTCTAGTATATCTCGAGTGAGAAATCACCTCTGAGCCAACATCCAAAGTGTAATTGCATGGCTAAGCTGGATGTAGGGTTTTCACACTGTCCACACCAGGGCTTCTTAGTATGGGGATGCCTAAAGAAGTCATAAGCCCTAGCACACCTTTATCTTGCTCAAACCAATTCACCAACCTCTACAATACACCTACCGACGACCCAGCAGCTGTAAAGATAAGGCCACGAACTTGCAACAATCGCTTGATCAGCGAAGAATCCGAGAGCACCGCCTCCTAAGTCCATTAGTATAGCAGATAGCTAGAGTCATTTACTTTTCCGCTGTTCTGGCATGAGTCTAACATTAGGATTCATAACCTGACTTTCCTTCTAACATACAAACCGCTTGAGTGTGCCAAGCATATATTTTTCATGGAGCTCTTGTCCCTAATCCTTTTTGTGCTTTGCTTTTATTTTTAGTACTAGTTGAAACTAAACCTAGAATGCATGGAATGAAGTGTTTCCCTTGATAAACCAAATCCATGATCTAAAGTGGTGAAGAAATATGGTTATTAGATTGACTTGCCTATTTGAAACATTATATATATATATATATATATTTCACGAACCTCACAATACTAACATTAAAGAGACTCAAATTAAATAAAACAACTTCAAATGATAATGCATTACAAACTGATTCAACTTGAAACCCAAAACAATATGAATTTGAATATTATAATAGTGAATAAAATCTTCAAAAGAACAGAGAGTGCAACAAATTAGTGAGATGAACTCAACCGATTATCAAAACAGATAACTCAACTCCGACTAGATTACAAACTGATTCAACTTGAAACCCAAAACAATATGAATTTGAATATTATAATAGTGAATAAAATCTTCAAAAGAACAGAGAGTGCAACAAATTAGTGAGATGAACTCAACCGATTATCAAAACAGATAACTCAACTCCGACTAGACGACCCAACATCCTAATGCAAGTAGAAAAGTAGACTAATAAAAGTAGCCCTCGTGTGAAGGCTCATCTATCAAGTGTTGTGGCAATTTCCCTTGGTCAAGTTTGACCAGTTTGACTAAGCTTGAGTTGAGTCAAGCTTGAGTCAGGATTTGAGTTTTGATGTTTGACAATATAAGGAGATTGCTGGAGCAATCGTCCGGTTATGGAGATGGTCAAAGGGTTGACCAGGTTGATGAGAATACAGGTCAAGTAGGTCAAGGTTGACAGGAGACTCAACTGGGAAAGTCCTGACTGGATGTTAGGCATTTGGAAAGTCCTAGTGAGAAGCTACGCAAGGGAAACTCCTGATGAGGAGCCAGGCAACGGGAAAGTCCTAGTGAGGAGCCAGGCAAGGGAAAGTCCTGGTGAGGAGCTAGGCAACGGGAAAGTCCTGGTGAGGAGCCAGGCAATTGAAAAGTCTTGGTGAGGAGCCAGGCAAGTGGAAAGTCCTAGTGAGGAGCCAGACAATTGGAAAGTTCAAGTGTGATCTTGGCAAAGGAGAAAGTCCTGGTGAGGAGCCAGGCAACTGAAAAGTCCTGGTGAGGATCCAGACAGTTGGAAAGTCCAAGTGTGATCTTGGCAAAGGAGAAAGTCCTGGTAAGGAGCCAGACAATTGGAAAGTCCAAGTGTGATCTTGGCAAAGGGTGTAAGTCCAAGCATGTGGTCTTGGCAAGGTAAGTCCTAGTGTGACTTGGCAAGGAGAACTCGATAATTAGGATGAGGCCGAAGGAAGCTCTTGAAGGCAAAGCGTGAAGGATGGGAGATATCCGAGGGACGCAAGGCTGATGGAGGAGGCTAGAAGGCTAGTTCGAGGTTGGTCGGGTGTGGCCAAATACTAGGCACGGAGACCCAACAGGTTACGGTTGACCAGGAGTTGGGTTGGAGGCTTTGGACTTGAGTTTGAGTCAAGTCCAGGATGGTCAATTGATC
This sequence comes from Zingiber officinale, assembly GCF_018446385.1. NCBI lineage: Eukaryota > Viridiplantae > Streptophyta > Magnoliopsida > Zingiberales > Zingiberaceae > Zingiber > Zingiber officinale. The sequence continues at coordinate 127,389,355 of NC_055996.1, forward strand.
GGGCGATCGATTGAACCAGCGTCCAATCGATCAGTGGATCGATTGGAGTGTGCTGCGAAGGAAGGAATGACCTAATCGATTGGTCGATCAATTATCACCATAATTCGCGAGCACATAGGCCTTCCCAATCGATTGGGAGCTGTCAATCGATCAGTCGATCAATTGGGCAGGGGAGTTCTAGCACAATCGCGAGAACACAGAAAGCTTCTGAATCGATCCACCGATCGATTCAGATGTTTCCAATCGATCGGTCGATCGATTAGGATTCGACTGTTGTGCAGGATGCAGGTGATGGACGACTACGATGAAGCGGTGCTGACATGGCAATCGATTAGGGATGAATTGGATCGATTGGGAGTACTGTTTAAAGCCTGGGCGGAGCGTTTTCTCCGCAGTTCTTTGCGAGCTTTCTTCCTGCGATTTTGCTGCGATCTTTAGTGACTTTCTCCGATCTTCACCGCTAGTTCTTGAAGGCTCTTGGGAGTGTTCTCTAAAGGTTCAAGAGGCAACAACAAGTACAAGTAAGCAAGAAGAGTGTCTTTCCGTGTATTTGTATTACTTCTTCTTGTATTTTTGTGTGTATTGTTGTGTGAGTTTGTACGAGGCTTCTCCGCCTCCGGCTGCGACCGAGAAGGAGTGTTTCATAGTGGAGATAGCGTGTCGTGTGTGGATCCTTGGATTAGTCACCTCTTCTTGAGGTGGATACCAAGTAAATCCTTCTTGTTAGCATTGTATAGTTTGTCTTCGAGTTGTATTCCGCTGCAAACCATCAAGCAAACGACGCAAGCGCGCGACGAACCGCTATTCACCCCCCCTCTAGCAGGCACAAAGGTCCCTACATCAAGTCCCTTCATCTCCTCATTATCTGCACCATATGGATCTAATGAGTCAAAAGACACGATAAGTTCAACCTTTATATAAATAACATCTATTCACATTTAAGAGAAATATTTGATAAATTACCTTGTTAAATATCAATGCAAATTAACCTCTGACTTCAGTTTCATGAACCTCCAAACTACCCTAAATTAACATTCAATTTTTAACCTTTGTTATATTTTATTTTGCTTGTAAGATTCGTAAGTTACAAGAATTCATATCATCAAGTGTAGTTCCTTTATACCTTAATTTCTGATTGTTTGGCCAAACTTTTCCCTAGTACTAGGTTGATAAGGTTCACCGGACCCTTCTTCAGCCGGATTCCCCAACCCCTCTATTTTGGTAAGGTTCACCGGACCCTTCTTAAGTCGGATTTCCAAACCTCTCTATTTTGGTAAGGTTCATTGGACCTTTTTTAAGTCGGATTCCCAAACTTCTGTGTTTCGGTGTGGTTCTCCGAATCCTTCTTAAGCCAGATCCCCCTACCGTTAGAATGTCACATATGAATCACATTATTAAACAAAGTATTATTACTTTTCATGCCTATCAAACATTGTTACATAAGTTACTAGTTCACTTTGCATACCAAAACGATCGTTAGCTTGCGTGTATTCACATCCTACTAACAGTTACGGTAATAGAGTTCAAGGTACTAATACATGTAGGAAGTAAATAATAGCTTAGGATTGGTGTGTTAGAAAATAAATAAGTATGACATTGAATTAGAGTTTTGTTTTAATATTTCTATTTTTTTTTTTCAAAAGGCTAGTTCAAGACAATCAGTCTCCCAAAGAACCACGTGTCCAACATCCAAATGTGACAAAGCAAACTAGAGCAACTAACATTCATTTCTCAAAAATCTTGGTTCAAGTTCATGGCAACTGACACATCATACAATAGTGAAATCAATTCTACGAGTAATTATCTCTTACTGATAGGATGCTAACCACCAATACTTATATCTAAAAATGAATTATTTGCATTAGATATCCACTATACATCAGGTTTCAATATCATTTCAAGGTGTTCCTCTTTGACATACACTTCAATGTTTATGCAGTTATGGATGTTATGATAATTAGGTAAAATCATCATAACAATGAACCTTCAATGTTTCAGTAGCTAAAACTCGCACATATAAAAATAAGGGAAAATATACATAGCATCGATAAGTGTCCTCTACTACAAAAATCATAAGTTATACTGCTATATCTGATAGCGTTGTGAAAAGCATCTGATATTGTTTTATGTTGTGTACCAGCAAGTATGACCAAGTGTCTCGAAGTGCCAAACTTAAAGAGATATATGAGTTCTGAGCTTAAAGGGGAAAACTCACCGATAAAAACCCGACTTTGACAAAAAGGTCTTAACTAATCTTATGGCAATGAGAAAACCCTAAACTTCATCATGTTTAGGTAAACTCATTTAGGGTACCTAAACATACATGAACGTGAGAAACTAAAATAAAACATGATATGAGAAAAATATGAAACAATGGTAGAGCAACCATGATGAACAAACCCTTAAAACAGGATTTAAAACTACTACTATCATATCCGAAACTTGCAAGGTCTATAACATAATTTGAGCATACAAAGATCTCTAGTTTCTAATGGAAAACAAATAGAAGAACATGAAGCAATTATAGGGCAACATCATGATGAATAAACTCCTAAAAACAGTGATTAAAACCAAACCTATAGAATCCACAACTTACTAGGCCTACAAATTCATGTGAGCATGAAAAGATCCCTAACTTCTAAGGGTAAACCAATAGCAAAACATGAGGCAAACTTTTGTACATCGTCCAAATAAATAGCTCCTAAAAACAGTGGTTAAACACCCCTCCGCCGCTCTATAAATCTAAAACACCCAAGCTTTATAATTCGTATTAAGCTTCTTGGAACTAGCAGTAGACACAACCCTTTCAGGAACTTTTGCTCTGATACCAACTGTAATGTCCCTAGTTAAAAACGTGCGATATAAATCAAAATATCTTACTAAAATCCATAGGGTGTCGTAATTTCAAAATCAACAAAAGAGAACTTGCCTTGGTGTTTTACGTGTGGGAGATTACTTGCGAGACATAGGTAAAGACGACCTTAAGTATTTCGACGAGGTTCTTCCTCTATCTCTTCCAAAGTTGCTAGGGTTTCAATGGGGGTGTGGGGAGGCCGACTGCTTTCAGGGTGAGGGGTGGGGAAAAATAAAACTTGTATTTAAAAGGGTAAACTGGGTCGGATTGCTAGCAAATCGGGTAGGGTTCGTTAACCTACTAACACTTTAATTACTTAAACCCTTTAGTATTGATCCATAACATAAATCTTGGTTTGTTTAAGTGAACCTTTTTTTTTTAAATGCTACACTATTGCTTTAGCTGTTCGTATACTTAGTTAGGGATAGGGCTGAATTTTTGCTTTTGTGCAACCGAGCAACCTCTTTTTAATACAACACTTTAGTTTGGGAGCAATTCCTGGATTGATGACCCTTTGTGAAGCTCCTCATATTGGACATAGATTCTACCATGGGAGAAAATCACAATGCTAATAGTATGGGATGCTAGCCAAAGATACAATACCTTGATGTTGCCACATGGCATGTTATAGGCATTATGTGAGATGAAAAAGGATGTGAAGTAGTGCACTTCCTGAGGATCATCCAAAAATCAATAGATAGGCCCAAATTAAAAGTGGATTGATGACCGGTGATAGTGTCAAAAGAATATTAGAATCTTGAAGAATAATAGTCACAAATTCAATCCTAGGTCAATGAATATAAAATCTCACGTCTCTGTAGTCGAAACGCTGGAGTAGAAATTAGAGTAGCAACAAGAGTCAAAGTAAGAACAAGAGTAGGAACAAGTGACAAACTCCAGTAAATGGTGTGGTAGAGAAGGGACTAGGACTAAAAGAATGCTATATTTGCTAAAAAAAGGCTTGTTGTTATGTAGGAGAGTAGCATCAATATCCTTTTGCACTCAAGAATAACAAGGAAGATATACTTGGTATTTTATAAGACAATTTGTCTCTACTAGGGGATGAAAATGAACAAAAAAAGTGCTCCTAAGCACATAAGGTGGAAGTAAATGAAGCCATGATAGAAATGAATTGTAAAGGGAATTCAACAATGTAGTATTGAAAAATACATGCAATTTATATGGTAGCACATAGCATAGGAGGAACCTCCAAGTAATAGTGTTCAAATTGTCTAATCATGTATCAAATTTTCCTCTAAGCAATACCATTTTGTTAGTATACGAGGATATGAAGATTATGGGAAAATAACTTGGCTAGAGAGAAAGGATTAGAATGTATAAGAATAATATAGGATCGTAAATGAGCTAACTAGGGGGTGAATTGACATCCCTAAATTCATGCTTAAACACAGAATAATGATTAGTAGCGAGTGCATGTATGTGACAATATCGTGATAGTCTATGATATAAATTGTGCATGTTAATACACAAATAAATAAGAAAATGCTAACACAAGTGATATTACATGGTTTGGAGACTGCACTCCTACTTCACAACCTAAGGTGCTTAAGTTGCGTACCTTCTCACAAACAATTCAATAAAACCACTCTTTCACAAGGGGCTATAGGGTAATCCTATTAAAGATACAAGAAATACACACAAGAGATTAAAAACAATATTGGTGTTAATGGGTCATGCTTAGGTGCATGATATGACCCTCTTGGGGCTGATTTTTTTTGGGTTATACCTAACTCGACATGACTCCAAATGGGCCATGCGAAGCACGAACTAGAAATAGGGTTTGCCTAGCTTGAGCATGTATGTATTCTTGCCATTGCCTGCAAAGCTAGTGCCTACAAGCCTGATTTATACATTTGACATGCAACTGACGCTATCTCATTCTAGTTGGGGCCGAAACCCCTACTCAAAACAAGACTTAAATCCTTAATTTAGAGTAGCTTTATCTCATTAGAAAGTATACATAGATAAATCCATCAAATATATATCAACGTCGAAAATAACTAGACAAGACCAACAAATGTAATTATTTTCTATAACATCATCATCATATTACTTATTTTAAGTTAAGTTGTCTCTGGTACTTTTTATACTTGCACACAATTACAACGGTAACATAAATTGAATTTTAAAGTATACAAAAATTGAGAAAAAAAATATTAATACCTTTTCTATTTTCACTTTTTTTGTTTGATGTTGTTCATATATATCTGGTGTTCTTATATGATCAACAGTACTAGATACTCAGTCGTGATCATATGATCACTTTCTATTCCAATTCCAATTTGGATCTGTGAAGTATATTCTAGTCCTGATCATAGGGACCACATGCCTTTTACACATGTTCCATAAATATATATATGCTGCAGAAGATCAAGACTATTAAATTATGGTTTGAGTGTCTTTTAATATATTTGCATTAAAACATAACAAACCATAGTTTATTAGCCTCTACTTGAGAATGAGTATTAATGAAATGGGCCCTTGCAATTGTATTGCGCTCAATGGCTTTGTTGCATGGCATCCTTAAGAAAGTTTGTGTTATGGTATTGTGCTTAGGCAATGTAGTGTTTGCATGGTTTTTGGAGCTGTTTGCTATTTTACATTTGAGGTTTCTATAGTGTTTCCTTTTTTGACAAAGTTGATTAGCCATAAGATGTGGTTTGTAAACTTCTTGTGTTCATTTGAGGTTTCTATAGTGCTTCCTTTTTTAACAAAGTTGATTAGCCATAAGATGTGGTTTGTGAACTTCTCCTGTTTTCTGTTATAGAGTATTTTATTAATTTTCTTTTTACCTCCATTACTTTGTAGGAGAATTTTGGTTGCTTTCAAATTCCATTGTACATTACAAATGCCAATTTCTTTTTACAAGGCAATGGTTTATTGCACTTTGTATAACATATCAATTTTTTTTTATATTCAAAATTATAAATCAAGGTTAACACCTTTAAGACATCAACCTTGATCCACACTAATGGAATTTCCATAAGTGTGAAACCTTGACACATTTGTGAAATTTCTAAATCTCTATTAAAGATACAAGAAATACTGACAAGAGATTAAAAACAATATTGGTGTTAATGGGTCATGCTTAGGTGCATGACATGAGCCTATTGGGGCTGATTTCTTTTGGGCTATACCTAACTCAGACATGACTCCAAATGGGCCATGCCAAGCACGAACTAGAAATAGGGTTTGCCTCGCTTGAGCATGTATGTATTCTTGCCATTGCCTGCAAAGCTAGTGCCTACAAGCCTGATTTATACGTTTGACATGCGCAACTGACACCATCTCATTCTAGTCGGGACCGAAACCCCTACTCAAAACAAGACTTAAATCCTTAATTTAGGGTAGCTTTATCTCATTAGAAAGTCTACATAGATAAATCCATCAAATACTCATTAGGGTAGCTTTATCAACGTTGAAAATAACTAGACAAGACCAACAAATGTAATTATTTTCTATAACATCATCATCATATACTTATTTTTAATGAAGATGTACCTGGTACTTTTTATAATTGCACACAATTACAACAATAACATAAATTGAATTTTAGAGTATACAAAAATGAGAAAAAAAATCTTAATCCCTTTTTCTATTTGTGTTCCTATATGATCAGCAGCACTAGATACTCAGTCGTGATCATATGATCACTTTCTATTCCAATTCCAATTTGGATCTGTGAAGTATGATTCTATTCTAGTCCTGATCATAGGGACGACATGCCTTTTACACATGTTCCATAAATATATATATGCTGCAGAAGATCAAGACTATTAAATTATCTTTTAAGCTATTTGCATTAAAACATAACAAACCATAGTTTATTAGCCTCTGCTTGAGAATGAGTTTTAATGAAATGGTCTTTGCAATTGTATTGCACTCAATGGCTTTGTTGCATGGCATCCTTAGAAAGCTTGAGTTATGGTATTGTGCTTAGGCAATGTAATGTTTGCACGGTTTTTGGAGCTGTTGTTTGCTATTTTACATTTAAGCTTTCTATAGTGCTTCCTTTTTTGACAAAGTTGATTAGCCATAAGATGTGGTTTCTGAACTTCTCTTTTTCTGTTATAGAGTACTTTATTAATTTTCTTGTTACCTCCATTACTTTGTAGGAGAATTTTGGTTGCTTTCAAATTCCATTGTACATTACGAATGTCAATTTCTTTTTACAAGGCACTGGTTTATTGCACGTTGTATAACATGTTGATTTTTTTTTGTATTCAAAATTATATTCTATTTTTATCCGATGTATTGGTATTTGGAGTTAGGTTATGGCAGGATCAGGGCATTTGCAAACATTTCGATTATTGAGATACTTGCGTGGTCGAGGTTCTACAGAAGGACAAATAAATTATGGAACACAAATGGCTGTAAGTTTTATGGATCTGTATTTTCTAGTAATAGATGACAACACAATCAAAGATGTTATAAATTTATTTGGTCATAGTTTCTAATTTCTAGCATGTGCTTTATTTTTAAGTCATCTCTCAAAAAGTCTTGTCATTGTGAACTTAGATTTTTTTTGTGTTCTTTCTTTTTCTTGGTGTTATCAATGGCCTTTGAGGATTAATATTAATGGTTGCTTGATGCAAATCCAAAATTTTCTGTTACTCTATGCTCAAAGAAAAACAATATATTTCTTGTTCTGAATCCCCACGTGCATTTCCATATTTGTCACATTGGTTTTGTATAGGTCGAAATTATTTGACTTTAACAATTACTCTGAAGGGGAGCTTGACGCAATGATAAAGTTGTTGTTTTATGACTAAAAGGTCATGGGTTCGAATCCTGGAAATAACCTCTAAAAAAAAATAACAGGATTAGGCTGCGTACAATGGATCCTTCCCCGGGACCTTGCATGGTGGGAACTTCGTGCACCAGACTGCCCTTTTTTTAATTTTTTTTTTAACAATACTCTCATATCAATCATACATTTTTAATTAGGTTTTCAAGACTTTAACTCAAAGTGGTTTATAAGTATGATTGAGTTTGTTCAATTCATGCATTTCTCAAAGACTTGGTTAACAAATTTGTCAATTGATTTTCAAAACTAGTAGAATATGCAATAATCAATGCATTGAACCATCTCTTATGTAAAATGACAATCTGACTTAATGGGTTTTAGCCGCATAAAAGGTTGGATCAGAGATAATCAATGTATGTGTCTCATAGTTGATTACCATTATACTTTCATTGGACCATTGTGACCAATACACACTTCATTCGTTGGATACTTAACCAAACAAGCCCATTTTTAGCAAGTCCATGGTTCCATATTCTGTCTTTGCACTTATGTAGTTTGGAAGATATCATATTCACTCCCAGAAGAATACAATTACTTGTTGTGGATCTCCTGTTTAGAGGGAGAAACTGTCTAATTTGCATCAACGTATCCTATAATCTGAAGGTGGTTTTATATACCCTTGTTTAATCTGCTGTATTTACTGAAGAACCCTTAGACTTGCCTCCCAATGACCTTAGCAGCCAAGGCCCAAGAACTCGGCTAATAACATATAAAAATAGGAGATACCAAGTTTACAAGAATTGTAAGATGATTCAAATTATCCATCAATTTACAATATTTTCAACAATATAAAAGCATCTTTGTTCTAATATTATTCTGACATTTGATTCTTTGAATTGACTTAGTTTTGCACTTGAGATATCAACTTCTTCAAGCATTTTAAATACATATTTTTCATTGTGAGAGATATGTATCTCCCCATGATCTAGCAACCTCTGTCTACAATGCTTGGTATGAAGGTATTGATGGAGATAAGAGTTTCAATCTCATTTATTTTTGCAGTCTTCATCTGGAATCTAAGTGTCATCTAGACTATACAAGGAGGAGAGAATTTTTATCACGCAGAGTAGTATTGTGATATTGTGGATGGTACAATGCACTTTTGAATCTTGATCATGCCAAATTGTATAAGAGCAAAGTTGAATTTATCAAACCATGTTTTGGAGAACGCTTCAATCAATACAAGAACTTTTTCTGTTTATGCTATGCCCATATAAGGATTTTTTTAGTTTACATCCATGCACTTTTCCGGGTTCCTATTGATCACCCAAGTTTTTTTTTGGAAACTGTGTCAATCACTTGGATCCACACTCATGTCGGACACTTTGGATGCACACTGTTTTTAGATACTTGCATTAAATCATTTCTTCTTGTTTATATTGGATTTTGTTTTAATTTTATTGGATTAATTAATCTCTAATGGATTTTTTTAACATTATAGATAATAGGATTAGCATTAGTATCAAATTGAATCTCCACTATTCCTTTAAATTTTAATTCTTTATATATGTAGGAATTGTTACACAATTGATCTGAATCCTGATCCATACAGTTCTCACAACTATGCTTGCCTTCTGTGATGGTCACATTAGTATCCTACACGTTGCCATGATTAAAGCAGTGTATGTCCAAGTTGATGGCAAGTGGAGCCTTCAGTTGGATTATGACACTATTGAGGCTGCAATTAGTGTCAAGGCAAATTGCTTCTTCAAAGTTTCCCACTTAGTATTATTTAGCTTGGAACGACAGTATCAATACTCATCAAAGTATAACCTATCCTTTTTTTTAATATTGATTTGTGCTAAAATCTGGAGCAATGTGACCGTTTCTTATAGAGATTTCACTGGACAAGAATAAGGGTATAAAACTAAGCTGTCTTGCTACTAGAGTTGTTTCATTATCATAAATGTTGTGTGTTTTTTTTATTAAATTTATATGAACGTGCTATTTGAAATGAATGATGTGTGATTTTGTTGTCGTCAATATAAAATGCAAATGGTAATATCTATGTGACCAAACTATGCCTTGTGAGTTACAGGCCTCATTTGTGAATACTCTTGCAGTCTACATACAGAAGATATTTCTGTTTGTTTGTCTCTGTGACCAGCCTTTTTTGTGTTTTTTTTTCTTATTTGCATAATTTATTGTAATAATATGTTTTAATCTATACTTAGATGCTGCATTATGCATCTGTCGCTTGCCTTTGACATGCTTTGCTAATGACTGTGTTTATACCTTAGGTTAGCTTAGCCATTGGTTTTTTATTCCTTGGTGGTGGCATGCAAACCTTTTCAACTGGAAACAGTGCTGTTGCTGCACTGTTGATTACTCTTTATCCTCGTTTTCCTACAGGTCCGAATGACAATCGTTGCCACCTTCAGGTACATGAGATTTTCTGCATCATAATCATGTTCATATTTACTTTTACAATATCTCACTGGCATTAATTACAGGCCCTACGGCATTTGTATGTAATTGCTGCTGAATCTCGTCGGCTGCAGACAGTGGATGTTGATACAGGTCTTCCGGTATATTGTCCAATTGAAATTACAATCAAAGAGACAGAACATTATGCTGAGTCCAGCTATTGCGAAGTTACTCCTTGCATTCTTCCAGAACGTTGTGTGGTATGTTTATAACACATTCCTTTATAATTTCAAATTTATTCTTAATTGAAAGATGGTGTGATTTGCATGAATTACATGGTTAGAATTTATTAAGTGGAATTTAAGTTTTAGTAGTATTAGACGTAGCAAAATAATTGTTAAGATAGGAGTTGACGAGTTACTTGTTATGATAGCTTTAAGTATTTGTAATCATTTTTTGTAAAAGGATGGAGAAGTTAATAGAGATGTTTTACATATGATATAATCAGGATGGTTGAAATGGAAGAGAGTGTTAGATGTTTTTTTGTGATCGTAAGGTATCTCTAAAGCTTAAATGAAAGTTTGATAAAATAATGATATGTTATATAGAGATGAATGTTGTGCTATGAATCAAACATTTGAGCAAAAAATGAGAGTCGCAGATATGAGGATGTTAAGGTGGATGCATGGACATACGAGGATAAACACCAAAAGAAATGAGAATATTAGAGAGAAAGTCGAGGTTATACCTATTGAAGAAAAACTCACACATTTCAGATGATATGAACATATACTCACGTGATCAATAAATATCTTAGTTAGGCGATGTATACATTAATTGAGGAAGAGAGAAATCAAAAAAGACTTGGTTGACATGTTAAAATAAGATAAAAGTTTATTTAAATATAGATATGATAATATTATACGGGATCAAGTTCAATGATGTAGGAAGATCCATATAGCTGACTCCACTTATTGAGATAAAAGTTTGGTTGTCGTATTTTTTCCATTTGTTATTTTATTGATCATAAATTTTGCCTAAAATTGTCAACATCCTAAATTTTACCTAAATTTTTTTCCATTTGACTTCATTGCATGTTGAAACTCTACTGAGTCAAGATTGCAGATCTGTTCATTATTCCTTTTCAAATCTATAGGAACTCTATTTTTCCCCATAAAATAGAGATATTGGTAAAAAAACTGCTCATCAATGCCTAAATCCTTGATTGGATAATTTACATATGTGATTCACCCATCTCCTAGTTTTACTAATTGGAAACGTTGCCTAAATCCCACAATAAGCATGCTCATTAAATTTGACTAAATTTTACGCTCATTGCTCAGTCAGAATTCCACGTCCTTCACTATTCTGAATAGCACTAAAGAAATGTGAGGAAAGTAATCCAGGGCCCAATTCTAGGATTGATATTTAACTCATTTACTTTAATTGCAGCTGAAGACTGTTCACATTTGTGGGCCTAGATATTGGCCTCAAGTCATACAAGTTATACCTGAAGGTGCTTCTGGCAACAATCAATTCCTCTGTCTCCATTCATATATGTATATTTGATTGATAGTCTTGTGTTCTTTTGTAAATAGAAAAACCTTGGTGGAGATTTGAGGATAAGAGTGACCCTTTTAATGGTGGTATCTTATATGTTAAGAGAAAAGTTGGCTCCTGTTCCTACGAGGATGACCCCATTGGTTGTCAGTCTTTGCTTTCAAGAGCAATGCATAAGGTAGACCTACATGCTAAATTTTCTGTGGGTATTTTGTCTTTTAATGATCAAGCTGCATTAACA